>NC_142925.1:20544038-20859230 GCF_054131065.1 Drosophila arizonae | reverse complement strand
AGAGTAACCCTCGAGGGATCGTCACATAATTTCCATTTCGCATTTCGCATTTCGTATGCAGGCACTCGAGAAACGCATTTAAAATAACTTGGCCAACGGAGCTGGAACGTTGCGCAGGTCAGTAGCAATTAAGATAAGCCGCTTACAAGTGTGCCGATAATGTCCTGTCAATGTGTCGTCGATAGCCGGCCAGGACGCGCCCGGTGGCCGGCCAAATCAGCGCCCGCAACGTTGCCTGGGAAACCGGCGAAATGAGAACGTTTTGGCCCGGACCGGCTCGGACGGCCACTCAAGCCGGTAGCCGGTGTGCTCGAATGCCGCTGATAAGCAACGACGGATGCGTCTAAGTGACCAAGGAAATGACTTGGACACAGGGGCAGTGGCTGGGGCAGGGGCAGGGGCAGGGGCTGGGCAGCAATGTGGTTGGGGTAGCCCATTCAGAACGTTTGCATAATGCATTCATTTGACAAGGAGTCCGTATCAAGACCCGTTCGCCTCATCATTGTCATCTGCTGCTGGCTCGACTCGCCAGGCTGCTTTCTAATGCGGCGTTGAGCCTTTCATTTAGTCCGCCAGCCTGTCTACCCATACCCATACCCGATTCCCATTCCCATGCCCGATTCTCATTCCCATTCCCATTCACCATTCCTGCTCGCACTATTAATTAGAATGTATGCGAGTTGGCTTTTTGGCATTTTGGAGTTAACGGCACGCGACATTTTAAATATGCTCTCTGCCTCTCTCTCTCTCTCGCACTCTGCCTCTCTCTTTCTGTCTTGCACGCCTTCTGCTTCGAGGGGCATAAGGCATTTCGTGGCATTCCACAAATATTAGTGTTCAAATATTTGAAACTTGATTTGCATTTTTAAAGGCAGTAGCATCAGCAGCTACAACAACAACAACAACAACAATGTCGCTGTTGACACTCATTCAGTCATACACAAATTAACACACATACATATACATATAGCTGTACGAATGTTATGAGGCTATATTTCTTACATTTGTATGCGTTGGGGGCAGCTGCTGAAAATTTCAATTTCAAATTTATGGCTTCAAATAGTCCTTGACACACTGAATATTAATAAGTAGAAGAGGAAGATAGAAGAGGAAGCTTTATCTAAATTGTAGCTTAATGAACAGCTTGAGAAGCAGGAAGTAGCGAATAGTTGCTGAGAAAAAATTACGAGAGAAACTATAGAGTATTCTACACTTATGCAATTCTCTAGAAATCAGACGATATAAAATAGCTAATAATAATTCTCCCTCATGCACCCGCTCCCTCCCTGTGTCTGTCTATCTCTCTCCCACTCTCCCTCCCTCTTCAGATATAGATACTAGAAATAAGTGAGTTTTAATATATATACCATATGCGATGTAAAATACGTAATTAAGATCAGGGAAAACTAAAATCGATATATAATAATAAATAAAATAAAATATAATAAATTATAATACATAATATAAATATAATAATAAATAAACAACAAATATTTATACTCTAAATCAAGCTAATAATTTGTTTTAACCGTAAACGTTACTAATAATATTATTATTATATTACTAATATTATATATTATTATATTATATTACTATATATTATATTACTATATTATTATATTACTAACATATATTATTATATTACTAATAATATTCATGTGAGATTTCCAAAACATAATTAGTTGTTCTTTACGAATAAATTGTATACGATCTTTAACTGTTCTATAATTTTAGCTATTACAACCGCACACTACTCGGAAGTAACTAACTAGTTTATGCCTTAAACGTCGCATTTCGCTATTGCAAAATATTCTAGCTTGTTTTCATAAGCTCACACACCATCATATTTACACACACATGCATGTAGACGTAAGAGTGAACAAATCATATTCAATTTATATGTATATACATACAAATATTTTCTTCCTCCAATATTTAGATAGCACGAAAATGGTTCTTGAATAACTGCTATACCAAACAAGTAAGAAAGCTCTAGTCGAGACTGCTCGACTACGAGATCCCCTGAACCCTTGGAGCAATAGATATTTCAATAATTTTTCGCGTCTTTCAGCTTACACAAGAAACACGCACACACACACACACACAGGCATACATATACACACACGCATACAGACACACATACACACACACACACGCATACATACACAAACGCATACACACACACACATACACATACACACACACATACACAAACACATACACACACATACACAAACACATACACACACAAGCACCCACGCATAAACACGCATGGGCTGCAGTGTGCGCTTACTATGAGAACTTAATTGTTTAATAACTTTTTTTATGGACGTACGATCTTCATGAAACTTTCAGATTATGATTATAACATGGATATGCATGTAATTGCCAAAGCACAAGTCTCTAGTATTTGAAATACGCTTTTTACAAAAGTGAGGGTGAGGGGGTGAATTTAAGGGTGGGGGGTAAATTTTAACAAAAACCGAAATTGTATAAATTGCATATAAGCATACATTAAAAATTTGGAGACTCTAGCAATAAAGGTGTAGAAGATATAATTTTATAACTGGTTTTCGATAAGGTTTTTTATCGATAAAAAAAGATCGGGATGAGTTATCGAATTTTAATGATAAACTTGATATGCGCGCTGTAATTACGGACATTTAAAAAAAAATTTGAAGTCTCTAGCTCTTATATCTTCTGAAATCGACGCGTTCATACATACGGACAGACGGACAGACGGACAGACGGACAGACAGACGGACAGGGCCAAATCAACTCAGCTCGTCACCCTGATCAAGAATATATATACTTTGTGGGGTCTGCCACGCCTCCTTCTCCCTGTTACATACATTTCAACAAAACCATTATACCCTGATTTCCCATTGAAAATGGGTTCAGGGTATAAAAAGCAAGCGCTTTAAATTCCCAGATAAGTATTACACATTAAATTATATAACTAATTAATATATCATTTTATATAGATTAAGCGATCTTTTCAAAATCCTAAAATATTATATTAAGAATATACAAACATATATTATTATATAAAATAATATAAATTTGTTTATGAATCAAAGTAAAAGATATTACTTTACGTAGTTTAGGGACTGAGAATATGTACGAAAAGTTCAAAATTGAATTTAATTAATGCCAGGCGTAAAAACTCAAATACTAGTAATGTGCATATACTTTATAAAGAATGTCAATGTACCAATAAACAAAATTTTGCCCATATTCCAAATTTGCTTATTATACTAAACGGCATCGATTTTTAACTGATGTTTCTCCATAATGAAAATAAACAGTAATAAAAGAGAGAAAGAAATTGCAGAGTTCATTGTACATTTATTCATAGATACGAATATAGCTCAGTCATTGAATTTCAGAGAGAATGCAGTCAAGAGGATTAGAATTTATTTATGGATAATTTATTTATATATTGTATTAAATATATATACATTTTGCTTGTGTTTATTTTTTTAGTAAAAGTCATTTGTTACAACAGCTGCAATAGCGATCTGATGTTGGCTATAATTCGAGTGCCTAGTCAGTCATACATATTTAGTTTGAAAACAATTATAATTCAGTTTTAATTACCATAAAGAAGTATAGAAAAGACAAAACTGTAAATTAATTAAAAGTCAAGTAAAAATTGAGCTTTTCGACTAAAACGAGCAAGTTCATAAATCTTGAAGAAGCTTTAATTTGTATAACTGATAAGCAATATTTAATATTAAATATTTAATATTAATTGCTGAAAACATTATTCTTAGATTACATTTATTGCCCAGAATATAATTGATACATACACAAAAAAGATTTTAAATTATATATTATATTAGTATAATAATTATTTATTATTATTATTGTTATAGTTATTCCAAAATTATTATTATATTCATTATCATAATGGTTATCTGCATAAAAACTGATTTTAAATTAGCATAATAATAATTATAAGTTACTTCCAAATTATTATTAACCACTTAATTTATTTATCATTATATATTTATATTATATATTTATTTATCATTATATATTATTTATCATTATATATATATCATATAGTTAGTTAAATTTAGGGGTAATGCAAGAATCAAAATAAATAATATTATTTATTATTTATTATTTATTGTTTATTATTTTTATTCTTTTAATTCGCCAAGTTTGCAGAGCTGATAAGAATATATTTACAGCAATAGATTTTACTTTCGTAAAGTTTTCATTTTCAATTTGCCACTTTTCATATTCTGTGATTTGGTTAAATTCTCAAACTTATGATAATCGAGTTCCAGCGATTGCTGCCAAGGTCAACAGTACTCTGCATCGAAGGCGGAAGTGCTTCCGATGCCTCGATGTGCTCTCGATGGAACACAAATTGAATACAAATCCTGGAGTAGGGCAGACGCACTGCTGATGAACTGCCAGCCGAGAATCGGGAGCAGCGTTGCCAAGGCTGCCACGGAGCGAGCACAATTTCTGGGCTCATTACACGCTGCGATGGTGGGATGCCGCGTGCGCAATCCAGATGCCGGATGCCGGATGCCGCCACCCAAAATCTTGGGCTCAGTTATGAATAGAGCTGGCTGGAAGGCCAAGGAGTAATCAGGCAGCCAACGAACCGAAGCGGCAACCGAGATGACGACGACAAATTGACGTAATGAAAATGTTTTCGAGATATTTACTTTGAGGTGACTCGCGAATGACTTGGCCCAAAACTTGCAGTGTGAGGAGCTGTCTCTCCTTCTCTCTCTCACTCTCTCATTCACTCTGTGTGTGCGTGTGTGTGTGGGCGCTCTCATAAGTATGCTATGAAAGCGAAAGGCTGAAAATTATGAAAGCCCAAACATGTCCGCTCCAAGTGGCTTCATCAGGGACGCGTTGGCCGAACGGCTCCGCCGGCACCTTCTTGGTTGGTGTGCAGCGCGTCTCTCTATCGCAATGCGAAATGTTTCAATATATGTATATGTTCTTTTTTTAATGTTTTGCAACAGCATGTTGAATGCTTCCAAATCGCTGATAAACGCTGCAAAATAAAGCAACAACTGCCCCCAGCTGGGTGAGCAGAGAGACAGAGAGAACGAGAGAGAGAGAGAGAGAGAGAGATAGAGAGAGACTGAGAGCAGCCTCCAATTCCGACTGAGTCTCCGACTCGCAACAACAACAGCAAACAATACAAAACGACAGACAAAACCCACGAACGACGACGACGACGACGACGACGAATTTCGGTGTCTTTGAACAGCGCCTCCGTCCATGGAGTCATGGGAACCAACTTTTCACATTCCGCGCGTGCTTCTGTTTTGCAGTCTTCGCTTTGAGTTGATATTCTGTGCGTTTTTGCTCAGCCAGGCCAACTGCCTCCTGGTCCAGCTAGGGGCCCATTGGCCGGCCGTCCAGTTGGTCGGACAACCATTTGTTCTCGGCGGCACTGCCAAAGGCAATGCCCAGAGCAGGCCACAGCAGCAGCAGCAGCAGCAGCACCGGCAGCAGCCCCAATGATTCGCGATGGGCAATCGCAACAGGACGAAATTCTAAGCGCAGTTTTCGATATCGAACACGATCGCTTTTCTGCTCATCCCGTGTTCCGACTCCCATTGCTTGGTGTATTGATAAGGCATGCGCTTTGGCAATACCTGGAAATGGAACTACGGCTACGGCCGGATAATCAAATTGTTGCTTTTCTAGTTTTCCCAATTGGTCGTTGTCGGCCTGCGTCGCTCTCTGCCAGCAATCGCAAATTTCTTATCTGCGTCGGCAAATGAGCAAACAAACGGCCGACGCGACGCGACGCGACGCTCGTCAGCATTAAATTGCCATTGCCATTGCGTCCGCTTCCGCGTCTCGCCACTGCCTGCCCGGCCAATCTGCTGCTGCCCCAAAGATGATGAAGTCCACGAAAGAGCGGCAGCAGCAGGAGCAGCAGCAGCAGCAGGAGCAGCGACGGCGGCTCAACTGCAAAATGCTTTCAAGTCGTTTTTGTTTTGCTCGCTCGGCAAACGTTGCGCTTTCGAGCTTCGAATGCAGTTGTTAGCAAACGCAACAACAACAACAGAAGCAGCAGCAGCAACTCCTCTGCTCACTCCACCGATCCGCCTCCTTGGCCATCCTCAACAGACCGAACAGATCGAAGCGAACGAGCAGCAACCAAATTTGTTTCATGATGACGGCAACTACACAAAATTCACAAATACATGTATATCTACATACATTTGTATGCCCCATATATGTGCACGCACACACACGCACACACATGACGCACGATCCCAATCCAAGGCTTGAGAAACTTTTTAGTCATGGACCGCTTGCTTGTTGTAGTCTTTATTGTTGTTGTTGTTGTTGTTGCTGTTGTTGCTGTTGTTGCTGTTGTTGCTGTTCCCAGCGCTCGCTGCGTTGGCTGTGGGGCAGCGGGACAGCGGGGCAGACGCAACGCGCTGCATGCCTCCCGTGTACGCGCGAGCATGCAACACGCTCGGCCTGTTGTTGTTGTTGTTGTTCTTTTCGGCTCTCGTCCCGCCGCCTTGCAAACAATTGACATTTGATGATGACGACGACGACGGCGATGAGGATGACCGTGTGACAGGGGCAACTAATACGAATGGCTCATAGTTCGATCCACGTGGGCGTGGTGCGTGGGCGTAGCGTGGGTATTCAAGTGAAAGTCAAACGCTGCTGCAGTCAGGCATGAAGATGAGTTAATAAAAGAAAATAGCAACAAAATAAATATTAAAAACTAAAAAAAAAAAAAAAGCAATTTTTTTTATTTTTTTGTGCAGTTATTAAAAAGTTATTGTATTATTATTATTACATTATTAATATTTTTTTTTATTTTTAAATGTCCAATATGTAATATACGTATATAATAATGAAATATATATTATTGCAATTTTGATTAGAAATATAAATTCGGACTGCAAGCTGATTTTTATTTACTTCCGTCTTTACGAAATTAATCAAAAATCAAAAATTCTCTATTAATTTTGTCTTTTTCTTGGCACGACCAAAATCTGCCTTGTAAATGGCCTTTAGACGATCAAGAGCCTAGTCGCAAGCTCTTTGAATATGACTTTGCGGTATTTTGATCCTGTATAAGTAATCTGAAAATAAACTAGATTTGTCAATCGAAAATTATCTAAAATCTGTAAGCTCTAATACACAATATATGAGCAAACCTCGCCCATAAATTTTCTAACTTTGCTTTCGTCTTTCATCTTCGTCTGCATTCCTATTGATATTATCTGCCAGTTTTATCCACCTCTTTCTACTAAAAACAAGTTTTAAAATTTTTTCAAATACAGTCTTAAATATTCTTGATGTATGATGCGTTGATCTATCTCATTAGAAATTCTCAACTTATATATTAGCTGTAGTTTATATAGTACTTACAAGAGCTTACAAATCAAAAAGAAAACTAAATTGAAATACAAATGAAATAATATTTTAGGTATTAGCATATTGAGAGTAAAAAAATAATAAATATACATTCTCTGTATACTGGGTCTATAGCAAATTCATACTAATTTCAATTCATGCTTGGCTTTATAATTGTATGATGAATGAATAAAAATCCGCATACGAATCAAGCTTGTATTCTAGCTTGGTTTTTCTCTTTCTAAATCTTGTCATTTCAATTTCACTTAAGTACTCTACACTCATCTGTCAATTGACATACTTAACCCACTTTCGTATGCTACCACTTCTATATATACACATATATATATATTTGTATTCGTATAATTAGAAAATGCTGCACAGCAAATATAGAAATGAATTTATAATTTGCTCTATTGAGCAGCCATTGAATTCTTTCGCCTGATGGAAACCTTGAATCATCTTCCATTTGGCCAACACCATCGATGGTCGGGCATTGTTTTTGCTTATCGTCGGCTGTCATCGGGCCTTTCTGCCCCCTGCTCTCCCCTCTCCAACTGTCATTGCCTTATGATGATTTGCTGTCATCTGCCGGTAGCTTGTAGATGGGAGCTGGGAACTGGGAACTGGGAACTGGGAACGTCAATGAGTAGATCAATCAAAAACGCCGTCAGTAGAGGCAGCACTAAATGCCAGGCAATAATGACCAATCGGAAGAATCTTAAATGCATCATCACGTTTAGCGCAGTATCCGGTCGTTGCGAACTCCGACTGGACTGGACGGGACGGGACGGGACTGAACTGGACGTCCTTTCCCAATGTGGCCGGGCAGCCAGCGCGATAAGAGAAACAGAAATTAATTTCGAAAAATTTCATGTTCGGCATTTGCTTGGGTTGCTTTTTGTCTCCACGCAGCTCCAACTCCAACTCCAGCTCCAGCTCCAGCTCCAGCTCCTTACATGTTCGATTCGCAGAAGCCAAAGCCAGTCAATGTTTTCCTCTGCTGCCCCTGCTGCCTCTGCTGCCCCTGCTGCCTCTTCTGCTGCAGTTGCAATTGCAGTTGCAGTTGGTTTTCGTGCCATTGGGGCTCGTTGGGGCATAAACCCGTCGCAGCCAATTGGCTTGTGCCTGCTCATTGAGCCGTTTGCGGTTGATATGCGTTATTAGCTCCGGGAATGAGCCATGTGCATTGCACAGCCATTGGCTTCTAGGACTCGTAGTTGGGGTCAGCAAATGCACATCATACACACACACACACGCATACTCACATATATATATCTCCGACCTGAAAGTGTTTGGCAAATTTAATTAAAATTTCATTGCCCACACATACACACACATACACACACGCACTAACACACTCTATGAATTGAATACCCAAACCCATTTCCATCGCCAGCCAAGGCGGCACACCCACTGCTGCCCACGGTTCCACTCCCTGCTCTCTGCTGATGCCATGACGATTAGATTTTATTAAAAAGCCAAATATGCACAATTATTATGCTACGCCAACCACTTGACAGTCATGAGTCCATGAGCCTTAATATATACGAGATGTGCCGCACCCTGCCCAGCTGGCCGACACTACCAAGCGCCCAGCCGCCCTGCCACTCAGCCGCCCGCCCGCCCTTCCGCCCGGCCATTAACATTAACCATACCCCTCGGCTGTCTGTCGCTGCTGTCTGCGGTGTCCTGCCGTCGTTCATGGAGCGCACAATTCGCTTATTTGCTTTTTAATAAAACAGGTGCTCGACCTTCAGCGTTGACGGCGCGTAAATGAGGGGCGGTAAAAGGGCCAAGGGCGAAATCTGCGGGGTGAGGGCTGAGGGGTTGATATTTCCCATTCTGTGCGCTCCCTTTTTGGACGAAGCATACGCTTTGTGTGCGTATGTCCTTGCTATCTTTTATCATTTAATTTCGCATTCAAACGTTTCGCACCCTCAGCAGCATCATCAAAAGGATGCAGAAAGGATCACGCACACAGGACACAGTCAAAGTCATGCCACTGCCACTCCCAGGGCCTCCCGCTCCGGCCTCCGCCTCCACTTTTGCCCAGCCTTTGGGAAATGCGTGCGGTCGTCACTCGACCCTGGCAATGTTGTCATTTTTCATTTTGCGCAGCGCCCCCGAAAAATTTGTATATGTCGAAAAGTCCAACATTCCGAGCAGGACCAGAATCATCATCATTATCAGCAGCAGCATCATCATCATTGTCAACATTATCATCATCATCATCAGCAGCAGCAGCAGCAACTCGAAATTTCGCCTCAGCATCTTGATGCTGGCTGCTGATCCGGCAATTAGGCCAAGCGTAAAGCGTGCGCAACTATTGAAGAGGACGGGCCCAGTCCTGGCCAGGACCAAGCAGCAAGACATTGACGACTGCCAGCAAAGGACGAGCCAGCCGAGGGGTTGTTCCTTGTTTGCCTGCTTGCTTGCTTCACTGGCTGGTCTATCCGCTGGCTGTGCGTGTCCTCCAAATCGTTTTGTGATTGCTAAAAGCTGTCGTTGGACTTTATTGGTTTCCTGCCACAAGATTTCATCTACACTGAGAGAACAGGAGAAGTTTTAGCAATTCACTTGGAATACTTGAAAATATTAAGAGCACAGACGAATTTTAGTTTTGTAAATATAGAGTTAAGTTTATGTTGAGCTATAAATACAACGAAATAAACACAAATTAATCGATCTTAATTAATGGTACAGGAAGAATGAGGCGTGACACATCCCATAAAGTTTCTAGGTAAGCGGAATCCTATGTATGAATTCTCCCTAAAAAAATGCGAATAAAGACTATAAATTGTTTTTGTAGAAAAAAAAAAAAACACCGACTATTTCTGTTTTATTTAAATATTTTTTATTTATTTATTCACATTAAACTAAAAATATTTTTCTCATGTGTCCTAATATGTATTACAATTGTAATGCAGAATTTATTTTCTATTTTAACCAATCTATTAAATTGCACTATATTTATTATATTGAATTTTTGCATTAGTTTTTTAATTTAAAATAAAATGAATTTCGAGTATGGTAAAGCATTTTAGACGTAATATAATAGCATTTTAGAAATATACCAAATTTATGTGACTGTCTCGAAAGTTCTACTCTGAAGTGCTCAACTAGGAGCTAAAATTTCAATCATCTCTAATCAGAAGTGTTCCTTTCCTTAATTCCTTGCTTTACTCCCTCCTTCCTTCATAACATCTTATATATGATTATTCTTTATTAAGTCTAATCAAAAATCATCGCTAATTTGAAGACAGACAAATGGATTCTAGATCGAACCTGTAGTTACACCCCATCTAAATAACCCCATAAAAATATTTACACATATATTTACATCCGTGCAATTTGCATTTAATTACTTCAATTAAGCCATCTTTAAAAACTGCCAGCGCAATTTCGCACAGTGTAGGAGCGTGCGTATTGTGCCAGTATTTTGGACTATCATTTCTATTATCAAAAGTCATTGACACCCTTTTATTTATTTTTACATTTATTGTTTTTCTGCTTCATACATTTATCTGGGCGATAATCGCTTACATGCCACTTGTGCGGCATGAAGGGCAGGAGAGCAAGAGCAGGAGGAGGAGCAGCAGCAGGAGCAGGAGCAGCAGCAGGAGCAGGAGCTGAACTTGGGCAAGGGAAATGAGAACAATGCCGTGAAATAAGGATTAATGGTGTACACGATTATTTGTGCCTGGCGACAGACAGTCGGACAGACAGACAAACATATTAAAAAATACAATACGAAAACTGTCGCGAGGGCGCAAGATACGGCTGCGGATGCGAATGCGGCTGAGGATGAGGACATCAGGGCGTAAGGACATCAGGCAGTGGCAGTGGCAGTGCGCGCATATTCATGGCATGGCGTAGGTCGAATTTAATAAAACGTCCCTGCGCGGCAACAACTTTGGCTGCGAGTGTGCACTTGCCTGATTTCTAGCTGGTGGGGGGAGGGAGAGGGGGGGGGAGAGAGAGAAAGAGAGTGGGGGTGGCTTGGGTGGTTGGACTGTTTTGTTGTTGTCGTTGTTTCGCCACGCTTCTGGTTGGCTGAGTGTGTTTTTTTTTTTTTTTTTTTTTGGATGGGCTGCGCACAATTGTTTTTGCTGCTTGGGGTTTCCTTTATTTGGATGATGAAGAATTTATTTGAAAATTAAGAAGACAAATTATTTAATTTCGACTTTATGAGCTTCGCCCCTACCCACCAGGCCAGTTTGCCAGCTGGCAGCTGCCTGCTGCCTGCTGCCTGCCTATAGCACTTTAATCTCCATGCCTGTGCTTAAAGGAAATCAGCGACCACTTCTCGGACTCGAGCGAAGTTCTTGGAAAAGGGTTTGCGACTGGGCGGCAACACGGCGTCGGCCATTTTGTGCCATTTGATAGGGCTATGAGCTGAGTGAACGCGTTTTGCATTTTATGCCCCGTTCTTGGTAATAAACACGCAGCAAACGCGAGTGCGAGTCGGCAAGGGTTATGGAGGGGCCTCGGGCCGTGGCTTGGACTCTTGGCACGAGCACGTCAGAAACTTAATTTCGTTTAGTTTTATGTACATTTCATTAAGCAAAAAATTTCTAGCGACGCGACAGACCACGGGCCATGCCAATGGCTGAAGCACTCGCTGACTCGCTCTCTCTCTCCCTCTCTCTCTCTCTCTCTCTCTCCCTCGCACGCTCTGGCTCTGACTCGGTTATACAATGTATGCCACAATTGTGACCCTGCGACCCCGTGTCCTATACGTCCTGCGAAGGACTTAGACTTGAGCGAAGGGACAATCAAGATAAATAGCAAGCGGAATTTTTATTGCCGAAAGGATACGAATGAAAATAAAGAACAACAACAAAAAACAGCTTATAGTTAGTTACAACAACAATAACAACAACAATAAAAAAAAGAGTTGAAAGTGTTGACGTGACGGCGACTATGTCCTCGAGGTCTCACACAAACACACACACACGCACACATGAATACACACATGGGCACTTGAACAACCACCCCGCACACACCTTTATGTGGAAAATTGTCAGCATGTTTTGTATTTTCCAAATTTATTGCCACTTGCAACATTTTGTAGACGGTCAGACCATAGATTATCTCGTCGTTTAGAGCCTAATATGCACCAGAGGCAGCCGCAATATGATTTATCACCGACCAGCCGATATATGATCGCCTCTATGTGTGTGTGTGTGTGTGTGTGTTTGTTTACGGATGCCACAGAGACTCCGCTTAGCCCTCGACAGTGCCACTCCAGCTGCGAAGCGCAACATTTTTAATTACACTTTTTACAAGAAAATTAAATGGCAACATGTCATCGCTAATTAAATTGTTCTTCTTTCGTTTGTTATTTTATTGCTCCTGTTGTTATCCTGTCTGAAATGTGTGAGCGTATGTGTGTGTGTGCGCGAAGGAAAGGGTTGTGCCAGATAGCAGCGTTGATAGGGTTTAGGGAAAATACATTCATCAAAATGAGTTCTATTTACGTGCATATTTGTTCAACTGATGAGGACATCAATGGAAATTATGCAAAAGGAGTTGAATTTATTACTGTGAAGTGACATGTACAAATATTTTCATTTGCATTTAATTTTTTTTTTTTTTTTTTTCAATTTAAATTGCTAATTTTAACTTTTATTCTTAGTAAAATTATTTTTTATTTAGTTTTAAATTTAATTTAAGTTAAATAGGGAAATCATTCAAATTTCGCGCTTTATATGCGCAAGCTTAGAATTGGCAAATACAACTCTGCAAAAGCCTTCGGCTTGCAACGTTGTCTGGCTATTTTTTGCAAATTAAAAAATACCTTAGTATTTTTCTTAGTCACTTAACAAACAGAGCTGCCAGACATTTTAAATTTTGCACCAAGCTCGGCGCACTTTGTTGAATTTCAACTACTAAAATAAATTACAAGAAGCTTGCAACGGCTCTTATATTTTTTTTAAGTAAAACAATTTTTTCTGTTGTGATGAGATTTGGAATTTGTTCAACAATAAATATATATATATATAATTTAAAAACAGTGTATGACTATTTTTTGACATTTTTTTTTTGTGTTATTTTAAATTATGGGAAAAAGTCGAGTTGAATTTTTAATACGACTCTCTGCCGCAAAATGCTGCACGCCATCTAAATACTTAACTTTAAAAGGCAGCCAAGCTCACAATAATCTCACCGCCTCTGAAAAGAAAGAAGCAAACATTTATAAGACAATAAGATCCAAAAATATAATTTATTAAAAAAAAACCAACTAATGATAAGGGTGCAGTAACAAAAATTTTAATTGCTTCATACGTTCTAGTATCTCTGGGCGTATCACAGTCTGCACATCACTTTTTGGCTTTATTTTTTCCTTTTCTTGCTCACAGATGGCGCTGCAGGCGGCCCATTCGCGTGTCTCGTTCTCGAACTCCAGGCGGAAACGGACAAAGGGCGGCGCCACACGCATAAACATGTATAGGACGCGCGTACGCAAATCTTCCGTGGAGTCCGCGCGCAATGGCTTGCGGCAGTTATAGCAGAATTCGTCCATATCACGCAGCAGATGCTCCAGATCGGCCCGCAAGCTGGCCGTGCACCGCGAGAACAGGATCTGCAGCAGCGGACCGGTGACATTGCAGAGGCGCCCATTGACGGAGATCAATGCCTGCTGATATGGGCTGCCCACGGACAGGCTGTTGATGTGATACCTGCTTATTTGGGCCTTAGTGAGCGAACTGAAGGCCATGTACCGTTCCAAGGATCTAAACACAACGTTTATGCGTTTCTTCTCCATCAACGCAGCACTATTATTCTTATTGCTATCACTAATCTCTTCTACATTTACCTTGCGCTGATTGATGTATGGTGCATCCAGCAGATTTTGCAGCTGCGACGACTCCATCAGTGTATTGTCGGTGGCAAGCGCCTGCGAGACGCTTTGCGGCTCGGATTGAAGCGGCACCTGTTGCACTTGACTGGAGGTTACCAGTTGCTGCTCTTCCTCCGCTTCCCCATCCTTATTTACATGGAGCATTAAGCCATCCGGCTCGATGCGGACCATAGCGGCCACTGGCAAGGGGCGAAATTCGTGTCTTAGCTGCGGCACGTTGTCGGGCATAATGCAACGTGTTTTTTTCCTAATCTGGACTTGTGTCTGTTTCTTGGCGGGCACGGACTGTACTGGCAGAGCTGGAGCGGGTTCCTCGGCTTGCTGGGCATTTGTATCTTTAACTGTTTCTTCAGGCTGTGGAGCAGGCAGTTGGCTCTCTGCTGTAAGAGGCGGATTCAGTTCATCGTCCAACCGATGCACCTCTGCCAGTAAATTTTGATATGAATCTGAGGTGTTCGGACAGGATGACGGCAGCACATTGTCAACGATCGAATTGCTTATCTCAAGGCAAGCCAATTCTTCTGAACGCTTCTCCTCATCAGTGTCCAAATTGATGACTTGATCCTCGGAGGCGATAAGTTCGCAATTGAAGGTATCGCTCGAATTGTCGCTATGCAGCGAGAAGCGCATCATGTTGAGGAACTTGATAGGCTCAGTCTTGACTTGAACTTCACTCTTCTCCGCAGGGACTAGATTACTTTGATTGAGTGGATCGTTTTGGGTCTCTATTTCCATTGCCTGGGAGGCGGGCTGCACATTTTGCATGTCCACAAAGCAAGGTGGACTTGGAGACACATCAAGTTGTGTGGGTGGACAAGTGGATGATTGCGATGCTTCTGAAATGGGATAAATATTTACTAGCTTAATGCACGCCTTAGTCGCAATCGCATCATTCAATTCCGACTTACCTATAGCCTCCTCAGGCGTCTCAGGTACAGTTGCACCCGTTTGATCAGACGGAGTTGAATTGATCTCTTCTTGTCGCTCCTCTGAGCTTTGCGATGATATGACCTGAACGGGGGATGAGCTCTGCGCCATGCAGAGCGGCACTAAAACGAGATGCATTTAAAATCTCATAAACTACGCTTCGAGACATTCACCACTTACATGTGGCAGGTGGAGTTGTTTCCTCCATTGGCATATTATCCGTCCAGTTAATGGAGTGGGCCAGCTCCTCTGTTATCTGTGGCACTTGGTGCAGCCAGCGATCCTGGGACCAGCACATGGCATAAAACTTCTTCGCCTCACTGAACAGGTCCTGCAAATTAGCGATTTCATGGCCGGTGCGTGCATGGAAACTGCGCTGAACAATCTCATCGAAGTTTGTGAAGTGGATTAGGTCCTCCCGGTGCAGCATCTTGGGTGACAATTGGCCCAAGTCAAGGGAGTTCAACTTAACGCCTTTCTTCTGCAACAGCTGCGGCAGCAATCGCAGCTTCACGTAGAAATTAGTGGGCCAATTGCCCCTGGACAGCACAAAGTAATAGCACAAGGACAAAATGATGTCATCCTCATATAACGAGGCTGCTCCATATATGCTCGTATATAGCTTAAACTCCGTATAAGTCAGATGGGAGAGTATGCGCCAGATGGTGTTCTTGAGGCCGCGGCTTGTGCAGAGCAGGTATTTCATGTTGTGCACCTGGAATATGGAATTTGAAATTGTGGTTAGCTCTCACTAGCCTACACTAAGTCCCGTTTTATCTACCTTCTCGACGGGGGTAAAGAACTCCTCGACTGCCTCCAGTGCACTGGTAGGTACCATGACTTCTTTAGATAGTGCCGGGTTGATCGATTGCAGATGCAGATCTTCAGCCATTTCTTCAGCTACCTTGGAAGCTGCTGTTGAAGCTTGTGGCGCTGCTTTGTTCACTGCAACCGAGGCTTTTGCCTTCTGCAGCGCAATTCCACTCGATGTTGTAGTGGATGATGATGCATTATCCTCGGGCTTCTCAGTAACGGCTTTGGTGAGGTCCATTACAACTTTGGTAAAGATATCAGTATTTGTTGCCTCACTGGTGGCAGTGGTTGTTGACTCTGCAGCAGCTGCTGTTGCAGCTGACCCGCCAATCTCTGTTGCTGCATTTGCATTTGAAACTATTTTTGTTGTTCTTATGGTCTCAGCTGTCTCTGCAATTGTTGTTGTTGTTGTTGTTGCCGTAACGGTTTTCGTTTTATTTATTATTATTGTTGTTGTTGTGCTCGACTCCGACTCAAAAGTCTCTTTGGCTGCAGTCGCCTCTCGTACTGCTGCAGCGCTCCTCACAGCAGCGGCTGCCTTCTCATAGGTCTCCAGGCTTCTCCATACAATCTCTATATTTTGCCTCTGTTCGTCTGTTTGCTTGCCGGCAAAGTGTTCCGACAACAGATCGCACTTCCTGGGGCACCTCGCTGCTCGCTTGTCTATGTAGACCTTCAAATTGTAGGGCGCGTACCTAACCATATTCAATTTAGTCATACTGCAAATGTTGGAGATTAGCTGGTTTAAAGATTTTGCAATGAAGAACTCACCTGTGAAGCTTCGCTCTCCTAGCTGCATACACAGCAGCCGAGCCTTGGGTGCTCTCACGGTTCCCTGATGCCGCACTGGACTCGGACGCTAGAGACTTCAAAGGCAGCTGCAGCAATTTGGCTTTTAGCAGTGACGGACAAGGCTTAAAGGTGCATTTGTATTTCTCGCGAATTTCCGGGGTGCGATAGAATGCCTCGTAGTAGGCGAGCATACAATCGTGAGCCGTTGCTTTGGCATACTGCGGCTCCTGCTGCATTTGCCGCACAACCTCGTCCAGGTTCAACGTTTTGGAGAATATATTGAAGGAGACAGGAAATGTAATCGCAGGACTCGACTGCGGCTGTGGCAGTGCCTCCTTCACCTGGTCCACTTGTAACTCAATGCGTGGCAATAACATCTGCTCCGCTTGTGACTCGCCAACGGGAGATCCACTTGTGTCCTCGGCCTCTGTCGGCTTTGGGCTGCACTGCACCGCGAATCCCAGCAGTTTCTCTTGCAGCTCAGCAGGTGCGGCATTGAAGTTATAGTTGCACAATTTGCGGACACGCGGATCGATGTAGAACGAGTGATAGAAGCGGCGCAGCAATATCAGATCGTAACGCTCCTCGCGGAGAATTTTCTCAACTTTTTGCTTATCCTTCGAAAACGAATTCGCCAGCTCAATTCTTACTGTGTCATAGTTGATGCAGCGCTTGAAGGTTTGCAGCGAGACTGGAAATTCATAAGTTTTGCCCTCTAGATACACCAAAGTTTTATCATCTTGCACCGAGACATTCTTATTTTTATTGCGCTCATTCACATTGCAGTCTATTTGGGTGATTCCAGGTGCTGCAGGTGTTCCAATATGTTCCCCCTGCTCAGAGTTTTTTGACTCGGCTTCTTGCAAGTCGAGCTGTTTTGATTCGGCGGCTTCTACTGCACCAGAGTGCTCCATCTCAGTTGCCGAGCTAGCAGCGTTCAGCTGCAGAAATTTCTCTCGAAGTTTACTCGGACATGGTTTGAGCTCGTATGCATATTTTCCCCGAACTTCTGGTTTTGTATAGAACTCTATATAGTATTCGAATGCGCATTCATCCTCTGACATGTCTTTGTGCTGCCCATCGCTAATCATGCATTTTACAATCTCCTCCAGATTCCGAATGTTTCGCTTAAACAATTTGAATGTAACGGGCAACGTTTTAGCTATTTCTTCGAGTTGCTCCTGCTTCTTCTTCTTGTTCTCCGAGGCATACTCATCTGCGGCCTGTGCCATCTGCTGCTTGGCCATCTCATCCAGAGGCTCTGCATATTCCAATAGCTTCTCCAATAGCCCAGCACTTACATTGGCAAATCGGTATTCGTATAAGTCGCGTGTGCTCGGACGTACATAAAACGAACGATAATATCGTTTCAATATCTTATGGCACTGCGGATGCATCGGACTTGTCATAGCTGCCAGCTCCTCCTCGTCCTGTGTCAAGCGCAGGAGCAATGGCCTCAGCAGCTCCTGGTGGTTGATGCAGCGCATAAAAGTGTCGAACGAAACAGGAAACTTGAAACGGCCACAACTGCAAAAGCAGGAGTAATAATTGTAT
Source organism: Drosophila arizonae (assembly GCF_054131065.1). Lineage (NCBI taxonomy): Eukaryota > Metazoa > Arthropoda > Insecta > Diptera > Drosophilidae > Drosophila > Drosophila arizonae. Next base: position 20,840,902 of record NC_142925.1, on the reverse strand, counting down.
ATATAGAATATTAATGAACGAACAAGATTTAGTTTCTTCATACCTGCCCAGATCCTCTACGACGTCCAGCTCGCAATCAGCGGTACTAATTTCTGTGCAACTGAAATTTGAGATAATTAAAAAATATAATTTGTTATATATTTATTATAAATTACCCAGTATTTGTGTTTATATCGTGCTCTGGTGTATCCTCAGCTTCCATGGCTTCGCATAGCTCATTCAATGGCCTGCAACGGAATTGCCATTAGAGATTCGCTTAAGAAAGTCAATTAAGATTTACAAACTTACGATTTCTCCACCTCCCTCCTCTGCACAGGCTCGGCCAGCTGCATTAGTTGTTTCCTCAGCTCAAGTGGAGCGGCATCAAAATTGTATTTGAATTGTTCTCGCACTCTCGGATCGGTATAAAATAAATAGTAGAAGTGTTTCAACAACTGCTCATTGGAGGGACATTCGTTAGCCAGTCCCTTTTCCATTTCATATGTGAGGGCGAGCTGTTTACCCAGTTCCTCGTAATTGATATATTTAACGAATGTCTCGAAGCTAATCTGGAACTCGTAGGTGATGTCGTCAACTGTTACCAATTTACGTTCGGCAGCAAGCAATGCATTGCCCTTATCGATTGCTGGGATGTCAGCCAACAGATCAACCTCGCCTGGCAGCGATAGCAACTTCTCACGTACTCTGCCCGGGCAGGGTTTCACCTGGTATTTGAACTGTTTACGTATTTCTGGATCCCAATAGAATCTATTGTAGTATTCCAGCGCACATTCATCTGCAGTTCTGCCGTTGTACTCCCCAGAATACAGCATCTGTTGGACAATGTCGTCCAGATTTCGGATGTAGCGCTTGAACAACTTGAAGCTAACCGGTGGCACAATCTCCGACCATTTGTCTCCTACAAGTTTGGCTGGTGGCAAGATCTCTTGCTGCTGCTCCTGCCTGGTTGGGAAGACCTCTTGCAGATGCTCCTCTCCAGATGGCACGACGTCCGGTAGATGCTCCTCTACGGCGCCAGGAGGCGACTCATGCCTGAATATACACCATTATTATTATTATTATTATAAATTACAATAGATATTTCAGCACTTACTCTGCGCTTGCCCCTGCAACCTCTTCATCTAATTCAGCTGGTGATGTCGGCTGAGGGACTTCAGTATCCTGTTCAATTGGTTGCGATGTAGACACTCGCCGTCCTTTAGTTTTCATTTGCAGCAACGTCTTTCTATCCTCTGGACTGGGCACGGAGAGTATTCGATTTTTCATTGCAGTTGTGCAGGGCGCCAGGACATAAGGATATTTCTCGCGTATCTCGGGAGTCAGATAGAAGGCAAAGTAATACTCATAGGCGCAGTCCTCGAAGCCCTTGTAGGAGTAGTCAGGATCGTTCAGCTTCAGCCGCCACACAATGTCGTATATATTGATAATGTATTTCTCAAACTCATTGAAGCTCACAATTGAGAGGTTGTAGGGAGTCCTTGGAACGGGAGGTTTGCCCTGTGGACTTCTTCCTACCTTGGCCTTAAAGTTTGGTGATGTAGGCAAGCGCGATTTCCTGCAACAAAAAATGTTCGTTAGGTTTACATTTGGGAATGGGTTAGATAGACGGCAGTGGCCGGCTAGAAGATACCCTATGTAAACAATTTATTGTTCAGAATTTAATTTTTAATTTCGGATTTTTTTAATTTTTGTTAAAAATAATATGAACCTACATCGAATATCTGGGTTTTCGTGCTGCCATTTTTTCCAATTTAAAATATATAATGTTTATATAACAGAGTTCTAGGACGTAATGAGGAAAATATTATAAGCTTGCACAGTACAAGCAAATATATGAAATATATTTTTAAAATCTCAAGTACCTAGAGTTTATAGTCATTCAGACGGACGGACGGACAAACAATCAAGTCTGGCTAGAGCGACTCAGTTCGTTGTTCGGCTAAATCTGTGCATCCTATGAGACTAGTTAAGCATTCTCATTCCACATGTCAACTAAACGAGAAAAACGTACTGTGATTTCATCTGCATCGTCTTTACGGCCAGCTCGTCCAAGGGCACGCCCATTTTAAGCAGCTGCTGCCTTAGAGCTGCGGGCGCCGTCTCGAATTTACATATTTCCATGTGGCGCCGACTCGAATTGATGTAGAATGAATTATAGTATTTGCGCAATAGCTTACGGCACACATCCTTGTCGAGCAAGAGCTCAGCTCGCTTCGTCTTACTCTTGGTCTCCTTGCGCACAAGCATATTGAGTAATTCGGTCTTATGGATGTAACGCTCAAACGTGGCTAACGAAACGGGAAACAGGAATCGGCCGGCTCTGTGCATGGGAAATATATGTTATATGTGATATATTTACTGATCGACTCTTCCACTCACCTATTTACTGTGACCTCATAGCCATCCTCGGTTGAGGCTCGGCCAATGTCGTTTGATTCCGAGAACTCATCGGACGAACCAGCCGTGCTGCCCTGCAGCAACTTCTGCTTGACGCGCAGCGGACAGGATCTCAGCTTGTATTCATATTTCGTTCTTATCGTGGGTTCACTGTAGAAGGTATTGTAATACCAGAGCGCGCACTCATCCAAGGATTTGTTTGCAGCGCCGGGCTCATTGCACTGAATTTGAAATGCTATGTCCGGCAGGTTTTCCACTACTTTGCTAAATACACTAAATGGAACTGGCGGAGTGCTGCAAAACAACCATATATTAATAGCTTAAATAGCTTCTCATTCGTGTATTATTTACCTGTCATTTTTCTTTTTATCTGTTAACCACTTGCGCATCTGCTCGGACGCCCTGGGGTCACATTTCACCTTTTTCTTTTTGCGTGTACTAGTCATTATTATTTTTGGTTTGGGCTATTGAAAAGTGTGCATTTGATGTGTTAATGTCAAGTTTTAAAAGACGCAAATAAAAATTCGCGCTTGTTTCCTAGGAGCAATCTGCAGTGTTGCTACGGTGTGACCAAGTTTGTTAAAAAAAAATACAAAAATCGACACTGTGTGCCTGTCTAGACATGTCCATTTTAATTGACATAAGACATAGATGGCGCTTTGCACAATGAAAATAACATTTATAAACGAATTATATACGAAATCTCTAAAAACGGGTTTTTTCTTTTCAATATAATTAAAAATCATATGCTTATATCGGATTATTTTATTTGCCTAATGCAATGTATAATAAATAATACACTGACTTATTGTATATATAATGTAGTCCCTCCCAGCTATCAACCCTAAAACTAATTCAGTTATAATCAAAACATAATCGTACTCTAATTATCAATCGGCCTGAGATATATTTTGAGCCGCGCTGATCAGTGTGTCGTGGATATCCTTGGCCGACTGCACGTGAACACGCACCGTGTTTAGATAAGTGGGATATGGAATGGGCCCAGCCGGATTGTCCTGCATAAAGTTGTCCATTCGCATGGCCGTCACAGCTCCGGGCAAATAATGCTGGGATGAGGTCAGCTGCTGCATGCACTGGATGGCCGTTTTGAGATGTAGTTCCATTTGATCGCAGCACGCGTAAAAGTCCTCCAGGTGCTTGTCAAAGCGGGGCACATGACCATGACCGCCTGTGTCCCGCTTGAGATTGTCCGCCAAATTGTTTTGCTGCAGCGTGAAAGCACTGGAACGAATGGTTAGGAACATTGACTCTCGCAGTGGCCCCAGCAGACTCTTCACTCTCGATATGTTGTCTAGCTTTTCGGCTTGTTGCTGCTGTTGTTGCTGTTGCTGTTGTTGTTGCTGCTGCTGTTGTTGTTGTTGATGTTGCTGCTGCTGCTGCATTGGCACTGGGCCGGGCGGCCCGGTGGGCATCATTGGCTGCGGCGATGACTGCATCATGGGCGAGACTTGCATCATGGGAGGTCCAGACATTTGCATCATATTCATATTGGGATTCATTTTGTATATTTACTATAAAGAAAGTCAAAAAAGTGCACGATTTTCACAACAAATTCGACTCAGCACGAATTTATCTCTGAACTAAGTTATCGACTACTAAGACTGTAATATCGGCTTGGTATTTTTCGTGTTTGGTCACACCTCCACATAATTTTAGCAGCTGTTTTCTGTTGTCGATAATAAATATATTTCCTATCGATGACAGCATTAAAATAATTTATCAAGATAGTAGACTCTATTCTAATTTAACAATTTATTCTACTAAAAATTTACGCGCAAAGCGCATTGTTAACGTCTAAGTAATATTGTGAACAAAAACTATGACTAGGTAAGTTAATGGTGTTCTGTCTTACAAAAAGCACAGCTAAAGGCGCCGAAACCCTAACCTAAAAATACATATACGAGAAAGAAATGTATCATCGTGCGGCCGAACGCTTTTTCGCAGATCCAGCATCGAATTGGGCGACGTAACGCCGCACAACATAAAACAACTGAAGAAACTCAACACGGTTGTCTTTCCCGTCTCCTACAATGACAAATTCTACGTGGACGTGCTGGAAGCCGGCGAACTGGCCAAGCTCGCCTACTATAACGACATCGTCGTGGGCGCCGTCTGCTGTCGCATCGACACCACGGACAACAAACGACGCCTCTACATCATGACACTGGGCTGCCTCTCGCCGTACCGTCGCCTGGGCATCGGCACCATCATGTTCGAGCACATACTGAACTATGCCGAAAAGGATGGCAACTTCGACAGCATCTTTCTGTGAGTGGATAGCAAGTGTGTGTGAACTCTGATCCTTTATTGTATTATCTTCAATCCATCCTCCTTGGCAGGCACGTGCAAATCAACAACGATGGCGCCATCGAGTTCTACAAGAAGTTTGGCTTCGAGATTGTCGACACCAAAGAGCAGTACTACAAACGCATCGAGCCAGCGGATGCGCACGTCCTGCAGAAGACGCTGCGCCGCAAGAAATCCGATTCACACAATCATGCATTTAGCAATGGAGCTGTGGGCGACAAGAAGGAGCGTCGAACCTGAAAGGGGGCTACTTTTGTGACATGTGGCCCAATCCTTACTCCCAAGCCTCACCATCACCAGGATTCAAGGACAAACGGAAAAACTTATTTAGTTTAAAACAAATTTCATAATTGAATAAAATCCTAGAGTTAAACAAAAGCTGCTCAGTAAAACAAGGGAAGAAGAAGAAGAAGAGAAGAGCTAGAAGTAAAACACGCCTTAGATAGACGACACTAAGTAAACCCCAAATTGGCTTAATATGTTTTTAATTAACAAAAACATGATCTTATCAAATCAGGCCATTAACTTGGCCTAATCAATCAAATGCGCGTGTGGCAGGCGAGTGGCATCCGTAGCTTCAGTTAGTCCATGCAACATGCAGCAACCGAGCACACGTCGAGGCGATGGCTTCGTCTATTGCTACGACAGCCTGTACAGGCTGCTCTTCTACCTGGGCATCCTCACGTTCCGGCTGCACAACCAGAGCGAGGGCGGACCGAGGTCGACGCGGCTGCGCGTTCTCTATGCACTGGCGGCACGCGCCGCCATCCTGCTGGGATTTGTGGGCGGGGTTTACGTCAAGCTGACCGATCCCCAGATGTCGCAGGCCATGTTCAGCCAGCTCTCGCCGCTGTTCAAGATCATCTTCTCCTGGGAGTGCATCTCGTGCTTCCTTACCTACGTGGAGCACTGCTTGTCCATGGATGCGTATTGCTCGAAACACATTGGTCTGCTGGCCAGCATGCAGCTGCTGGATACTGATATCTCAGCCGAGTTCCCGCATGTCCAGTGGCGCTATAATCGCACCCGCTCCAAGTACTGGTACGGCTCATCTCTGGTCTTCTGCCTGTATGTGGCGATATCCTTGGCGTTGATGTTCGACACGATGCAATGCAGCTGCGGCTACGTGTCCACCATACTCATCGCTAGCACCTACTCCATGCTGACCTCCATGCTGGGCACGATGGGCTTTATACACATCGCCCTCATGGACTACCTGCGCATACGCTTTCGCCTCATCATGAAGCTGGTGGAGCAGCAGTACGCGAAGGCAGACACCTCAGCCAAGGCCAATGAGGAGCAGCTGCAGCACATGGATCATTTGTTTGAGTTCACCAAGCGCTGCTCCCGTCTGCTGGACGTGATGAACGTTGTGTGCGGATATATCAGCGCTGCCGGCATCTTCTACGACTTCACTCACATGACCTGCTTTGTGTATATGCTCTGCCACAAGCTGCTCCTCCGAGAGTCATGGGACACCCAGTACACATTCGTATCGCTGCATCTGGTGGTTCACATCTACAAACTGCTCATGACCAGCGTCTATGGCTACCTGCTGCAGCGAGAGGTAAGAGTGATTTCCTTTCAGCTGTACGAGCACATCGTGTCAATTTCCCTAATCCCCTCCAGAAACGCAACTGCCTCCAGCTGCTCAGCAACTATGCCCATCACTTTGGCAACCAGGCAACGCTTAAAAATGCAGTTGAATCCTTCCAGCTCTGGCGTATGCAGAACAACGATTCGGCTCTCATTGGCTACAGCTTCCCTTGCAACATATCGCTAAACTATTTGGTAAGCACTCTAGCAACATTGTATATACTCATTTACGAAAACAAAACACAGCAACATATCTAAGCTAATCAAAAAGAGCCCAGCTTCATTGTCTTTATCGAGTTTTGAAAATGTATTTGCATCTATATAACTTTGCATGTATTTTAGGTTTTCAACGCTTTGGCTAACTATGTTATTGTTCTAGTGCAATTGCTCTTTCAGCTTCAGCTTAAGGATAAACAAGGTCAGCCGATTCGCATACCCAAGGATGTTGAGTTGTTGAAGCCTATTGGACAGCATACGCATCTTAGCAATGCAATATAATTTTTTTTTTAATTCAACAATTCACTAGTCTTGCTATTGCAAAAGAATTAATTTAATATATACATTCGAAACATTGCCGTTAGTGCATTTAACTCATGTTCTAAATGCAGAATGACAAAGCTTTCGCATGCGCGCAAATGCACTAAATTTGAACTAAAAAACCGAAAAATACCTAAAGTGAATAAGCTCTTTCAGTTTATGTGTGCATATGCATACCAAAATACTAAAAGTGTACATATGTATATGCTGCTTTAGTCTCTTTTTGCATGCACTTAATACCTACATATATGTTTTTTTTGCATGCAACTAGGTATACCATATAAATATACTAAAATAAGTCAACTTTGTAATCGAGTCTATAGATAAGTTCAAATGTTGGCGCCAAATAGGGCTGGAAAATACTTAGCTAAGTGCTCAAGGACTACAAAAAAATAATGCAAGAGCGTAAAAGAAGTTTTTTTGTTTTATTAAAATAAAAATGTATCTGATACAAAAAGTAAAAACTTGTATACTGCAATATCTCCATGTTCTTAAAATTCCCGAAGAGATTCATTTGACGATTCCATATATATGGCAAATGACCCTCGTAAAAGGCTTCGCAAAGCTCGTACAGCATCTATGTAGACAGGACCAAAACAAATCAGTCAACCAAGCAATTAATCTAATCTTAGTCCGAGTGCTTACCTGCAAGAAGAGGTCACTAACTGACATATAGAATAGGGTCTGGTAGCCCATACGCGTGGATAGCCAAATGGCCAGGTTAACAAAGTGAGTGCAGCGCAGCTTTGGCAAATTCTTTGAGGTGCGGAAAGCCTGCAGCAGGCGCAAAACGTCACGCAACTTTTGGCCACAACGCGCCACGTGCTGCAGCTCCGCCTCCACGTTGCTAATCATGAAGGTGTAATGGTGCATAGGACCGGCAAAGTTGCCAATGGTCTGACCGGCAATTTTTACGGCCGGCACAAAGTCAATGGAAAATGTGCGAAGATGCGAAACCGCTTGGATCGTATAGGCCACGCCGCGCCAAAAGTACTTCAGTTGGTAGTCCTCGTAGATGCCGTGAACCACATTGCCGTAGTTGTACAAGGCATTCGTAAAAATCCTATTTATCCAGCTCCTTAGCTTCGACTGGGACATGATCCTGCCCTTATTGTTGGCCAGGCGATTGGCTATCATACTATCGCTGCAAGCCTGTGAAAAGTCAAGGAACACAAAACCCGGCCGTTTGACGTCTTCCACCTGTTTGATGCGCGTGTACGCCGGAAAGCGCAGCTCCATCAAACATCCGCTTCATCGTCGTTATAGATACGCACTTTATGGGCCAAGCTGCCTGAGAAGGGGGAGTGAGATACTAGTCTAAGCTTGTTGCTAATCAAACTCCATTTCCATACTACTCACCAAATAGGATATCATTTTTGCATATGCTATTAAAGTAGGACTCCTGCAGGCGCAGTATTTTAAGCACATAATTCTTCACGGCCTTGAAGTCTTTAATGTTGCTAGGATCGTTTGGATTACGGATATCCTCGGCAATTTCTTGCAGATAACATTCAAAGTTGGACATTTCGATTTAGTTCTCTGAGGAAATGGCAGAATGAAAATAGTTACTAATACTATTACTATGTTTCGGACAGCAGCTATACATATGTACATATACATAGTTGTATATACCAATAAGTAATTATATGATATAGGGAATATTCACTCTAGAAAGTAATTGTTAAAGGACTGGGAAGCAAGCTTTCAAGTTACATATAATGTATGTATGTATGTATGTATGTAAATAAGTTCTGTTTATTTGGCAACTAAATATACATATATACATATGTATGCTCGTATTGAGTAATAAATTGGCACAAATGCTTATACATATGTATATTTGATGGTATGATTTACATATATGCATATGTATATGCTTCCACATATGAACATATGTACATATGTACTCATACAAATTACTGTGTTTTTATATACAGTTTATGTATTACAAATTTGAGCGCAATGATAACTGCATCGAAAAATCCGAACGCTGTTGACCAGCAGCGCCGGGACATGTTTGGTCCGCTTTGGCATACAAACAGGCATTACATACATACATGTACATGCGTGCACATACTACTTGTATGTGCATACGTGTATGTACTACAAATACATATGTACGCATTGTATATAGGTACACACGCAAAGCGCTTGGCTATGCCGCAGTTCCCGTCCCGGACATCGTTTATCGATTTGCGAAAAGCAACAACAACACCAACAGCAGCAGCCACAACAAAAACAACAACAACAACCACAACAACAGCAGCAGCAGTAAAAGCTCAAAATAACGGCAGCGGCAGCAGCAGCAGCAGCAGCGGCGGCGGCGGCGGTGACTGCGCCAGCAACTTCGTCGCTCTTTGTAGGCCGCGCCGCTTTAACATGATAGCGAAACCCCAAACACAGCACCAGCAGCAGCAGCAGCAGCGGCAGAGAATCGGCAGAAACAACAACATCAGCAGCAGCGACTAAAGCAAAAACAACAGCGCACACACACACACAGACAAATACACGCGCGCGCTCACACAATACATATAGTCATGCACACACACATACGTCCACACGCCCATGCACAGTGCCATGCCCCCGGCTTCACACCGCCGCCGCACGCAAACGCCCCACGCCCCACACTCCACGCCTCTCGCACAGCTGCCCCCTGCTTTAGCCTGCCCGGCCGCTCAGCCATTCGCCGCTAGTAAAAGGGAGAACAATAGAGTGTGAGTGAGTGAGAGAGATATATAGAGAGAGTGAGAGAGGGGGCAGATAGGCGGGCGGAAAGGGAAAAGGGGGACGCGGCTGCCGGGCTTTTGATGGCAACGATGATGACGATGGGAACTGGTGACTAGGCATGGGGCGGCCACAAGGACGCGGCAGGCGGCTCTCACTCAGTCGGGTGGGGGCGCTGGAATCAAGAGGCGTGGCAGAACGGGGGCGAGCTGGCGGTGTGCGGCAGGCACTCGCAATAGGAGCTGGTAAAAGGAAGGTGCTTGCTGGCTGCCGCTGCTGTTGCCGTCGCTGTCGCCGCTGCCGTCGTCGTCGTCGTCGTCGTCACCGTCGTTGGCTGAAGCACGGGACATAGAGAAAAGCGAAAAAATATAATAAAAGCAACAAAAACGCGCACAAGCTGAAGAGATACAAACATACACACACACAGAGCTGCATGGATGTATGTATGTATGCATGTGCTTGTATACGTATGTATGTATGTATATGCAGGCGGGTCGACGTCTACGTGTTAGTTTGGGCCACGCTAGTCCGCCACACAAACACAATCATATACACATACACACACACATATACGCACATACTATAGAAGGAGCTGTGCGGGCGGGACGCAGTGCTTGGGAAGGGAACTGGTCGTAGGTTCGCTACAGTCGTCGCAAGCCAACAGCAGCAGCAGCAGCAGCAGCGACAGCAGCTGAGTGGGCCAAGTGTGTGGCGCTGGCTGAGACGACGACGACGGCAACAAAACAACTTGAAAAAGGAAAAGAGCCGCAGCAAGAGCTGTTGGGGATGTGGCGGACCGAGGGGGCGGTGGTTCGGGCACAAAATTCTACAACGTTGCTGCCTTGAATCGATGGAAACAATTTGGGATGCTGCTCACCAGTGGCAGCGGCAAATGGCAACGGCAACAGCAACAGCAGCAAACGACAACGGCAACGTCAGCGACGGACGGCCGTTCGCTCGTCTTGCTCGTTCACTCGGGCCGCAGTCAAAGCAGCTTATGAAGAGACGAGAAAAGGGAGATGGCAAAATTAAATGCGAGTCAACGCAGCGACGGCGGACCCAGCAGCAGCGACAACAACACTCAAAAACAAAGCTGAAGAAAAGCAGAAGAGGCAGAAGGCAAAACGGCAGCAAAAGTTATTTAACAACAACAACAACAACAACAAGAGTTGCCGTGTTGCAAAAATACAAATCACAAGCAGAGCCAGATGCAGAGGCAGCGGGAATATGTAGAGAGTGCGAAACGAAAACAGAGCGCAACGGAAAGCAAGAGAGCGCCAGAGAGCGGCGAGAGGGCGGTGGCCACAGCAAGCAACTGATAAGAGCGGTGACAGCGCTTGAACTTTACAACAAAAGCATTTAGACATCGGAAGCAGAGCAACAATGAGTGCATCACGATGAGCAACGATCACTGCGAACAGCGGGTGTCAAAATCGATTGCGAGCCAAATATATAAACAATTACATATACATATATACGTATGTGTGTGCATACATAAGTATGCTAAGTAATGACCTTGAACTTCAGTTTCTGCAATCTCAATGCCAACAGCCGTTGCCGTTGAATGAAGGTGCAACAGTTTTACAGCATTCATGTGTATGCAATGTCTGTGTAAATAAGCTGTATTAAGCCAGTCGCTGAATGCTACACGAATGTGAGCACATAAACATACATACATATGGTTTGGCTTGGTTTGAGTTTGAAAAGATCTGAGCTTTGACAGAGAGCTTTTAGAGTTCACTTAAACTGCATAATCGATTGAGAACATCCGTTAGAAAAGCTTTTCGCATGCGAAGAGAAGGAGGGAGCGAGCACGCAATACCGCGTGCAGCAACAAAATTGTCGATAGATAAACATCTTTTGATTTTCACTTTCTTTGCAGGTAAACTTAATGCGGGTAATTCTTAAAACAAATGGCAAAGCGGTAAACAGGATACGACTGAAATTTAGTTTAACTAATGCTAGATCTTCTGGTCAATGTTCGACGAAATAATATTATACAAGTCCCCTAAACAGGACCCCGCACTGTAATAACGTATCGCGGGGAGTGGAAGAGTGGGGTGTGTTTTCAGTGCGAAACTCGTCAGTTCTGGCATGTTAGTTGTACGCTCGCACATGCATACATATACATGCATAGCACACACATACATACAAACATATATATATATATATACATATATACAGAAAGGCATCATCAAACAACAAAAACAAACTGAAACGGCAGCAGCAACAACAATAACAAACTCATGCTTTTGCCTTGTGGGTCGCGGCGACAGCAACGGACGAACGTAGTCATGAAATTGAGTTTGCTTTGTTGTTGTTGTTGTTGTTGCTGCTGCTGCTGCCGTTCGGTTCCGCACAGCAGCGGGCGTCGAATGTGGGCGGCTAACAGAAACGTTGGAGCGGCGCTGTGGCGGCGGCAATGGCGTCGCAACCGTTGCGCGCTTATTGCGAGCGCCAAACTGCGCTGTCGCTATGTGTCCCGGCTCAGTGTGTGTGCGTAAATGTGTGTCTATGTTTGTGTGTTTTTATTTGTGTCGGTGTGTATTTGTATGTGTGTATGTGTTCATGTCATGGGGCTGGCTGCCTGCCGCCGTTGCTGCTGCTGCCGTTGAACGCCAACGACGACTCCAACGAAAACAACAACAACAACAACAACAGCTACGGCGACGACGACGACGACGACGTCGACTACAATGATGATAATGATGACGATGATGTTGTGCTGCTTCTTGTTCTTCTTTACACGTCCTCCAACGACGGTTCGCCTCACTGTCGCTTCGTTCGTACGCTGGCGCGTTGCTCTTACTGTTCTTGTTGTTGCTGTTGTTACTGTTGTTGCTGTTGCTGTTGCTGCTGCTGCCCTGCTTGCCTGCCTGCCAGGCTGCTGTCGCGTCGCTGGCGCCGCTGCTTGCTGCGGTCTCTGCTTTTGCTGCTGCTGCGGCTGCCGCCGCTGCCGATGCCGATGCCTCTGTTAGGTTGTGTGCATGCAGCTCATGTGCGCTCTCCTCATTCAAGTGTCCAACTTTTGTCGAGGCGGTCATACAAAACGGCAGTCGCTCGTTCGTTCGTTCGCTGGCCTCTCACTGTTTGCCGTTGTTCACTGTTCGCAGTTCGCTCGTTGCCTGTACACTTCGCCTTGCCTCTGTTCTTTGCCGTTCGTTCGGAGGGGGAAGGCGCTGCTGTGGTCGTGGTCTTGCCGTCAACGGTCAATAGCGCGCCCACACGCCTATAAAAAGATTTCTGTTCGTGTCGCTTGTACATGTGTGTGTGTGTGTGAGTGAGTGCGTGTGTGCGTACGTACGAACGCAAGCGTATTGGTGAAAACTGTTAAAGCGTCGCTGCAAAAAGGTTTTTTGAAAAACCGTTAACGCTAAACCATGAAGGAAATGAAAGTGGCTCGAGCGATTAGCGAGTCCTCCACAACCTCCGATAATACATCCGATTTCATTGATATTGTCAAGAAGTACGATGTCGTCTACAATAATCACAATCCTGATTATAAGAACGTCGAGGTGAAGATGAAGGTCTGGACACAAATAGCGGACGAGATTGGATTATCAGTGGGTAAGGAGCCAACAACAAAAAATAGCGGTGCAAAAAATTAAGGGAAGAGCAACAACAAAACACACGGCAAATACACACACACACATACACACTTAGAAATCTACGAGAGAAAAAAAAAAGGAAGTTGTGTGGCGGCGGCGGTAACAGAGAACCGCTGCGGCCGCCTGTTCGCTTAAATTCAATTACTACGTGCAAGGCACACAGTCAAATACATACATACATATATGCATACACATACACACTTGTACATACTGCGAAACTCGCACACTCAACCAGCGGCCCGCGTCGCACGGCGAAGCGGACAAATGCTCTGCTGTCGCGGCGTCGCTGCGACGACGAACCGCCGGCCGTTTTATTTTGTGTATGTGTTTCTGTATATATGTATTCTGTATGTATGTGTGTGCATGTGTAAGAGTGTGAGCGCGCCTACAGATGATTGTATGCGGGGGCGAGTGCGGTGCGGCTGGCATGGCGCTGTGCAGAACGCGGCCGCGGTCGGCGAATTGCAGTGAGAGACAAAAACAAAAACAAGAAAAGCAGCCCTTGCATACCAACAAACATATACCCTACAGCCCAATTCTTTTACATTTTCTGTACAATATGCAAAAGTCGCTATTATAAGAGAACCTAAAATATATTATAACACACAAATACATATGCATAGCCATCTAAATCTAGTTGTTGTTACAAAACTGACATTAAACGATTTAATAATGCATCATTGTCACAAACCAGATGGCAAAATTAGCATAGCTCTGGTAAGAGCATAATGAAAACACGAACGCGCAGAAAAGGCAAACAAAAACATAAGAGCGAAACTGATACAAGCTGCGCGCTCAGTGGTGCTGTTATTGTTATTGTTGCCAGTGCGATGCTGAGAGAGAACTTAACGTCACCCAGTTTGACGCATGCATGGATCTGAGACTAGGATAATAGAAGCACTGTCAAAATTAGTCACAAAAAAACGAAGCCAAAAAGAAATAACTGCTTTGCTAATTTCTTTGTCTATGAATGTAATAATGTACATATACAGTCAGAATTAGGCGTACGTGAAGTAATTCAGTTTTCTGCAACAACATTAACTGTGACACCCTGTTGCTTCTGCGCATCTCCTCTCTCTCTCCCTCTCTCTTACTGTCCTTCATACTCTCACGGACGTTTCGCCTTCTCCCATTTGGGTTTCTCGAATGTCAGCATAAAAACAAATGCGGACGCAAAATTCTGTTGGCAGTTTGTTTTTGTTGCAGGCAGACCAATTGGTCGCTGTTGCATTTCACTTTCATTAGGAGTTTTATCATAAGTTCTTATTGTGAGTGAAATTTTAATTAATGGAAAAGTAAGTTTTAAATTATTTTGCATAATTGCAAATGCACCAAGGTATTCAAACTGAAAATATTTACTATTAGAATATGTACATATATACATGTATGTACATGCATATTATTATACATAAATATGCACATGTGTAAATGCTTGTATGTACGTATTCAACGCCAGTGAAAATTAGGAAGCTTAATCAGAAGCTGCTACCACTAACGATATTCCAGTAACATTTACATTGTATGCACACACCTACATATGTATATGTATACGTACCTACACTTTTATGTTTGTGTTATTTATTTATTTGCGATCCCACTTACTCTACACTTTCAATTGACAATTGCGCATCACTCGCAATATAAAGCCGGCACCCGTCCACTTCGATCGACAGAACTCGAGCGACTAAAGTATAAAGAGGAACAATGCTTTTTCTGTGAAACAGAAGCTTAGGAATAAAACACGATTGAGTGATAGTGTGTCTCTTAACAGTGGAGCTACGCAATCAGGGATGCCAAGTCAAAATTTGAAAATTACGTAGCCAGGCTACAAAATCTACGTGTTTTTTCGTAGCGCAATGTTGCTGAAATACGTAGATCTACGTACTTTTTTTAAGCAATAAATAAAAAATGAATAAACCATTAAATTTGTAAATTAACTGTATTGTACTTCGTCGTTATTAATTTCATTTGTCGTTTTAGAAAGCAAATTACATTATTCAAATTATACATATTCATTTATGTATGTACATGTTTTACAAAAATTTATACATGTTTCGATTTAAATATTTCAGGTGTTTGTCAGAAGTCTCTAAGTTTTCTTTTAATCCACTTTTGGTGTGAGTTGAACTTCCCTTTTTTACGTTTGAGACATAACGCCAAAAGTCGTCTGGCAGTACGGATTTCTCTTGGTTGGAGTTACGTTTGCTTCTTCGTCGGTGTCACTTGTTAAAATTTCAATTTTTTGTGAATTCATTCACTTGACTTTTTTCTCTCCAATTTTTAGCCCAAATTCTAAAGCCCAAATTCTAAAGTAAGCGATGCCGATCTTTTTCAATTTAGTGCTGCTAACCCATTGAAAACTGCATTCGTAAACATATCGAAAACGAAATTTAGTGCGGCTAACCCAATATAAACCATATTATCCTTTTTATTTAATTCATAATATATTGATATTACCCAAAAAATTTTGCTTTTAGTGTATTTTGCAATATTTTTTAAAAGTACGTAGTTTTAATCTCATCGCACGTAGGCACGTAGATCTCCTTTAAAATACGGAGATCTACGTCCAAAGACGGAGGGTTGGCATCCCTGTACGCAATTAATATTGTGCCTTTTCACTCAAAAATGAGATAGCATATGTACGTATGTATATGTAACGCGTATATATGTTTGTATATAGAGTATTTTGATATTGCAGGCAAGAGAAGCTGGACATACAATATGAATTGATTACCAATGAATTTCTTATAACAAATTTACGACATATGTACATATAATATGAAATTGAGAAACTTAAGTCACGCTTTAATCATCGCAACAAACGCTCATCTCTGAGAACGCAGTTGTTGAGATTGGCTAGAAATATGATTTACGTATTGAAGTGGAAATGGATATATGAATGAATGTATGTACACATACATATGTATGTATAGGCCTGTTATACTGCTTTGTATACGACATACATACATTTTTGTGTGCTTAAGTGTATGAGTATATTATAAGGCGTATTCCTAAGCATAAGTGGATCATGTCATCATCTGTACATCTGTAAGTATGTACATACAGTCCATTGTGTGCATACATACATACATACATACGTAATTTTTATTTGTATGTGTTCTTTTATGGTCTTCAAATGACAGCTTAAAACCCAGAATATGATGAAAGATGATGAATCAATACACATACAAACATGTACATACATATGTATGTATGTATTTAACTAGATGGCCTATAACACATCAAATCCATAAATTTTTCAGTCTGACTGCACAATAAAAGTATGCAATTAAAAACTTTTAAGAAATAAACACATACATACATACATATGTACATATTTTGTATGTATGCATTATACAGTTGTTTTTTGTTATTTTTAAAATCGGTGTGCCCGACTAGGTCCTCTAAATCCCGAATGATCTGGATTAATTAATTATTTTTGTAAGACAACAATTAAACAAACATACTACAATTAAAATATTAAAATCTCTCACTTATTATTATTATTATTTATTTTTTAATGTTAAAGAAGAAAAATATGAATAATTTCTTTTTCCATGTGAAAACACTTTTGTCAAACTGTATTTTTTCTTCGCTTGTATTTCCAACTTTAAAACTAATTGAAAATCTTTGTTTACATTTTACAGAAGCTTCGAAGCGAAAATGGAAAAACCTTCGCGACAGTTATACGAAATATCTGCGTTCCTTTCGAGTTGGTACAAAAACATCAAAGAAATATCAGTATTGGGCGCACGCGGATCACATGGAGTTCCTCAAACCGTTCCAGGGACCTGGCAGGTGAGTCTCCTGCACAAGAATTCCCATGGGCCAGTCGAATTGAACGTTCGCATCCTCCACAGAAACTCGGCGAATGGCAATGGCAAGTCGAACGATGAGGATGACAACGAATGCGACTTTGGCTACCAGGTGCTGGCCAAGGCGGCCAGCAATGGAGGAGAGGATGACCTGAAGATTACCATTGCCACGGCGACGGCATCCACCTCGGCGCTCAGCACGCAGACCGTGAACAGTTATACGACGCCGATACTGACGCCCAGCGTGGCCGCCACGCCCCCCAGCCTAGTCTCGCCCGGAGCGCTCAGCAACTCCGGCGCGGCGCCGCAGAACCACAATAGCAATAGCAACGGTAGCAGCAACTGTGCTGCGGTGGCCCCTCTGACGCTCAGCTCGATGACGCCGCCGGCCGCCAACTGCAGCAACAGCAGCTCCAACAGCGGCATCCTCCCTCTGCCCGCCCTGCCCCTGAGTGCCGGCAAGAGCTCTGTCAGTGCCAATGCCGCTGCGCTGGCCACCCTAGCCAGCCTGCCCATGGGCATCGGCGGACTGCCCGCTGCGGCTGCGGCCCAGATGTTCACGCTGAAGGCCGCAGCGGCTGCCGCCGGACTGCCGCTGACGTCGACGGCCAACTGCAGCACCGCGAACAATGTGGGCTGCCTGATCATCGAGCCGCATCTGTTCGCTGCCGCGGACAACTTCAAGAAGGAGCTGAGCGCAGCGGCGGCAGCTGGTGCGCCGCTGGGTCTCTTCCAGAATCTGGCCAATCGGCACAATCTGAACGGAAATGCGACGACTGCAGCTCTGGGGCTGGGCAATCCGACGCCACCGCCGCCCCCACCGGCGGCGCCACCCAGCTCTAAGGTGAGGCGAGTGCAGCCATCGCCACAGACAGCTGCCATTAACCTCAGCTGTACAAGCTCCAATACAAGCGCAACCTCAGCCAACTGCTCCCAGCCCTCGCCCGCCAAGACGCGCAAGATCAGCGATCCGCGCTTCCCCAGCGACTGGGACGTGTCCGCTGTGCTGCAGGCCAATCGGGAACTGGACGCGAATACGCTATTCTTCTTGAGTCTGGCGCGGCAGGTGCGCGCCATGCCCATGAAGTTCCAATCGCTGGCCAAGATGCGCTGCATGCGCATCGTCAGCGACATCGAGCTGGAGCTGGAGAACTTCGACTGCAATGGCGTGGTGCCGCCCGAGGAGTCGGGCAGCACGGCAAACCTCAAGTACTGCACCGACACACCGCCGCCCCAGCAGCCAGATGGCTCCACGCTGAACGCACCCGCTGGCGGCGGAATGGTGCCCGAGGGCTCCACGGAGCACTTTGTATATGTGATGTCGCCGTCGCGCGTTGAGAGCATGATAGACATCTCATCGGATGAGGAGAGCAACATGAACGGAGGACTACCGCCTGCAGCTGCTGGTGCTGGCCTCTCCACTGCTGTGGCCACCGGAGCTGTCCACTGAGAGCGCTGTCCTCCACTTCCACCTCCATCTCCAGCTATCTTATAACCACTTACAAAGCGTATTGTTAAACTTAAGTAAACTTAAATTAAATACATTAAAGTACAGTTTGTCGTCTTAGTTGTTGTTGTTGTTTGGACTCGGAACAATTTATTTACACGATTCTCGTACTATATGAAGCTTAACGATATGAAAATGGTGAAAATCTCAGTGGAATCTGGTACATGAATCGCGGATAATGTCGTTAATTTGTTACTACTTGGTATGGTGAATGAATTTCATTCAGGAAGTTGATGCACATGCTCCACTTTACGACTGCACCTTGCTCTTGGTGGTGAAGGCGAAGTAGGCAACGCCGCCGACCAGCACAGCGGCGAGCAGCTCAGCCTTGATCCAGGGTCCCTTGTAGGCGCTCTTTGTGGGCACGGTGATGTCCAGCAGAGATTTGACGGAGGAGACCTTGTCACCATCGCGCTGTGCCTTGCGCACATTGGCATAGCCGTCCTCGTCGAAGAGACGCACCAGCACATTGCCGCTGCTGCCCTGCTTGATGTCCTCCACCCAGCTCACCTGCAATACGCATCAGATTAGGTGAGACTTTGAACAATAATAAAGGGGGCAGCACTCACCTGGTATTTGCTATCGCCCACCTTGGCGACGGGCACAACCTTGCCGCAGGGGAACTCTGCGAACAGGCTGGGCTGCGCCGAGTTGCTGCACTGCAAGGTGAACTCGGCAACATGAGCCAACTGCGTCAGAATTGTTGCGTCCTGTGTGCTGAAGGCGGTCAACGTGGCCTTGCAGCTGGCCTGGGCGCCCGTGGCGCAGGCGAGCGCAATCAAGCAGAGCACGAGTGTTTGGCGTTGCATTATCACCGTGATTTTTTTAGTGTTTAATTAAATAGTGTATCAAAAGTCCGACGTACGACTCAAACCCAAAGCGGCGGCAGCTACTTTCTATGTCTATCAACGCCACGACAGCAAACGTCACTTGACAGCCGACGGCTACGAGACGTCAGCAGCGAACGTCACTTTACAACATTGTCAGGGCTGACAAATGCGGTGGCAGCAGAAAGCTCAGCGCTACGATTGATGCATCGTGTAGCAGGCAGCTTACTGTTGTGCGATATTTTAAAATTATTTGTCGTTAAAATTTGATATTAAGAAACTAATAAGCTAAATATAATTATTTATATATAAAGGATAAATAAGTAACGGTAAGCTATAATATTAAAGGCTTTATATAAAGTAAATAAACATGAAATGCCAATCAAGCGCATTAGGGGAATTTTCGCGTATAAAATTATTATTAAAGAAGGCATGACCATATACGACGATTTGAGTAGATCTCTGTCAGATCTGTGTAAGAAGTTAGTTACCCTGTACCTGGGAACTAATTCTACATGTAGCTCCGTCCTCTTATAATCGAAAACCTTTTCCATTTACACAAAGTCGATCGAACTGCAAATATTTCAGAGCAAATCTATTACACCTATAAGGTTTTAATCCCCAATTCAATTTCTCATAAAGCTTATACAATTTATTTAACTATTTAACCTTTTTATATACGAAATATCTATATGAAATTCTTCACGTAGCTGAGCTACGGTAGCTCCGTTCTTAGCTAGCGCTGAGCACATATTAGCTAAAAAATATATTACGAAAATCAATTGTAACTGTAAAATTTTAAATAAATCTTTAAAAAAGTATACAACAAAGTCTTAACATAATAATCAAACAACAAAAATAAATAAATAAAAAAAATAAATATTATTATTTATTATTATTATTATTATTATTATTTATTTATTTATTTTATTTTATTTTTAAAATTTTAATGTATATTAGCAATGGTATGAAACTTCATGTATATTTTAAATAGTGGATAGGTATTAAATAACAATAAAATATTTTTTGAAAAATATTATAAGTGAGTCAAAGGCTTCGCAACACAACAAATACAATTTGCGCTATTTTATATCAATGCTCGCATCTTTGAGTCCTCTATTCATTTTCATCTATTTGGGATAAATATTAAAGAGCCAATAAATATTTATATATGTTTTACAATTAACTCAAAAGTTGCCTTGTAATAGTTTTTTGTAGGGTATTTCGTAGTCGTTCATTTAGATGCCAGTAGTTATCGGTGCCTATTGGTACCGCCTAATAGGACTATATGTACTTAAATATATATTTTTGACACCGCTCGACAAATATGAATTTTTATTTGCAACCATTTGACTCGGTTCATTTCTATTATAATTGATTCGAGATTGTCGAAATGAGGAAATGAGATTTCGACCGGGGCTATTACCCACCCACCGGAGGGGGGTGTTGGGTGCTAGGCACTAGGGGTAATACGAAGCCCAATAAATATTGACTTTGATATGATTAATGCGACTCGTTTGGCATTCAAATTTGATATTTGTTTTAAGTGCGATTCACAATGATATTTTGACTGAGTTTTATATGTGTGTAGGTGTGTGTATATGCACATATATGTATGTGTATACTAGGCACACTCCAGGTATAACAATTAAATGTTGGGCAGGTAGCTGTGTGAATGGCATGTGACCCTGAAATGGGCTTGATTTGGTTCCTGATGCCATTTGCTGTTGTTACTTGAGTTGCTGTTGTTGTTGTTGTTGCTAGTAGGTTTCCCCAACGGCAGTTACAGTTTTACGGTTTTTCTTTTTTGTTGGGGTCGTGGAGCAGTTATGTTCGTTACTTTTTGATTGCCAACGCGCACGAAAAACTTTTGATACAACTTTGCATGTCTTTGATGAATTTGAAATTGTCACAAATGTGAAAGTTTTTCACTTGCCATCAGATACTCACACACACACACTCTCTTTCACTCACTCACTCTATCTCTGTCTCTGTCTGGCAGGATCGTCGCATTTGCATCTAACATTCGTTGACATTGAGCGCGCTGGCACGGCCTGAGCTTCACGCATTCATTCATTCATTCATTCATTTGGCTCCGGCCGATTTGCATATGGATTTTGGATTTACTTAATAAAATATTGCAATAGCTCGCTCTCACTCTCTCACACTTTCTCTCTCTCTCTCTCACTCTTTATTTGATTACAGCCAAACAAAATGAAAGGCGTGGGTGGAGCTGGCGTCGAAATGAAAACAAAAGTTCGTGCGAGTTCATCGAGTTGCCAGTCAGCCAATCAGTGGAGACAGGCGAGGTGCGTTTGAAGAGTTGTCAGCTCGGAATTACTGATAAAACTGACAAATATGATTAATTGAGTTGGGCTTATAATTATTTTTAGAATAAACACTAAAGCTTAGCATAAAATCAATTGACAGTTAGACAATCAGTTCAGACGAGGTGTGTTTGAAGAGTTGTCTTCTCAACTTCGAGTTGTACTGCTGAAACTGAGAAATATGGGAAATAGGATTAGGGTAAATATTATTTGAGAATGTGGAAAGAGAATACTATAGAATTCAATAGCATAGCGAGGTGTGTTTGAAGAGTTGTCAGATTGAAGTTGAGAATGTAAGAGAAGAAGAGCGCAACATATCATAGCGAGGTGTGTTCGAAGAGCTCTCTGGTAAAAGTTATAGCTCAAACTATAAGGACTATATTATAGAATAGCATAAAATGGAATATGGAAAATTGGGCTAATCTAAAATCGAATAAGATATTCAAAGAAGAACATAAGAAATGCCAAAGAATAAGTTATAATTAAGTAAAATATCTTAACTCTAGACAAAATTATAACTGAATATAAATATATAAGCTTATTCATCCACTAAATTAAAACGTAGAGCTAATACGTTATACTGTAAAACCAAAAAAATACAATAAAAATAAGAATTAAACAATAGAAGCGATAGGTCAGGAAGTTTGTAAAAAATCAAAAACACTTAAAAATATTCCTTTGATTTTAAATGTATTTTAAAGTTACAGCATAAAATATATTATATTATATTATATTCAAATAGCTGCAGTTTGTATATTAGGATTTGGGATATTCCTAGCCTATGATGAGCCACTCACTAACCATTGTATTGTGTGGTTAGTGGATGACTCAAATTTGATATAGAAATGGCAAACCCCATTCAATATTCCAGCTGCTAAAATTTATCGATAGCTCAAACAGTTGCTGATATTTGTTTATCGAAAAACCTAGAAAACCCTCCTTTTAGGATAGCTCTCAGACAGTCTCTTTGACATTAGCAAACTGTCTGAGCAGCCCTCGTGTGGCATGCTGCCTGCACGTGTGCGAGCCGGCGGAAATGGGGCAAACAGTTGAGTTCAGTTCAGCCGGAGTCAAGCCGAGCGAGCGACAGCCGAGCGTAGCTCGAGCATAACAACCTTTGCTGCAGCGGCGATGGCGCCGCTCTGCGCTCACGGCAGAGGTGGAGTGGGTGGTGCAGGCACTGCCCGATGGTGGGTGGGCTGGGTGGTTGGTTGGGTGGTGTGGGGTGGGCATTGGCAACGCTCCCGCTGCTATGTTGTTTGCTGGTTTGTTTGCTTGTTTGTTTGTTGGCAACATAACAAAGCGGCTTCATTCACAAATCGCAGTTAGCGCGCGGCAGGCAAACAACGTGGACGTGGAGGCATCCACAGCCACAGCTACAGCCATAGTCTGTCTCGCTCTCTCCCACACTCTGCATAACAATTGCAAATTAGCTCCAAGTGAAAGTTTACGTCAAACTCAGCTCAAGTGGCAGCCGCGCTGAGGCTCATCCGTTCCGTGACTGCAGCCGGTTTTTGGGCGCCTTTGTTGACAAAGTTATTGGCTCCGGGTCTCTGGTCTCCGGTCTTAATGGCGGCGTAATTGATTTGCATTCGATGCGAATTGATTCTCGGCTCGCGACCGTTCGAACGCCAATTGGCAATTTCAGTCGCTAATCAAACACCCAACACCGAAGTCGAGGTCGAGTCCCAATCCGAGCATTGAAGCCGCGCCATGTCCTTGTCTGTGGCTAGCCGTCGTCGCTATCAGACGACTACGTCTACGGCTGGGACAACGTCTACGGCTGCGCTGCCCGTGCGCAAGCAGCACTCGCTCATCGAGCCGCCCAGCCACGCCCACGCCCACGGCCATAGCCACGCAAACGTGGGCAGGTATTCGGCCCAGCAACGCGGCTATCTGTCGCGCGGCCTCTCCGTCAGCCGCTCCATAGAGAGCATCCGCCAGAAGCTCTACGCCCCCAGCCGGCAGGCATCCCTGGCCATTGACGATTCGACGGCGGTGCGCATTGCCGGCCGGCTGACGCCCACGCAGGCAGAGCTGGGCACTCATCTGCGCGACAAGAGCGACCTGATGGTCTGGGCATCCACGTCCTCCATGCAGAAGACCCAACAGAAGCAGGCACTGCCACAGCAGCAGCAGCAGGAAGAGACAGAAACGTAAGTGAAAGGAGGGGAAAATGATGGGATTGATACATAAGTGCCATTTAGTATAGATCTAAGATTTGGTGAAAAAATTTTATGAAGTGAGACATAGTGAAACGTCTTGGAAAATATTCCAGATACATTACAGAAATTCAAATTGAAGCTCTAAATATATATACAGGTATCCTATACTTAGATATATACCTGCATCAATCTAACTGAAATCTCATTTATTTATTCCTTATCTGTATATGGCAATACATAGTAGAATTCGGGCTTATCGACTCCGCTTATAGTGTCCGTATGGTTATGGAATACTCACATTTCTAGTAGAAAAATTGTATGTAGTAGTAGGTAGAGAATTTTAATGTCCGCTATAAAGTTATATAAATCAGGAGTAAAATTGATCTTTTTGCTGAACTTGTTTAGTGATAGAAAGCTTCAGCTTTAGTTTTGACAATGTCATAGAAGTATAGTCTGATATATATATATATATATATATATATATATATATATATATATATTTTATTTATTTATTTTTTTTTTTGCATAACCCTCTTAAAGATACGCACTTTACGTAATCGTTAACGTAGTAATAGTAATACTAATAATCTATACAGTATTAATATTACAATTTATTGTGAATAGTTGATTTGAAAAAAAAAAATAATAATAGAGGTGTATTATGTATTCTGTTAAACATGAATACTTAAAATTCTATCAAATATCTTGTATAATATTAAAATCTATCAGTGGCTAAGCGTAAATCCGCATTATTATTTTCTGACTGGATTTTATAACAGACTGTATAACAGACGGTTGTACTGCATTTACCACGCCCAATATGTTTATGTCATATATCCGAGTAGTATATAAAATGAAGTTATAACAGAGTAAATCGGTTTTCTAACTTGAAGTCGATAGCTTTAATATCGGAGGGACGTACATACATATACATACAGACATAGCACATAACGAAATTTAAAGAATTTGTTTGATTATTAAACTTACTAAGAGCACATTAAAAATATCCATTTAGGGCATATTGGTTCTCGAAAAATGTGTGTAACAGGCAGCGGGAGGCATGACAGATCCCAGTGCGCGAAGAGAGTGTTTATATATGTGTATATATTTGTATATGTGTGTATGTATTGCTTGTTATAAATATATAAAAGAGGCATAGTGTAATTGATATAGGGTATCTCCTAGTAGAGCACTCCCTACTAGGCCTTAGTTGTTCTTTTTAGTTAAAGTCTAGTTTTGATTACTTAAACACACACACTCAGTTTCCAATTCAAATACATATCTGTGCATATAGACATACGCACTTACACATACACACGCATATATACACAAGTTAGTAAAGAAAAGTGTTTATATGTGGTTTGACCTTGGCATGTTCGCAACTTTTCATGCGTACATCCGATTAGCATATATGCATATCAATTTATATGCGTATAAAACGAGCTTCCCTTCTCTTTCTACCTCTTTCTCACTCACCCTCTCTCTCTCTGTCTCTCTCTCTCTGTCTCACCCCTCTCTTAGTAAATCTGCCCAAATGACACTTTCAATAGTTTGGCGCAATTTGCATGCTTGACACCGGCGTCAAAGTTTCTATATGCAGTGCATACCACCCACATATGTATGTACACCCAGCCAGCTCTACCAGCACCCGCTCTTCGAGTGCGGGAGCGCTCATGTCACTCAAGCGCCACGCTGCGACACAGTTAAGTCGATCATCGGCGTGCGGGCGTGCGACTAGATAAGAGCTGGAACTGTAGCTAGAGCTGTAGCTGTAGCTGGAACTAGAACTGGTTCATTGAACTACCGCCCAGTTTGGTGCTCCCGCCGCTGAAGGACTTGAGCTGGCAGTAAACACATTTATTTTTGGGCGCCAATTGCAAATGTAATTGACATGGTTTCATTTTGCCAAAATAGACAAACACGGCAACTGGTGTGGCCACCCTCGCATTTGCACGAATTAATTTCTATTTTGGGCCATGCCCCCATCCGCCATCCGCCATCCGCCATCCGCCATCCGCCATGTTGCATGTGTGCGAAATTGAGCTCAGCATAAATTGCAAACTAATGCAAAATAATTTGATTTAAATTTAGCTGCAGTCGAGGGCACAGTAGGTCACTCGGTCAGTCAATCACTCAGTCACTCACTCCGTCAGTCAGTCAATCAATCAAGCTGTAACACTTTTGCATCCACAGCGCCAAGGCGGACAAGAATCGCATCAATCTGAATATTGTGCTGGCCCAGACCATACGCGCCACCAACGAGCAGGAGGCGATTCACAGCGACATCGACAGCGCCACGGAGTGCAGCGAGCTGCCCAAGCAGCAGACGACAGCCGCACCTGTAACAGGAGCAGGAGCAGGAGCAGCAGCAGGAGCAGCAGCAGCAGCAGGAGCAACCACAACCGAGCAAAGCGTCTCCTCTGCTCTGACCGTGCAACGGCGTCCGCCTCTGGTGCGCGCCATGTCCGCTCCGGTGCGCCTGGACGAGAGCAGCAAGTCCGTCCTGGCCGCGTCCAGCAAGCGCAGTCAGCAGCAGAAGCTGCGCCGCCGCAAGGTCTTCTCGCGTGCCACCTCCTCGGTGGCTGTGGCCGTGCCAGCGGACAGCAGCAGCTCCCTGCTCAGCTCCGATGCCGGCGGCTCCACTAAGAAGTCGCTGAGTCGTGCGCGCAGCGTCATTGCGCCGGATGTCATCACGCTCGTCTCGCTGCTCAGCTCCGAGGGCAGCGACTCTGAACGGGAGGAGAACTCCTCCGCGGCCACGCCCACCGGCGGCGAGAAACTGTCGACGTCAACATCGCAGCGCAGTCCACAGCGCAGGGCGCCGCTGCTGCGCAAAACGGGCAAATCGGGTAAGCCCAATAAGAGTGCACAGTACACGGGAATTCCAATTGGAACGGGACTGGGAAGTGTCAAAGTCAAATTTTAATTATTTGAGATGTCGAGAATATTGATCAATATATGTTAGCTTATAGTTAGGGTTAGCATAAATTCCAATTGGAATATATGAGAGCTTTAAATAATCCATTTTGAGCTATGCCAAATGCTGGAAATAGTTGACTTTGAATGTCAGTTATTAGATAGGGCTTTTAGAATATATAGAGAGTCTTGAAATGGATAATCTGGGGCTTACAAATTCCAACGGAAATTCAAATTAGAATATGTGAGACATTCAGAGATTAAGAGTGATATGCAGAGAATTGTTGACTATGAATATTAGCTTTTAAGTAGTTGGGATGTACATATAGATATATTTAAAACATAAACAACAAACAAGTTCTAATTGTTAATTCGAATATCTAATAATTATAATTAAATAAATGTTAGATACTGGTAAGGGCTCATAGAAAATATGTAAAACCTTTTGATTTGAATGATCTAAATAATCTGTAAGACAAAACTGATTGGATTCTTTAAGTTAGCTGGGCTATAGATAATCAATAGAATAATTGTCAAACTACTTAATCATTATAATAGTTTAATTAATAGTTTAATAATCTGCTTAGCTGTCTAGCTATATACACATATGTATTGTATACTAGACACATATATGATGAAAGTTCATTCTGTTTTCCTTGATTATCAATTATTGGGTAAATTATATAATATTATTGTTTATCAACATATGTATTTAATATTATTATTTACATTTCATTTATTTGCCCATTGTCCGCTGTACTAACTCTTGTTGCAGTCTCGTTTCAAGATAGCTATCCGCCCACCTTTCAACTGGCCTCCAAGGAGTACTCGCACATGATCAGGCGCGGATCGATAGCGCCGCTGGCAGCGCGGATTCGTGCCAATCGGCCGCCGACGGCGCCGCCCGTCTCCATATTCCTGAGCGAGGCGGGCAACAAGCCGGGCGCTCAGATGGAGTCCAGGCAGCAGGAGCTGCTGGCCGACTCAGCTGGTTCGTCCGCGGAGGAGGCCAAGAAGGAGAACAATGCGGCCAACTGCAATGTGCAGCAGCAGCAGCAGCAGGAGCAGCAGGAGCAGGAGGAGCAGCAGCAGCAGGACTACAATTTCCCTCTGTACGTGTGCAGCATCAAGGAGCGCGAGTGCTGGAAGCTGCACCAGAAGATGTGCGCCAAGGGCGTCAGCGTTAGCTACGACACGGTGCTGCGCGGCATGCTGACGCCCACGGAGTTCCGGCACTTCCAGAAGCAGCGCGAGCACGAGGAGGCCAAGGCGCAGGAGGCGGCCGATGCCGAGGCCGAGGCAGCCGCCGCAGCCGAGAAGGACCACAAGAAGACGCCGACCACGGCCATCGAACGGCTCTCCGAGTCCCTGCTGCAGCGGGACTGAAGCGCACCAGACAGAGGACCAAGTTATATGCATTTGCCTCTCTCGAACAGAGAAATCCTAGTCAACGGCCCCAAGGCAGGGCCCAAAGAGATCTTCAATACAGTAGCAGTAGCGCGCACTCGTTAAATCGCAATGCACCCAGCTGCGGCAGCCTTTTGTAGTTTCTATCCGAACTATCTGTAGCTGTATCTGTAGCTGCATCTGTATCTGTAGCTGACAGCAATAAAGTGTAGCAATCAAAAGAATCCCCCCTCCCGAGTCCATTCTATGGAGCAAATTGATTTATTCAATAAAAATACGTATGCATAGAAAGCAAAAGTTAAGACTACGACGGCCGCGCGAATACCCTGTAAAGCAGAGTATCGAAGGGGCGGCTCAGGATGTTCGGTAGTTGAGCTTGGCTTATGACTAGGAAAATAGCTGAAATATCGAAAATTTTAGGAATTTCGAATGATTTGTTGCGTTTTCATATTGAGTACGAGGCTCGCTCAGTCAGTTGAGGGAAGTTGGATTATTCAAATATTTTGATATATTATGATATATATGTATTTTGATATAATATACTTTTATTTATGTATTTGCAATTTCTATAGATGGATTTGTAGTTGAAAATTAGATGAAGTTAGCAAAAGAAAGTTTTGAGCTAACAAAAGTTTGAGCTTCATTAAATTTTTCTCAAATAAAGTATTCTGTCTAAAAAGATTTAAATACTTGAAGGGAATATAATTGGGAATATGGATAGTTTAACAAAAAACTCAAGTAAAAAGTCGCAAAAATTAACAAAAATATTGAATATTTTAATTTAATTTAATAAAAATCAAGTTAAAGAGCTTTTATCAACGTGCTGAGCAACCCTCGCTTTACACATTGAGTACTTTAGAAAATTTCGCCTGCTTTGAAAAGAGTTAAGAATTTAAATAGCTTAGCAGAAAGTTTTAGCTAGTGCACAGAATATAGCTCTTATACATAGTAATATATATAGATATATATTTAAGCGGACAGACATGAGATCCATAATATATAATAAAATAACATAGAGTTTAACTAGATCCTGGCTGATCCTTAGTTCGATTGGCGCGTGTGCCGTATGACCGAGGCCAGATAGCAGGCGAGCACAATGCCCAGAATTTGTATGAAGGCGATGCCGATGCCAACTCCAATCAGGATAACGGCGTTCTTATCGATGCGCTCCTTCAGCTTGCCGACGCAGCCCTCCTGGTAGTACTTGTCCTTGCCCAGGGCCGGAGACTCGGTGCAGTGCCCGACGGCGGCGTCAATGAACTGCGGCTGACAGCAGCTGGCCGGCAGCGTCTTGTTCAGGCTGAGGGCACGCCAGTCGGCCGGGGTGTCCACGCCGCAGCACATCAGCTTGCGCTGCACATTGTCCCAGGCGATGGTGTCCTCGCTGTTGGAGCGCTTGATGGACTCCTGCAGCGAGTTCTTCAGCATGCCCTCCAGATCCTTCTTGAAAACGCTCGCCGCAATGCCCACGGCCAGCTCAACGATGAAGATGATGGCCAGCAGCACGGCATACTGTGAAGTGGGATTGGTGGTATGTTCATTAAGTGAGGGAGTGAGAGCGAGTGGGAGAGGTGTATCTACCGTTAGAAGCAGCGTGGGCGACTCCTTGATGGCACCAAAGCAGCCCAGCGAGGCAATCAGAAATATGACCAGCCCCGTGACGATCAGCACAATGGGCGGCGCCATCACGCGTCCCTCCACAAAGTGATTGAACTCGCGGACATCGGCCAGAACGATGGCGCCGGCCACCAAAATGCCCAAGCCAGAAAGCTGCATGATGCATAAAAATGGGAATGAGACGTTAGACAAAAATATTTAGTATCCA
Organism: Drosophila arizonae; assembly: GCF_054131065.1. Lineage (NCBI taxonomy): Eukaryota > Metazoa > Arthropoda > Insecta > Diptera > Drosophilidae > Drosophila > Drosophila arizonae. The sequence continues at coordinate 20,810,923 of NC_142925.1, read as the reverse complement.
CTATGAAAATATATCTATAAAAAATATTTCTTATACAAAATACAAATTAAATAAAACAAAAATAAATTAAACTTGTTTCGCACCCGGATTCGAACCCGGGTCTGATGCTTTACTTATGCTGTTTTGTTATGTTGCACGTCAAATATCACTAATATAAATAACATTTCCAATACGAATAAAAAGCCTTCAAACGCAGCCAAGATTTGAACCCAGGTCCTGCTGATTCTTGGCAGAGACCATCTCTTCGCAGTCAGCCCACGTCTTCAATTTTTTCTGGCAGCTATAGCGCAATTATTTATGAAGGTAAACTACTAGCTACTTATTCAGTTCAATTCATAATTATGTACGAAGGAGGAGGAGTATGCTGAAAGGAGAGTGAGTAGAGGTATTGTCATGTCTGGGCGAGCACTCATAGGGAGAGCAATGCTACCGCTCTTACAAGAAGCACAGCAACTACGGCTCTTCACAGTGTTAATTGGTTATGACTTAACATAATCCTAATGACTGTAGCTCTAAAGACGTAAAAGCTCTGAATTAAAAACTTCAGTTGGGTACTCCATAGTTTCCACGTGAAATATGAACATAATCAGCAATACTAATGGCTTTAGCTAAAACTCTGCTGCAAGGACTGTGCTGCAGATGCTGATCAACAGTATATTTATATATTGTTTTTACCTCTGCATATTACATACATTCTAATATTATAGCTCTGAATGTTCACATTCAATGGTCATGCACATAAAAGTAACCTGACAATCGATTTTCTATAAAGAGCGGCTATTATATAGCCTATAACAAATCCAAAGCACAATTTGCTTAATGACCCAAACAATCAGACCAACGCTCTTGCTCACCGTGCACCTAATTGTGTCGGAGTGTGTGCGTGAGTGAGTGTCTGTGCTTGTGTCTGTGTCAGTAAGCGTGTGTGTGTTGCCTGTATTAGCAACTCTAATTGCCTGATAAGGCATCAGCCATTGCCATGGACATTGGCCAAGTCAATGGCATTTGCATGTCGTCATTTCTATTTCTCTTCTTCTGCTCATGCCGCTGCTTCAGCTCTGTTGTTGCTTCTGCTCTGCCTCTGCCGGTGCTGCTGCTCAAAGGGCTTTGCCTCGTGGCATTGAAATTTTCGTTGCCTACTTTTGAGCGCAGCAAATTAAATGCAATTTATCCATGTCAGCTTTATCCGTTTATCCATCATTATCCGCCGTGCGCAAACAATTATCCATTGACATAGTTTAATCTAGATTCAGTTTTTAAAGAGCATCTAATTCCATGTCCTTTTTATTTGATTACGTGTGTATAAATTAAGTCCGAATCACGCAATTCCACTGAATGACAAATAAAAAATGTAATTTTCATTTTTTTTTTTAATCTATTATCTGATAAATAAATTATGTTGTTAAAAGTTGATTAACTGTTGATGGCTTTGTTTGTTTATTAGACTATTGAGTAATAGTTGATAACTATCAATTCATTTATTATTTGTTTGGACTGCAATCAAATTTTTACAGTTTTATATATTTATTGTATAATATTTTTATTGCACTTTATTGTTTTATAAACTGACTGAATAAAGCTGACCATAGAAAAGCCTAATATAGAAAAAAAGTCTTATAATGAAAACTATTTATTATTTAAAGAAGCGTCAAGCTTTTCCATTTGATTAATACAAATTTCTACATAAGTATATGGTATTTATTTAAAATTAAATCATTCTAGTTCTAGATCTAGTTAGCCTCATGCTGAACTGCAGCTTCGAGTATTGTAGCTTAGGATATTTATCTTTGTAGAATTCAGGACTAACTTGATCATAATATGTTTTAAGTAAATGGCTTCGTCTTTTGAATTTTAGATTTAATTTTAGCTGAATGTAAAAGGAGCCACCATAAGTGTCTATAATTATAAATAACTAGCGAGAGGTGACCAAAAATTGTTATTTGATATTTGTGTATGTTTTTAAAGATTGTTCATCATATAGGTATAGTGTTTGTATATTTAATGTGAGTTATAATCAAACAGATAAAGTTCTATATAATCTTTTAGTAGATTGTAAGGAAACGACTATAAGGTGTCTTTAAGGCTCTAAGAAAATTCCATGTCTAATAAGGTCATTCAAAATAGTACACAAAGATGGCGCAAAGATACGGCTAGGTCAACACGACTCTTTACGTTCATGAAGTTCATTAAGGGGAAAAATAAAAATTCCTTAAAGTCAATTATGCACGAGGTTGTAATTTTAATAAGCTGACGTGCTGGAAAGTCATATAAATTAATAAATATGATATATTTATATTCCATTTTATATTTCTATTTTTATAATTTCCCACTCCCAACCCAACTCTTGAGCTTTCTTTACTTACCGCAAATAGAACATTGAAGGCAAATAGAATATATTTGATTAAGCTGGGTCCACAGGCGCGCATTTTGATTCTCATTAAGGAGTCAAAGTCCAATAAAGTCGTTTAAAAATAGTTTCTCGTCTCTGGATATTCCAAAATTAGTAGACCTATGCAATGGGTAAGCTATGACTTTTAGTTGACTTTGAGGGAACGCGCGCGTCTGCTCAAAGTGCCGTTACGATTGGAACTGACCAACTGCACGGCACGGCTACTGGCCAAGCTAACGATGTTGGCAACCAAGTCCGCCTTCTGTTGTGGCCACAATGGCTGACAACCGACGCGCCGGGAGCTGCTTGACTCCAAGCTCACATTGGTCATTACAGCAGGCAAAAGTGAGTGAAAGTATTTTCGAGAAAGAAGAAAAAAAAAAAAAAGCAGAAAAAACCGTATTCAGGCCAGGTGATTAGGCCGCCTCGCTATCGACCAGGAATCGGAGGAGGGAGCGTGCTCCGGGTTTTTATGCTTTGTAACCCATTTCATAGAATCACACACACACATACATGCACTCATACTGCTTTACAGTGCCGCCTCCGTGTTTGCGGCTCCTACAACTTTGACCAAAGTTTCCAGACGCTAGCGTAAGGCTTTCTGGGTCGCCTACGGCTTCCGCTAAGCGCGGGCCCAAGTGGGTAACAAGTCATTGCACTCATTAGGTGCGCAGAAAGTGCGAGTTGAATAGCTACTTACACCTAGGTGCGCGTATTTACCTTTAAAGTTCAACTACTTGACAGCCACAACTATTTGCATGGGTGGCTTACAATATTATCCATAAAATATATTTAAAATTACTATGGGAAAACGTGAGCTATATTTGCACTTGGCTTAGTAATGAAGGTAAATATTTATTAATTATTAATATTAAATTAAGTTAAACAAATTTGACAAGCAAATAGCAGATTTGCTAGCTTAACTTGAAGATAAATATATTATTTTAAACTTCTAACTATTATATATGAAGATAAATAAAAAGGTACTTGAAAAAAAAAGTTATTATAAATTAAGAGCAGCTTGACTTGGATGTTTTTCCTTGGCTCGCTTTGATTACTTACCATAAATACAGACATTTAACTTGACGATAAATATAATATGTACTGAAACTTAAAAGGCGTTTTCGGAAATACAATAACAGCTACTTGGGAAAACTCAAGCCAGCTGTAAGCTCTCACTCGGCACATCATTTCTACTCCTTATAGAATAAGTTTAAAGAATTCCTAGAAATAATCAACTCACATCTATCACATTGGCACATTAAGGTCAGCTAAATCAGCTCGGTACGCTTTTTCTAGGTTTTCTTTACATATATATTATATTTAGGCCTATGAGTAAATCTTCCAAATATAAATTGGCATGCATTGAGGCCGGCTAGTTTTTCAGAAAATTACTGTTTCTTTGAATAAGAGACATTTTATAAGTAAATCCTATAAATCCTTTGAATACATGCATTAATATAGGCCAGCTAATTCTTCTGGGAATTGCCACAAACCAAGCGTCTGGCTCTAAGTTTTAGCCAAGTAAACATATATCAGGCTATATAAATAGATTTATTACTAAGGAATCGACCCACGTAGAAATGTGGACCGCCCGACGTCATAGGCCTAAATAATTGCGTGCTTCCATGTGAATAACGGTGAAAGTTATAAATGCTATTCAAGAAATAAATGCCAGACTGTGCGAATAATTAAAGAACTCTGGCAATTCCAGTTGGCACCTAGAGCTATGCCAAAAGTCTGTCATCAATTTGGGCACGGGGGAGGTCGCCACCTAGAAGGACTTTGGCTTGATTTAAATGTTGCGTGTTTGGCCCATTTGTGTTTGTATTTGTATTTGTATTTGTTTTATTCTAAAGGCGAAATCCAACTGTGAGTTACTTCACATTATCTGATCGGAGAAATCTCGACAACTCTCGCTGTGGCATTTGGGTTGATGGGAGTGCGATTCGGTTAGATTTTCGGATATATTGGGTATATAAGAAATAGTTAAGTTTATTATCGATGAAATCGTTGGGGCAATTTACAAGTTTATGCAATGGGAGTATTTCCTTGTTTTGTATATAATAATATTTAAGTACAGTGCATGGCATACGATATGAGTGTGGATTAATTATTGTTCATAGTGTGTGCATAATAATATATTTGATCACAGTCCACATGCAATGATCAGAGCAACTACGACGGTCACAATGGACAGGGATTGACGCAGTGCATCCGCACCGCCGCCGCGGCAGGGCCATTCGTCCACATCCGACCTACAAGTAGAGTTAATGGCATTAGGATAGGAGTGCAGCTAGTCGAACGAGTGTGGAAAGTGGGCGGGGCTGCAGTACATAGAACATTGAACATTGAATGGAACCCTTATAGATAGTACGGATATGCGTATGGATAAGGATGGCGCAGTAGTGGATAGATAACATGATCGCGAGGCTGATCGTGCGGCACATAAAATGTAGGCTGATTTGCAGTGTGGTGGGTGCGTTGACGAGTGCTGTGCAATGCTGATGCTTCAATGGATTCAGCTTGTTCGGGTAGTGGTTCAGGTAGTGGTTCGGCCTGTTCATATGGTGCAAGCGTGCTGCAAAAACAAAAGCAGGCCCAGCGGAAAATGGAGTTGATTCAGGCACATGTATGCAATAGAGTGTGTGTTTGTGTGTGTGCGGGTGGATGAACTCAGTGTGGTTAAACAAACACAATTATGTGAATTAGTTGGCTAATGAATAGCATGGCAATATACATGCGTTCTAATGATTTTAGTATCAAGGTGCACAAGTTCCCACCTACCACTCGGACAACCTGACATTATACGTTTATTTAGGTTTACAATAATATTAATGACGACGCAGGAAAGCAAGCTACAAGTAAACAAATATAGCAGTAAAGTGTCGATAGGGAGAGATAGTAAAATAAAACAGACCAGTCATTCAATGTGTTATATATATGAGCTTTTTATATGTATGGAACATGAATGAAGCAAATGAGTAGTGCGGAAAGTTAAACACACAGACATACATATAGAAAATATATGTAGGTATAACAGCTCTGCTTGAGTGAACGATTAGATTGCCATAGTGTGAATGTATAACAGCTCTGCTTGAGTAAACGCTCATTGGCGCTGCATAAATGTATAACAAATATGGGCACTTCCTACCTACGACAAGTTGGACACACGGACAATATATACACATGCATCGAAATATGGATTGTGACAGTAAGAGTGAGAGAGTCCAAAAATTAGACAGTCATTAAATACGGTATGTAAAAGCTTATATATATATGTATATATTAGTATATACAATGGTATTAGTGCTAGTTGAACTACGTGAATGTATATAATAACATAAGGAATTGCTTGGCAAACGCTTACGCTCGTGTACACTGCAGAAATATGCAACAAATATTGCTTTAAGCCTAACTTAACAAAAGGCTGTCAAGAATACATACATGCATGAATTTATTACGAGAGTGAGAGAGAGAGAGAGGGGCAGAAAGAGAGAGATCAGAAAATAGCTAGTCACTCAATGCGCTATATAAAAGCTAATTAGAGATGTGCACATGTATAAAAGATATGAGTGAAAGAAATGTGAAAGTGTAAAAATTGAACTCCTTGAATATATAAAATAAATAATGAGATAGACACTCATTAGCAGAGTGAACAAATTTATAACAGCCATGCTAAGGCGCTGCATGAATGTATAACAAAAATTCTGTAGACTTACTAATGGCAGGACACAAGCATGTGCAGAGAAGTATACGCGCCACACACCCACACATACACATAACTATTGATATGCATAGCCAATAGGAGCCTGCCAATTCAAAGTGTTATAAGTGTACGTGCTCAGTGGAAATATGTAAATGTATGACAAATATAACAATATGATTGCTTAGACGCTCACTAAGTATAGCTTATAACTTATATAAGAGAGCAAAGGCAATAAGTGATGAGTAGGCGTGCATAGTACAGTTACATTAACAGTTACAGTTAGCAGTGAAAGAGACGCACACATTGTGAGAAAGTTATTTATTAGCTGACGCAAATGAGAAAAGTTATCTTTTTGTTGCTTCAGAAAAAAGGACAACAATTGAACTTGAAACTTGAACATTAACAGATATTTACTTAATGCCAATAACACCGCAGGCTGTAAAGAGAAAATCAGAATAGGATATTTAATATGTGATTTGTTGCCAAGCTTTTGTTATACGCACCGATGCGGCCGCCAGCATTGCCCGTCTTCTTGGAGTCGGTGTGATTGCCCAGGCCCAGATCGTCCTCCATCTCGTGCAGGACAACGCTGCGTCCGATGATGGTACGCTTGCCGCTCAGGCTGATCACGGAGTCTGTGTAGGTGATGTCGATAGTCCGGCTGGCGTTCACCTCAATGTTGCCCAGATCGCCCACGTGACGCACCTCGTGATCGGGCGCACCGTGATCCACCTTGTCGGGATTGTAGTGCCCGCCCAGGCTGGCACAGCCATTGCTTAGATCTCCCTTCTCGTGTATGTGGAAGCCGTGCTTGCCCTCCATCACGTTCTCCAGCTGGATGCGCACATGCACACTCTGGCCGCAGTCATTCTGAATGAAGGTGACATTTCCTTTCACCTGCGTGTTGTCCGACTGCGGTGGGCCAGTCAAATGTGCAATCGCCTCCATAGGTTGGTTGCGCTTTAAATAGAAACATATATTAAAAACATTGCATTTTAATATTATAATTCGTAGTTATACTTACAGTTTGTGCAGCGGCACAGATCGTGGCACAGAGAGCCAGTGTGACGGTGAGAAGGCGCAGCATCTTGATCTGCAAAATAAAAGTGAGAATAAGTCAGTATTCGCTTATAATATATAGGTATATATATAGCATAAAAACATTCAAACAAATTCATTTTCATTTGTTTTCATTGCGTCAGAGCGCTACCTTGATCTATGTCCGTACTGCTCTCTGCCTAGCTGCCTGACTGCCTGCCTACCTGTCTACCCGCTTCCCTTTCACTGTGCTCTCACCTTCACTCAACACTTTGATCGGACGGGTTTTATCCAATTAAGAGACGAGCGCACTTTGATTATTTCCATACACGAGCTCACAGAACTATCCGGCTCATTGCTGAGGCTTACTAGCATTAGAGATGATCTATGTAACACAGCAATGAGTGGAACTGCTTTGCCACTATATGAATTTAGCTAGAATTGTGTGTTCTCTTAGCTAAAAACATTTAAGACTTTATAAATATTTTGGAATATTTTTATATGTATATTTAGTATAATTATTTTGTTATTATATATGCATGCATATTTGTTTTATATTTATAGATTTTTAGTTTATTTGCTAAGCTAATATAAATTCTCGATAAATAATTTAAGTTGAATCGTAAAATGCATTAAAAAATATAATTTATAAACATACATGTTTACAAATCAAATTCGCTGTAAGAAATTGATTTCTTATAGTAAATTAGAAGTTTTTTTTTATAAAGCTCAGCCAACTATTTGGAAACGTGTTCAACTTTTAGTTATCAGCGAAATGTTATAGGCTTTTACGAATTTAGAAAGGAATATACTCCAAAAGTACAAATATCTGATTGAAATTAACAGAAAAGCTAAATTAAACTCAAAAAAAAATAATTTCTACAATAACAGTTCTTTAAAAACATTTAACAAACCTTTTTTATAGTTCGAAGATAAACACAACAAGAAAAAAACCCGTAAATTAATTAAAGTACAAAATCAAATAGATAAGATTTGTCTTATTAGGAATTTTACGCATGATTGCGTTATGTCAGTGTAGGTCTAAATTTTTTTTTTTTGTATTATATAAAAATAAGTTTTGTTTCATATTGAAAGCGGTTTTAAATTTTCTTGTTGAAATGAAACCTTCAATTATAGGTTTGTCACATTAAAAAAAATACAAACAGATCAAATATATAGTATTAAAAATATCTAATAAATAATTCTAAAAATTTAAAATTTTATTTATTGTTTATTTATATATTTTATCAAATTTTTTTTTATTATATTTATATTTTTGCACATTTTTTATTACTTATATACTTTCTAGATTGCGCATCTCTATGAAATCCAAACAGCTGATTGTTCAGCTCGTGCAATAATTTGAACTTATTTAATTTTCTTTTGTGTACGGAATTAAAGCGCTTAACCTCAGTTTGCGACACGATTTGTGGGTCATGCACATTGCTCAAATATGATATATATATGTGTATAGACTATATAATATGTATTTTCTATATATTGGCTCACTTTTGTCTATGCTTTATATATCTGTAGATATATGTACATGTATGCCATGTACAGGCAAATGAAAACAGCCTTTTCACAGGGTTAAGTTCCGCACTTACTGGCCAACAAGTCGACGTAGTCGACGTCACTTGAGCCAAGGCCAAATCAACAAGCAACAAACAACAATCTCTTTGCTGTACGCACTTCTCGATTATGAGTGCGAATTATAAATTGAAACAACTCAAAATATGTCTGTGGAATGCGCGTAGTTTATGGCTAGAACGAATTTTTGGAGTGCTTATGCGCGTTCTGTTTGTAACAAGTGTATATGGGTTGGGTTAATCCCGTCTGGAAAGTTGCCTATGGAGTTGATCATCTGATGAAATGTTGAGTTATTTACGTTTACTGAAAGCCTGGAATACAGGCAATCTTAAAAACTTGGCAAATAGTTTAATTTATGGGTACCTAGATTATTCGATAATAATTTATATTTTAAATTAGAAAATAATTTGCGGACTTATACCTTTTCGATGTAAAAACTCTTTTCATTTTATAATATCAACATATCTTGGAATTTTTCGATTTATTGGTAAGAATAGACTTAATTTTCTTTTTCTAAGGAAGCAAAATGTATGAGGGTATTGCAGTTTTTACCGAATTCTTATCGAACTAAAAAAACACTAATGGGATAACTTTAATGGAGAGGAAATAAAGTGTTGCGGAAGAGTTGTTATTGAGTGAATGATTTGATAAATTTTAAGATAACAGAGTTTACTGTAATAGCTATTACTGATAATAATTTCAGAAAAAGTATATGTTGTTGAATTTTCCCAGTATATGTTGAGTGTTTTTATTAATAATTAAAAAATCATTAATCATTAGAATGTTTTTTTGTTAATGTCTAAAATTAAAGTTATAATTACGTTAATTTACATATATAAAAAATATATAAACTTTTTTTTTATATATTTACATATATGCAAGAAGAAATTCTAACTAATGTTAGGGTATCTGCCGGCTACTCATTCACTCTCATTGGCCACTCACTGTCTGCTTACTTTATGTAGCGCTTATCTCAGTTAACGCTTAACTTACTCGACTTATTGAGCTTCTGCTGATTGTACAATGTAAAATTCGACGATCATTTTCAGAAGTTATGGCGTCGTATACTTGAGTCTGACTGTCGGCACGCAAATCGATATTCTCACGGATAAGATACGTCTAAAGTTTAGTTGTCATGCGTTCTAGCTGCTCGGGTATACTAAATGGCTTTTTCTCAGTTTCACTTAATTTCAGTCTGAATAGCATTCCCTATAATGGCCAATCATTTGTCATGTTCGAAGAACTATCATTAGGGCGTTTTCCCCAGGTTGATTGATTGATGAAAGAATAATGAACTCTTTGCGCTCTTTAATGAATGAAAAGTGTCACTAGGCAATGACTACTGTAGCTACTCTAATCTTTGGGTTGAAAATGATTTGCAATTTCCTAATCTATATTTAAAGATCGTAAGTGAAAAGTTCCTGTATAAATTTTATTTAGTTAAACTAAAACTATTTATGACTATACGTAATTACACTAAAACTAATGCACTGACAAAAATGTTTGATTCGAACAGATAATAACTACGTTGAAATCTGTTATACAATAAATATGCCACTGTAACATTTGCCCTATATATAATTGTAGTACACATTTTTTTGTTTACCAATATTAACACGTTCAACGCATTTCATACCTACCCTGACCACATTGGGAAATCAGGGTATAATGTTTTTAGTAAAAAATGTTTACACTGAACTCATTGCGGGTATATTGATTTAGTGAACTAGTAGGTTTATTTATATAACAGTTCTAGTTTCTTTCAAATACTCAATATTTTCAGTGTCGAGAAAAACTATATCGAGATTCAGTTATAAAAGCACTTTAGAAATACAATTTATGATTATGATAATATATGGATTATTCCATATATCTATTGCTTATAATTTTGAATAATTTGAGTGAATTAGGGTACATATAGGGTATCTTCTGGTTTTATTTATTATTTAATAATTTAATATTTATTATTAATAACATTTATATTAAACAAAAAATTATATATACAGTTTAATTTTTCTACGCTAGAGTATCTATTAAAAGCAAAATATTTTTGTTTGTTTCTATAATTATATTGAATGACCCTGAATTTCGGATGCTAATTGGCAAAGGTAATCTCTGTTCCCATATAGATAACAACAATAGATATGCTTTGTAGTGAGACTTTAATTAGCATACAATTATCTGTGGATAGTTAAACGATAGTTTTAGTTGAGCTCAAGTGTGATGCCAGCTCGTTGTCGCTCAGATGAGATCTCAACATCAATTGTTTTATAGCTGCATATCAAAATATCTAATTATAAGCGTTGGTTAACGACATATTTTCGAATTTGACTTAGGCAAAGCGGTAGTAAAATATTTTCGAGTATGACTAAGGAAACAGCCGCTCCTTCGAAAATGCTCGAATTTACCTGCGAATTCGGCCAAAGCAAAACAGAAGCAAAGGCAACGTATCGACTGCAGCTTTGCTTATTAACGTGTTGCTTGTTCTTTTCGATTCTGTTTTTCGGCTACATATGTACATCTGTACTGTGCGTGTGTGGGTGTATAACAGGTTACTGTAACCCACATGCAAGGGCGAACGACCATTGAACGCACAAATATTAAGGTATCATTTAAACTCCGTTTGCAGTTGTGCGAAAACTGGTTTTGTTAATTGTTCAATTGAACACAATATTAATACAGCATTTTAGCACGTTCTACTGTCTTATTTATTCTCAGTTTATTTTGTTTTTATTTTTATTGAAATTGTAGCAGCCCCAGCACTTACCTAGTTAACAGCTGATTTAGTGTGATTTTGTTGTTTTAGTTCGTATTTATTAATTAATAGCACTGAAACTGACTTTACAGCAATATGAACAATTTACCGCTTTGATTGGAATGCAGCGAAGCTTTGGTTTGGAGACCTGCCGAGCAACTGATTTTAAATTTCCCATCGCTGGCGCAAGTCGAGTCTGAGAGTACTTGTGATGCCAGCGCTAACGCCGACGCCAGCGCTGACGTCGACGTCAACGGTAACGTTGTGGCTGGCAAGACACGAACAACGATCGTGCGCTATCGTTCAGTCATCCTCCTGTTATACGCTCACTAGCTCTTTCTCTCTTGCGCTCATGCTCATCTGCTATGTTTAAAATAGTTAGAATACGCTACCTGCGCTCAGTGCATTTTCGTTAACTCACTTTGCTCTCTCTCTCTTTCTGTTTGTCATTCGCTCAACCGTTGTTAGACTACACTCTCTTCTTACTTGCAGTTTTACACGATTATGGAATTTTATCTAACATTATTTTTGTTTATCTCCTGCACTCGCTCTGTTTCTCTCGCTGCCTTTGGCTTATCAGCTCTGCCTGTATTGAAATGCTGTTATGCTAAAACAATAATATTTATTCAAGTATTCGAGTATTCCAGTGTTATACAACGTGAGCGCCAAACACGACTACGTGAGTTCCATTCAAATACTTATCATATGCAAATATATTATGAATGAAGCAATATGATCGTGCGCTTCGCTACGAAACTACAAAATCGAGAATATTTAAAAATAATTTAAGCTAAATGAGTTTCTGTCTTGCACTGACCCCAGATAATGCAATTTTGAATTGATGAAAAATTGTTATACATATGACATACTTCTAGCGCCTCTGTAATACTGAAGAGTAATTCTTTGAATATTACATATCATTTATCAGCTAATAGAGCACTGTAGAAAGACATCTATAAAGACCGATTAGCAATCTAAATAGTTTTTGGCGATACAAAGTGTTATTTGCTTGTGGGCCAAAATCTAATCTTATCTGACCCACATACATATGTATATGCGATAAATTCCTCATATATGTGCTCATTTTATAATACATCACATTACCTTTTATTTTGAAAGTAAAGTTTGACAGCCTAAAAATATATTAATTCATTCGCAGAAATTTCTATCAATTTATCCACTCCGAAAAATAAATAAAATCCATTGATTTAGAATGCAAACAGTTGTGTATTTACAGAATGGAATTGTGCTAATAGAGTTTGGATAGAGTCTTGCCTCGACCAAGCCACAAATGATGAGCTCTGGTAAGTGCAAAAGTTATACATACATATTCATTTATATAGATAGAGATTTAGGTATAGATATAGCTACAGCTATACGTGGAATTCTATGTTTATGATAAAATTTCACAAATTACAATTTAAATTAGGTTTCTTGTTGCACATGTCCGCCTGTTGGGTTCGACAGCTGCAGCGCAGCTGTTGCTCCAATAAAATATTTGTGTATAATCTAAGTCCCAGTGGGGATGACGGCTCAGATGAGCTTGTGCCTGCCCAGGGAGGCTGTGTGCATGGGACTGCAGTTCTCGATGAGAGTTGCGGATTGACCCTGCACCTGGCTCTGGCTCTGGCTCTCTTCGCTGGGCGAGGAGCCGCCGCTGGCGCTGCTGTTGTGATGGACGCGCTTCATGGGCCGCTTGCGATCCACATGCTCCGAGCTGGGATTCAGCTCCACAGTCTGCAGGCTCTGGGCGCGCTGCAGCGACAGACGCAGCGGCTTCTTGGGCGGCGTGGGTCGATGGACGGCGCGGCTGCCCGTCGAGGGTTTCGATTCGTTTTCGCTGTCAAAGTCGAGCGACTTTACGCTGCGCACGTCGCTCGGCAGGCGAGTGGAACGCAGGGTTTGCGCCTCGTGCTGGCGGGGCGTGTCACGGCGACGTTCCTGACTAGGGGGGGAGATGAAAGGAGAGAGTTGTTAGTATATTTATAGGTGGATCTTAATCAGCATCTTCTGTCCATTCTTACCCATTGTATTGATTGAGATGCTCCACGCTGCGCGCATGCGTGCTCATGATATGCTCCCTGTGCAGCTGCTGCTGCTGCTGCAGTGCATCCCGCGGTCTCTCCCGCTCCCTGTTGCGCTCGTGTCGCTCGCGCTGGCGCTCCTTCTCCCGCTTCTGCGGCTGCTGCATGTAGGCCGAGTCGCTGTTGATGGATATCTTGGAGGCGGACAGCGACTTGGACGGCATCGTATACAGATGCGACTGGGGCAGGCGCTCGCGCAGATCGATATGGGTGTTCTCCTTGATCAGCGTCTTGGTGACATGCGATGGCGGCAGCATCTCGTCGCCCACCAGCTCAATTGGTTTACCGCCCACGAGCGTCGTGATGTAGTTGCCCCGCTGGAAGATCAGCGGCTTGTCCGGCGGCGTCGAGGGCGACGCTGGCGACGATATGCTTATGCTGGTCACATGTGCATTATTCGATTGTGTGGACAATTGTTGCTTGGACTGCTGGGATTGGAGCTGCTGCTGCTGTTGCTGCTGTTGCTCCTTCACTGTCTGCAGTTCGCGCACTTGCTCTTCCAGGTAGGAGATGCGATGCTGTAGACGCATGTTGTTCTCCTTCTCCTGGTCCAGCTGCTTCTGGGGTATGGGCACAGACTTCTTGCGCAGCACCACCATCTGGCACTTGCCCGAGTTGCCCACGTGCTTCTGCAGCTCCTCTTTGGTCTTGCTAGTCACAAGTCGTCCATTGATCTCCAGTATGCGATCCCCTTTGTACAGTCCGTCGCCCTCGAGGGCCCATTCCACAAAGAAGCCCGGCTGATCGGGCCGCTGCTGGGCCGCCCAGCGGCCGGTTGTGGCGTGCACGGCGTGCAGACTCAATGTTACGCCGGAGCTAATGATGTTGTAGAGCGTTTGTGCCTCCGGCTTGGACTTCTCCAGGCGAGCCTGCAGCGCACGCGCCTCCTCCACAATCGAGAGCATCTGCAGCTCCTCACGGCCCAATGCATACTCCAGTTCCGCCTGCCGGATTCGTATGTCTATATTGCTACGGAAGAGAGGGAGAAGTCAGTAAGCTGTAGGGATTACTTTGGCTCAGTTCACTCACTCTGTTATATCCAGCTTCTCCAGTGCGCTCTTCAAGTTCTTGATTTTGATGCGTTTGTTCTCCGCCTCAGCCTTCAGGCGATTCAATTTGTGCTCCGCCGCTGGCTTCTCCGACTCATCGAGGGGCGGGCCACTGGGGCGGGGCAGCTTGCCCAGACAGAGCTGAATGCGCAAGTTCTGGATGACAGCCTCGCGATCCTGCAGCGCAGAGCGCAACTCCTTCGACTCGCTGCGTGTGGAGCGAGAGGAGAGTGTTCCACCTAGAGATCCGCCCTTGCGCCTCCTGCCCGTGGTGGAGCAATGCGACGAGGCGCTGCTCAAATGCAGCTGCGTCTCGTGATTGTTCTCGGACGCCGCGTGCAGACTGTACTTGGCCGCACTGGCGCAGCTCTTTGGATTGAGTATGGTCTGAAAGGGAGCGAGAAGATGGATAGAGGGATTAAATTAATGAGAATTAAGTAGGAGTCTAGGGAATCTAAGCTCCATATGTGAATTGAATTGAGAACTGTATTTGCACATTATTCATTTTATTAAAGAAGAAAGTCCAATAATGTAATTATATCATATGATGGGGTCTCTCTTATATGAGATAGATAGAGAATTGATTTCAGATCAGTGTAGATTTGTATGTATCATATCTATGTATCATAGATTGAATGGAATCATTAGAGAGTATCAATTATTATATGATTGGCATTGCCTAATAGATTTTCGTATAATATCAATTAAGTACTAAAGTACTAAAATAAACACTTTATACTACTATAATGTATTAATTAATATATTTATATATTAATTTAAATAAACATTGATTTAGTTTCAGCTCTAAAGCTGAGGAATGTATTATTTCGATAAAAGGCAGATGATCCTAAAAACTTGGCTCCATAGGTGTGAATCGTAACCATTGTTTTCAAACAGGATATTTGCATTTTCTTAAAAATGAACTCTTCAAGGAGAGCCAATATACCTCTTCACACTATGCTCACCAGTATAGGAACTACTTAGGAATACGCTCAACACATCCAGGAAACATTTATTACAGAAGAGTTTTGTTTGCCCCAAGGCTCAAGAGTCGTAACTCCAGTCCATTGGGGGAGGTTAACAAAAATTATTTAATTGTTGCTTTTTCATTAACTAAGTTTATATGTCCTTTGCTAGGCCAGCAGCTTGTGTGTACTATTTATAATTAATATCGATTAAATATAATGTGAATACAATGTCAAAAAGCACAGAGACATGCACAGGTCTAGGTCCATTACCCCACCCAAACACTTGATTTTTGACCAAGCGAGCGATAGTAGTTATATAAATTTTTGATAAGAGGCACACACGACAACGGTTATAGGGTGGTAAGGGTTACGCCAAACAATAATAAATAGATAATTCAATAGTAAATAGATATATGAACTATAGCTTTAATATTGATTCAAGTCTTCAAGAATTTTGTATTTTGCATATTAAAACATTTAGAAATAGACCCAATACAGATATGTATTTATTTATAACTTCATGTACACTCTAATACATATTTGGTATTTAAAGTAAGAAATCAGAAAAGTAAGTGTTGATTACAGTCGGAGTATAAAACATAAGCCTAGACAGTTTTTGAGCAGTTCCTTTCCCCTTCAGAGAGTTTTCCGTGTATAGTAGATACTAAATACTTAATATCATTCAAGTACCAGTACTACTCCTTGGGTATATCGTATACACCACACTCCCGGTTGGCTGGCAGCGAAGCATCTAAAAGAAATACCCATGAGTTTGCTATTGTCAAAGGCTCAACATGCGATTTGTTTACCGATTTTCTTGGGATACGGCAAATTGAGATTTTCCATGATTTCGATGAATTGTTCGAGGGACTTGGTGAGGCGCGGATTGTAGCGCTTCTCCTCCCACACGCTGCTCTCGAGCTGACCTCTGTAAGCACAAGCATACTCATTATCCGGTTGACAAATGGCAGTAGCACATAGCAAATCGCCGTTAACTCACTTGTAGTCGTGCGCCGGATAGATGCGAAAGTTTTCCGGCAAGCTAAAGATCTTGGCGTGCACATTCTCATAGAGACTCTTGGGACTGCCCTCTTGGAAATCGGTGCGCCCGCAACCACGGATCAGCAGCGTGTCTCCGGTGAACACACAGCCCTGCTCCTTGATGACGTAGCTCATGCAGCCATTGGTGTGGCCGGGCGTGGCCAGCGTATCGATCGAGTGTCGGCCGAAATCGATGCGATCCCCCTCCGCGATATGCCGATCCGCCTTGGCTCCACTGGCCGCTGCAATCACCGACTGACAGCCCGTTAGCTGACGCAGCCAGCCGCTGCCCGTAATGTGGTCGGCGTGCATGTGTGTGTTTACTGGGGAAAAATTGGGTGGCTTTGTGGTCAGTGACTGAATTCGGTGAATTCACCTCACATTCACTTACTCGCGTATTTCAGCTTGAAGCCGAGATCTTTTACAAGCTGTGCATCGCGCTTAGCCTGCTCCAGCACGGGATCAATGATGACGGCCTCGCCGGAGCTAGTATCGGCCAGGAGGTAGCTATAGGTGCTGCTCTCAGTGTCGAACAGCTGTTGGATACATTGTAATTAGAGCAGCTGCCTAAACGCTCACTCAACGCATTTCTACGCACTTGCCGAAAGAAGAAATCCGCTGAGAAGGGTTTACGCTCGGGCAGACTCATTACAGTTGATTGACTGTGCAGCGATCGTGGTGAAATAGCTGCGCAGTAGCTTTTAATTGGAGCGGAGGCAGGTAGTTTAGCTGTGGCGCTAGCGCGTATCAACGAAGGTAGCCGAACGAAAGCTGAGAGCAGACTGACACTTGCGATTCGCATTTCACTAAAGTTCGTCAAATCGCGCAGAGGGAAGAGGAATTTGGGTTCGGCTGCAATAACAATTCACTTACGAGGCGTGCGTGCGCTTGCCTTCGCTTGTATGTGTATTTTTGTGTGTGTGCTTTATTGCAGTAGCTTAAGCTTGTGCTTAAAGCTCTCGTTGGTTTATTGTTATGCCGGTCGCGCTGTTATGGAGCAAATCGTCATATGTTTACTTCTGCTAAATGTAGAGAGATAAGCACATGTGTATTGAACTGTGAATAGATAAATTAGCGAAATGTTTGCAAACCATGATATACCAAAAAAGTTAGCTTGATTAGCAAACTTAGCTAGCTTTACGGTTAATCCTATTTAATGAATCGCTAATAGAGCACTGTGTGCGCGTTTGTGTATACATATACATACATATGTATATGATATATGTATGTGACAATTCTATTAATTTTATTGTTTGCACAGCACGATTGCCGTTTAATATTACAATCGTAAACACATTTTTTAGCGAGCAATAAAAACAAATCATTCGTTTACAAACATTTCTTAAGAATGGCACAACTCACAAACAAATTGCGTATGATAACTAAAGAAAGCTGTCGCAACAAAAAACAGCTGTTGGCACGCGTAGGTTCTTTCGTCAACTAAAAGCTTTTCATAGTAGTGTCGAGCTTTTATGCGTTGGTGCCATTGCACAGAGCGCGCTTAACCTGTTGCTGCTGTCGATGACGCAATGAAAGCTTTTCGGCTACGACTACGTGCCCAGCGGCAGCCAAACTTAACGAAACAAACAACAAAGCAGAAGCGGCAATAAAAAGCCGGCAAAAAAGATCGTTAAGACGATTCTCGAATGCACTCGCAGAAACAACCACCAAATGCACCCTATCTAGCCTCATACGAATATAAACCCTTATCTTGTAATATTCTCAAAGGACCGGACAATGTCCAGTCTGAACGTGAGAACTTCCTGGCATTTCGGTTGGTTTTTTACACTCTTAAATTACAATAATTTCTCAACAGTTGCAACTTTGAACCACATTTATTTTTTCTTCCTCTTCTAACGTTGAGTTGATGAATAATTGAAGTAATTTTGTGGAAGAAATTAATTGAGCGTATATTGTCATTGAAAGGGTGTAAATTACCATGAGGGATGTTAAATTGGATAAGATATAATGTCATGCAGCTGAGAAAAAAATAAATAGCAAGACAATCGTAAGTTATTCAAATTAGATTTTCAGAATTGAATATGAATTTACCAGATGAAAATCATAGAGCATTTTTAGAAATTCAGAAATTTGCAATACAAATGAAAGGTTCTAGTGGTCTTATTTGTTTCTTCAGTTGTTACTTATGTACAACAAACGCCGAAGTTCATTGACTTCTATATGATAGCATATTGTATATATGGTTTTTTGTATATATTGAGGTATATTTTTAATATTACTTCATTTCCAAATTTATTTCTTAAGACCAGTGCGCCGCCCATTTAACGGCCCTCATCAATACTAAATAGCGAAAGAAATGAGAAAAGAAAAATACTCATAAATTGCTGTTGCTTTCAATCTGTTTGGCTGCGAGTGAAAGTGCTTCAATAGAAGACTCTTTTACAGTTGTGTATGTTTTATTTTTTTTAGTTATATGTATGGATGACTGCTCAACCATTTATTTATTTATTTTTTTTACCATGTCTAGATGTATGGAAAGTCAGGTATGTGGGCCTTTTCTTTAACGGAAATAGACTCGTTATCTATTGGTAATATAAGCCAAGATTTTATGGCCGCCTACAGATATTATTATTAGTCAACAAAATTTGATATGGTGGGTGTAATAATCACGTCTATTAAAGTTATTACAGCAATGATGATATATATATGTGCTACATAGAAATTATAATAATCTCTTACAAAATGTTATATGTATTTTACGAAATATTTTAGATGTTTTAATAACTAATTATGTCGGAATCAAAGTATATATTTGTATATATCTATATTATAAATGTTTATTTTAAAGTATTTTATATGCTTAATTTTATTATTTATTGGCCAATAAGTGCTATTTAACATTTACTGTGGACTCCTTGCTTCCTGTTGCATTGCACTGCTTTGCACTGCTTCGCACTGTTTACTTAACACGCTCTGTTCAGGCTATGCTCTTTAACAGCACTACATACGCAAGCGAGTATGTACTTTACAGAATTTAAATGCAACTTAACAGCTTCATGTTGCTGTAAATCAACTGAAAGCTAACATAAAATAATCTGTCAGATATTTAGTAACTCATCGTGATAAGGCATTAATGGCAACAGTTTTTAGCTACATTTATTTAGTTGTAGTTGCGAAAATTTCTACACGAAACATTTTGCTTACATGTTCTTTTTAAGCTTCATACTCGTTCAAAAAAGTGCAAATGGGCATATAAGTAGAGTTTTCTATGAATGTATTAAGTTTAATTTAAAATATGTTTATATGTTTAATTTGAAAGAAGACAAGATAAGAAATCTAAGCTAGCATTAAATTTATGTGACATTAGAGAGAGACAGGTATAACTGTATGTCAACCTTTTGTATATATTTAAATTAATTGAGACAATATAAATATTTAAGAGTATTCTTTATTTATAGTTTATTTAGACTCGCGCCAGATACCAAGCAAATGACAATAGACAATAGAAACTCGTATTTGAGTTGGTGTCTAGGAAATATGGTTAGTCTATATCTACAAGCAATAGCTGCTCTATAGAACAGTTAATATGATAAATAGAAACGGACTAAACGTCTAAAGAAATCTTAATAATATAAGACTTCAATGATAACTGAAAGATGTATGTATATCACATATAGACGTATATTCATATTTATAGGTATCGGAAGTTTATCATTAGCCTTGGTATTTTACTTAGTTGAAAAACAGTTTTTCGTTCTTAGAGCTTAGTATGGATAGTGCTGTTATATAGTCATAGATGATATCATGCTCAATCATTATGTTGAATGACAAAGATAAAATCGCAAATTGTGAAAATTTCGATTGTAGCATTCGCAACCGGCTCTCAAGGTGTGAACAAACAGATAATACGAATTTGAAGCTTCTTCAGCTGCTTTGGCGAATGATTAACAATTTCGAAGATCTGTTGGGAAAGTGTTGCTTAAAAATGCATTACGATGCATTAACAATTTAATAGCTGCTGTTAATGCAAAGTTTTTGCCAATGCATTCAATGGAGATTAGACTTTTATATTTTGTATATATATATATAAATATATATATTGTATTTGTTGATCGTGTTGCATGTTGTACTTGTATTTTTGGTTTGTGAATTTCAATTTGAGCAACTTTCTAGCGTGAAATTATGTAAAGTATCTGATGCTGAGCCGAGCTGAGTTGAGCTCAGCTGAGCTCTGATATGATATATGGCTATATGGCACATGGGGGCTTCGCCTGCGTGTCTGAGGCTAATTAGCTAGTTGCGCGCTTATATCATCGAATTAGACAATAGGGCGCTATGCGCATGATTTATAATATTTACGAGTTGAACTAACGCATGAACTTACCATCGAGGCCGATTTCTGTTTGGCAAAGGCGCGATGATGCGCGGAAATCGGTTCGCTAACCACGCTTCCGGTGTCCATAATTGTGGGGGACGTCTGTCTGCAAAGAGAGAAAATTGGATTATTATTAAGGTATTATTTAACATTATAATATATGAAAATATTTGAAAAAGAGGAGTACTTGGGAAGCAGATGAACTCTTTGTTATTTATCTGAGAAAATATAGTTTAAGTTCCAGGACCTCCGATGTCCAGGTATATAGGTAAGTATGTAAAAGATCTTTGTTATGAGACACAGTAGATGGAGTCTTAGTATCTTTGTTAATTTACTTAAGAACAGAACTATACATTACAGTTCTTGGACATTTCTTATAGAGCTTATCCATCCGCTCCACTAGACTTTCTTTGTTCTTGTTCTAGAGTCTTTTTATGCCAGACACTTACAGCTTAATAGATAGCAATGGACTCTTCTTCACTTTTACGATCTCTGCTTAGATATACCCTCTCTTTTCGTATTCAATATCTTGGCTAGTTAAAATCTTCCTCTTTTCCATTTTAGATACTCTGCTTAGCTCGTTAATAACAGCTCAGCAGTGGTTAGGGTTGCACTCTGAACCCGAGCTCGACTCGAAGATTGTGGCAAGTTGGCAGTCGTCCAGGTCCCAAGTGCCCAAGCGCCCAAGCGAGCTGTGGCACTTCAGAGTCACTTTAATTTGCGTTCCGCAACGTTGGGCAAAAACAATTGCCAGCTGAGCCAGAGGGAGTTGAGCTTGTCTTCGTTCTTCAGTCTTCAGTCTTTGGGTTCTCGAACTCGCGACTGTTCGCAATTTTCGGTTCGTCGGCTTTAACTACTTTGGCATGTTACAGTTTTGTAGCGCGTCTCATTGAGAGTCAGTTTAATTAGCTCTCAGTGCTCAGCTCTCAGCTTTGCATGATATGCTTCACTCAGTTCTCCCATTGAATATGAATATGACTTGAACAGATACTCGACAGCTTTGCATCGCTAGAAAGGTTCTTCTTCTTCTACCTCATAATGACATGCAAATGCGCTGTAAGGCAATGTTCCGTTAGGGCAACAGTTGCAACCACAGCGACAGCCAGAGGCCACAGGCCACAGGCAGTTGCAACTTTCATCAGCAACACGCACTTTCGGTGCTGCAGATCTTATCGCACTCGCTCAGATGCGCACTCAACATACAACATACAACATACAACATACAACATACAACATACAACATACAACATACATACACACAACATACAACACTCGCAGGTCTTTGTGAAAGACAAAGATATGCATTCGATATGCAGATACGCAGATACATAGATACGCAGCCTTCGCTATGTATCTCACAGCTACAACTGTTGTTACTGTTGTTGTTGTTGTTGCATAGATCACATTACCTAATGCGGCGGCATCTGTTGCCTTTGTGCTTTTCACTTGTTGTGTTTTTCTGCGGCGGCTGCCTCTGAAAGCGCATAAAAAACAAAGACAAAGCATTCATAGATTGTCATAGACGCAGCAGGGCGAGCAGACAACAGAAATTTGTATGTAATTTTGTTACAAATGCGGCACAAGATTTCAGTGCTTGTCCATGTCTCAAGGCAGCGAGATAAGGAAGGACAAAGAGGGAGGGGAGGGGTAGAGGAAGGGGAAGGGATATATAGAAACAAGCGGAGTGTAAGATACATATGCATATGTACAAATAGAGAGACATATAAACAGATAGATCTATATAGAGAGAAATGCTTAGAGAGATTGATAGAGGGTGTATGGCAAACAGACGAAGGAAGACTGAAAGAGATTACTGAGAACATATGAAAAGACACTGGGAGACACACAGAGAGTCACAGAGAGTCACAGAGAGAGAGAGAGAGAGAGAGAGAGAGAGAGAGAGAGAGAGAGAGAGAGAGAGAGAGAGAGAGACACAATTGGAGCGAGAGACAGACATGGCGAAAGAGAAGAAAGACAGAGAAAAAGAAAGACAGAGAGAGAGAGAGAGAAATAGAGATTGAAAGACAGAGAGGGAGAAAGAAAGACAGAGAGATTGAAGGACAGCGAGAGAAAGTGGGAGAGAGAAAACCAATCAGTGACAAAGAAATTTAAAGAGACAGAGATAAAGTGAGATGGAGACAGGTAGTATAAGACAGACAACGATACAAACACACTGAGAGACAGAGAGGCAGAGACAGAAAATGACAGGAATAGGGAAAAAGCGAATATAATAGGCACAGATTGACAGATTACTAAGAACAATTCAATCAATCAATAGATAAATACTAATTTAACAGTGAAAATCCTTCTTGTTTCGAAATGGCCAATGGAACTAGTGATTGCGCACGTGAACCGCAAATCGAACTATTGATTCGAGACGTGAACACACAGCAGAGCAGAAAAAGTTTGACTTGGCTTGCAGTCTGTGCCTAATGAAGGCAACATAGATTGACTAGTTCATAATCCCACTTGGCAAACTCATGAATTCGTGAATATGAATTTTGACACAGATTTTGCACAGCTTCAAGACCTTGAGTCGGAGACTTGTGTGGGGTGCAGAAAACACCTGCTGCCGACTGCAGGTACTCGAATCAGTGGCTGTGGCATTGTGGTGTATCTTTCGCTCTCTTTCTTTGTCTCTCTCCATCTCTGTCTGTGTGTAGACAAGATCATTTTTGACATTGTGCTATTTCAAATGAACTTCCTTGGGTTGGGGAGCTGAAACAAGGCAGTCATTAGTCAGCCATACTAATTACCATAGCGCTAGATCATTGTGTAAAACAAATTCAGCTTAGAACTTCATCAGCATGTTGGCGGCTTTGCTTCTTGGCTGTTCTCTCTCTCTATCTCTCTATCTCTCAATCTGGGGTTTGCGTGCTGGCAGGTCGACACGTCCCATGTGCCAGTCGCCGGCTGTAGCCTAATTCGAGTCTCTAATGTGTGTGGAGGCCCCGCCATCATTAATCTAATTTAGCATCAATGCCTAATTATGTGGCGACTCGATGTAACTAAGATTCGAGAGAAGCCGGCATTTGGGAATCGAGTTTGTTCTTCAAATGCCATTGGCACTTGCCACTTAATTTGTTGCAGCGTGAGAAATGCGCAACAACAACAACAACAACAACAACTCTTGCAGCCAAGCATGAAGAGCATTCAACCAACTATAGTTATATATGTATATATAGTTGATACACATATATATGAATATAATGTACACAATTTGCGTGTCCGAGCTGCAAGGGCTCCTGTTCGCAATTCAATAAGAACAACAACAACAAGTGCAACTGCAACTGCAACTCCAATTGCGACTGTTTTCCCAGGAGGCGTGTGGGCGTGGCAGTGATCGCTGAAGCGCAACTATAACAAGACCCAGACCACGATCAAGACCAGCAGAAACACGAAACACAAGAAATAGCCACAGCTCTGTACTTATTTATGCCTATGCCTGATAATTATCAAGCCATACTCGTGGCGAGGGCGGCTTTATGGGTTTCATGTAAAGTATATAGTACGGAAGAGCTCTGGGTGGAATTAAATGCGCAATTGCTAGGAAAATGCAAAATGTGAATAGATCTTAAAAAATCAAATTTGTGGGCTTCATTTTAATTAGATTTACACTATTATTTAATTAAGTATATATTATAATTTAATTTTTATTTAAATATTTTCAAATATTTATATTCAATTTTTAAATAATATTTATTTATTTTTATTTTTTATTTTTTTATTTTATTTTTTTTTTATATATGAAAGAATATATACAGAGATGAACAAATATTTGCCACATATATTTTAAATTTTGTATATTTATTTTATTTAGATTAATCATATAAATGCGCATTCTAATACTCTTAATATATCTTGGAGTTTCTAGCTCAACATTTTCTAATATCTATCAACTATTTACTAAAATATAGTTCACCTCGGCTTGAATTTTCGATTATTTCATTAACTTTAGGATTTTGGTTTACGTATCACTGTTTTAAAATTTTTTCACCATAAATATTTTAATTTTCTTTTTATTTATTATTATCATCCAATTTAATCTTTCTATTGTACCATTTTATTTGAAGTAAGCTTAGTTGCAGCTAAATTAAGTCAAGCTTCATTTAAATAGTTCAATTCGTATTTAGCCAACAATAAAGTTACGTATATTATATAATATACATATATCAGATTGTTATCTAATTATGTACAACTTTTCTAGCACTTCTCGTTTCTATATACATATCAACATTTAACACGCCGTGAAGCGGCAGCCAGTTTCCGGTGTTAGTCAACAGTGAAACAGAAGCTTGACAAAAAGAAAAATCTACCTCAACATTTATACGTATATATATTTATACATTTGAGCGTGTTTTAACCTCAGGTGGGCCACAGAGGTGCGGTGGCACAGGTGTAACAAGTAAGAAGGCTCCAGTCGAGACTGCTCGACTAGGAGATACCCTGAACCCTCCAAGCTGATATTCTAATCAGTCTGGACTTCTTTTATGCACACATACATACACATGCACTTATAAGCGCGTGCTCTGCTGACTGCGCAGTTAGCAGCGACTGCGCTTGGGCTGCGCTGCAATGTGGGCAATAGTATGAGAATTTATTTGTTGAATAATTTCTTTTGTAGACATACGATCTTAATGAAACTTTCAGAGCGTAATCATATGGTTAAAATATGTGTACATTCCAAAGCACAAGTCTCTAGTACTTGAAATGCGTTTTTTACAAATTGGGGGAGAAGGGGGCGTGGTATCCAAAATCTGTAAATTACAAAATCTTTGTATCCATTAACTTTATATACAACCCAAATTTGAAGTCTCCAGGTCTAAAAGTGTTAAAATTATGCTGAAAAAACCAAGTCGATTTTTCGATTATTCTCGATAAAAAAGTTATCGGACGAGTTATCGAAAAAATAAAGCAAACTTGTACTGCCTATGGTATACACGAGTATGCATGCCAAATTTCAGCTCTCTAGCTCTTATATATTCTGAGATTCTTTTGCTCATACGGACGGACGGACGGACGGACGGACGGACGGACAGACGGACAGGGCTATATCGACTCAGCTCGTCGTGCTGATCAAGAATATATATACTTTATGGGGTCTGCGATGATTCCTTCTGCCTGTTACATACTTTTCACAAAACCATTATACCCTGATTTCCCATTTTCAATGGGTTCAGGGTATAAAAAGCTAAAGCAGCCACACAGTTGTGTGGCCTGTGTAATGTCCAAGAACTAAGAACTAGTTGCAAATGTACTGTTAAATTTATGTCGAAATACACAGAAATTGCATTTGCTTTTGACTCTGGCGATTGCGACGCGCTGGTCAAGCAACTGGGACATCAGCAAGGTGAAAGAAACTCGTTGCTGTTGTTGTTGTTGTTGTTGTTGTTGGTCATAGATTCCGGTCTATTGGTCGCGACAGCTCTTTAGCCTATTCGCGTCTTTGGCTTTGGCTTTGACTTTGGCCAAAAACGAACTCAAGAAATGGTCACAAATCTTGAAATTGATGTCGCCTATGTCGCCCGAGCTCGAGCTCGAACTCGAACTCGTCAATCGAGTGGAAAGGTCTCGTGGGATAGATAAGTTCTCTGAAAACACAGTCTTAATCACACTTGACACACTTATACAGACATGTGTTTGTGTGTGTGCTGGAAATATAACAGAACTGGAATAGTTGGTAGCAATGGTACATTGGTGCCTATTTGGGTACATTTAAATAGGTTTTAATATGTTTTATTATGTATATACGCTAGTTTAAGCTTATATTGCTTATAATGGTAGATTAGTAGTATAATAATTATTGGATAAAGCTGCTTTATATTCATTTTGGGTAAAATATTACATTAATATGTATATACTTATATATATAATATTTTATATTGTATTATATATTAAATAATGTACTTTGAAATGTGCTAATGTGATGCATTGGCATAGCCTTAATATTAGTACTTTATTAATTTGTATTGTATTGTACATTTATGGTACATTTACCTTATTTTCTTTAAAAATTAGTTTGCATATTCAAAATATGCTACTTGAAAAATATTTAAATATTTTATAATTATTAAATAAATTAATAATTAATATTGAATTGTACGTAAATGATCATAAACCTACAATTTTTTTCACAACTTTGATACAATAAACCATATATTCTTTGTTATTCCATATATTCTTTGTTAGACTTAAGAACATATAAAATAGGTACTTTATATGGCTTTTGCGTACATTTTGTTACAGATTATCGCTGCTAATTGAACATAAATTCTCATTAGAGAAGATTGCTTCTATGGCCACTTTGATGTCTCTGTTGATGCCTAGATGGGCAGGCATTTGGCTGGGAAAAAGAGCGAAGCAATTAAACGCCTCAGTGGATCTGCTCTCTTTGCCCATAAATATGCATTCGAATTATGGCTGATCGCTATCGGTTGACAATTACATAAATAAATTACTTGAGCTTAGC
Organism: Drosophila arizonae; assembly: GCF_054131065.1. NCBI lineage: Eukaryota > Metazoa > Arthropoda > Insecta > Diptera > Drosophilidae > Drosophila > Drosophila arizonae. Next base: position 20,783,495 of record NC_142925.1, on the reverse strand, counting down.
TTGAGTGTGTGTTCATGTGAATGAGTGTGTGTGTGTATGTGGGGTAAAGTGAAAAGCTGAAATCGCTGCCAATCTTCCAGGCGTCACTTCCAGGCTTCCCACGCGTCGCTGAGCTTTGCACTGAACGAAAATTGTAATGAGCTTTTTATGCAAATTAAATGCACGAATTCAAAAGGCAATTCCATTTGAAAATACACACATAACCCATATATAACATTTATACAGTTGCTCTATCATTGTCGTTGTTGTTGTTGTTGCTGTTGTTGAACTGAAATGTTTGTGGAGACGCAGGCCCCCACGTATAAAATGTCCAATTTGAATCGCGTTTTGTTATTGGAGGAGGTGTTGCCCGTCGCCTGTCATACATATAAACATATGCAGGTACATACACACATAACTTACTTATTAACATTTCAATATATATCAAATTGTGTTTGTCGTTTGTTGTTTTTGAAGCGCACCTACAAATTGCTGCGAGATGAGCTCAGTGCGCCCACAATTTGTGTTTGCTTGTGCGTCGCCATACGAGCAATGCAAATAATTCTCAACAATTACAAAAATGGAGATGACACCTGTTTTGTTTTCTAATACGAACACGCCAGGTAACAATAGGCAGGCGTAAATACATTTAAATCAAAGTTTGTTTATGACGCGTCAATTTAATGCAAATGCGTTCGCCTCTGTTAGCTACTGCTTGAATTAACATGGCGCTGTTAATTTAACATGACCACTGTCGACTGCTGCGGTTAACACTGCCAGTGTTCTGTTAAGAAAAATTCTGTTCGCGTAAATGTTGTTGTGAATCAGGCAAGAAGCTTGTATGCGCCTCTTTAGCTCAGTGGCAGAGCACTGGTCTTGTAAACCAGGGGTCGTGAGTTCAATCCTCACAGGAGGCAACTCGAAAAAACGTTTGGGAAATCTTTTTTGTATTTATTTTCTGCAATCCATCAATATTTTAAATGAATAATATTTATAAATGAGTGAAATATTTATAATGTGTTTAACATTAGCAGCAAAAACATTTATTCATGCATTGTGTTTTCTTTCGCGCTTTTTGCTGAGCGACTTTTGATAATAACAATTGGGCTTTAATAACAATGGCTTTGTAGGTTTTGTGTGTTTTTATAAAGGTAAACAAGACTTGTTTGGTATTTCCGACCAGCTGCCTGTTCTGATACGGCACTACTTAGGCTTGGGTGCTCAATGAATGCGGCTATCTGCACGAGTGCCTTTGGCACAGTTTCGACTTCAATTCGTGCGCCTAGAGCCAAACAAACTTGACAATTGTCAACTCTGTGTGTGCGCAAGTGTTTCAAAACAACAGCAATAAATATGACAATGGCAACAAAAGCGACATTGATAATAACATCATAATCACCTGTATAGAGGTTGAGCTGAGCAAATGGACCAGTCGAAAAAAGAAAACTGAGAAACTGAGCGGAGCTGCTGCGAGTATTACAGAAATTAGTTAATAGTCTTGACACAAATAAATTTACGTTTTTTTTTGGCATTTTTGTTTTTATTTTTGGCTCTTTTTTTTTAATTAGCATTTCTTCATCTTCAACTTTGACTTTGAACGAGGTCTCAGCTCTCGCGAGAGAGATACGGTTTAGGCCAGGTGTGCTGTGTGGCGGCTGCACACCTGGCAGCTGGACAGAAGCAAGTACTTGCCACACAGCTGCTGATAATTGGCCAACAATTAAAGCCAATGGGTTCAGCTAGAATGTCATTTGGGTCGCGTGAAAGTCTTTCCCGTGCAAAAAACGATTATGCAAATCAAAATGCTAGCGACACTCTAGAAAGTTGAGATAGTCTTCTATGCTATACTAATTCATTATAGTTATCAATCGAAATGAAAGCGCAAATGGTTGATGATCGGATGTATATATACATATATATAGCAATAAAGCAAGCGAAATCTGTAAATTTAGATCACGCTGAGAGAGGTTTTATTTTTAATTGTTATTGAAAGTGAAACTATAAATAGTTTGGAAATCTGAGCACACTCCACTCGTTAATAGCTGCTGGGCGAGAGAGACAGAGAGGGAGAAAGATCAGATCAAGTCTAGACGCAGAGAAAGATTTACATATGAAAAAAGTCGTTGATTGGGCTTCAAAAGACGCAGAGACAAAGCCAAATGAGGAAAAACAAAGTCAACAACAGAGAAAAGTCTTAAAAATTATGTTAATCCGCTCGCTCCTCACAAGACAACATCCTGTCCAAAGGGTTCTGTAGCCCTTTTTCCGTTTGGAATTTCAATGAATCTACCGTCATTCAAATGCAAAGGCATTCGCTACAGAAATTAATGAGACTATCAAGAGAAATAGACAGCGCGAGCAGCGACTTCTAGCTACCTAGCTACCTGCCACAACAAATTGTGTTCCACAATTACCGGGCTTCACTTCATATGTAATTATATATACAGAGAGGCCAAGGGCAGACTAGATAGAAATATTATTAGAATTCCGATAGAATTCAACTCTTTTGATTTGTTTTTGCGGCAAATGAAATTGCTATCGATATATAATATATATTTGTATATATGTATGTATGTTTGTATCTGCCTGCCTGAGCAGCTTTTAATTACTATAGGCAGCCAGGCAGTTGGCCAACAGCAGCATCAGCAATTCAAATCGCGTTTTAATAGTCGGCGTAAGCATCGTAAATTAAAAGCTTTTAACAATTTTCTTTGCCCTTTTCCCTGCGGATTGCGAAAGGCCATAAGAGACAATTCTATTGTTATGATAAACCAACTGCTTTCCGTCCAACTTTGGCAGCTCTTTTGTCTAGGGCAGCAGCAGAAGCAGAAGCAGCAGCAGCAGAACAAAAAGAGTTAGCTGTACAGGCAGGCAGAATATACGAATGTGGTACAGTATATAGAAATGTGGCCAAGACAAACCTCTCTGGATTTCGTAATATATAATTTCAGCTAAAACGCGCATGTGCAAGATCTCTGACAGAACATTGCATAATAATAATCATTTCGGTCTTTTATTTTGTGATTTTTTGAGAAGGAGGAGTGGCTTTGCATATTGCCACATCATTGCTGCAAGGTGCGCCTCTAGCCAGGCTGCACTGTACTTAGCTTTCGAGATGACAAAACAACCTTTGCTCAAGCTGTGCTTAAACTATTAGTCAAGTGCGATAGAGCGATCGTTGGTTGTAGGTCGCCTAAATTTGCAGTTAATTGTTGCACTTACCACAAAGTCAAAAAATTCAGTCGATAAATGCTGCTCCGCGTGGCCTTTGTGTGCGTGTGTGTGTGTGTGTCCGTGGTATCGAGTCAGTTGTGAAAATGTCCAAATCGCGCATCAATGCAGGAATTTCGATTCAATTGAATTCATTTGCGGCAATTATTTACACTTGGACTATAAATCAATGCAAGCGGCTATTGTTGACTCTAAGCGAAACTAACCACGGCTCACTTTATTGTTATTATTCGCACACCGACACTCACACATACACATACATATTACTATTATTATTATATGTTTTTTTCTGTTGTGTACTGTTTGATTTGGCTTTTTGCTTAAATATCGCCGTTTGCTGATTTGATTTGACTCAATTAATTTCTCACTCGCGCATAATTCGATTTCCGTTTGTCAAACGTTTGATTTCCTTTTCGCTGCATTTCCGTTGGCTGCCCCGCCCCCCTCGCTGGCAATGGCAAGCAGGAAATTTACACAAATAAACAAAATGCGTCGTCGCGACGACTGCACTTCCAGTTCCACTTCCAGCAGTTCCTTCTTACGCAGCAGCGCAGTTGCGCAGGCGCAGCAGAACAATACGAAATACGAAAATATGAAAAATCTTAGAGCGCGGCGCTAAGCACAAAGAGTACCGAAAAAGAGGCGACCGATTGAGCGGAGAGAACATGCGCTACGTTGTGACTGGCGCGACGGCTGCTTGAGCACTGACTGAATGGGCTCAGCCGCGACAAGAGCAATATCGCAGCAGCAGCAGCAGTAGCGGCAGAGGCAGCGCAGTAGAAGCGAGAGTGTTAGCTGGCCGACTGACTGCGCGAGGGCAAGTATAACAGTTTATTCGTTATAATGCAGTGCGCTTATGTGAGCGACTGTTATAGTTTGTTGCACATTATGATACGCTATGCTTTATTAAATATTGATTGCTGATGCATCCAATATTTCTTGTGTAATATTAATGAATCAATTCATATTTAGCGTAATAGTAACATTTGCATATTGAGCAATATCCGTCTCGTCGGCATGATGACAAACCACTGAGTGTGTTTTCTCTTACTAAAATGGACTTTTTGATTGATTTATTATGCCTCAAATATGGCAAACATCTTGTGTTTTCTAAATGTTGTTGGTTTGTTTTTATGCGAATTTAGTATAACCGGTTTGGCTAAACGACATTTTTGTCAATAAGTTTAAGCTTTGGTTTTCAAAGATATCAACAACATTTTTCATCGGGCTTGTACTTACATTTCTGGCTACCCTCGTAGTAAGTAATGCATTTGCTCTGCTGAGCTCTGCGCTCACACTGCGCTCTCTCTTTGTAATTTTTTTGGTGGTGGGTTTTTCGAATGAAGAGTGAGGGACTTAAGAGAGCTGCACAGATTGCTAGACCTAGACGATGCCTGCTCGCTCGCCTTTGACTTGTGTGAAGAAGAATACTTGATGAAATATTTGTAGTTAATAATATTGCAGTGCATTGAACTCACTTCATCCTACTGTGGCAACTCCCCCTGCCGCTGAGGAATGCGGAATTTGTGGCAGGAGGCGTCTCCTTATTTTGACAGCTGGCAGCGAGATTTGAGATTTTTACGATGCACATCTTAAATGCGTATTTCCGTGCCCTTCAAAATGGGTTCTAGTTTCAAATCGATAAACCCATTGACTGGCGAGAGAGGGTAGAGGAGTACCCCTGTGAAGTGGCTCTGGCATCGAGATACGACAACAGATCAGTGCGCGCTCGTGCGCAAAGTCAATTAAAATGATCACAACAACCCAAACAGCAACCCTTCCCCTCTGGGTGTGTAGGGGTTGTAGTCGCGTTGCGCGTCTGGTCGGCGTTGATTACATTTGCCCATTAAAAATCATTAAAAACAGACGCGCAACTAACAGACATAAATCAAAAAATGAAAAAAAAAAAAAAAATAAACCCGAAATAAAGGATGCACCAAAAATGCCAAAAGGTCCTTTCGCATGCCGCGCACGCGCTTCAAGTGGGCTGCCCTCGTGCAGTGGGTTTGTTTTTAAAGCTTTCGATTAGCTAATGCTGCCGCCCATAAATCAAAGCCATCGCACAATGAATGCGGCGGGTTCATTAAAAAATTTAGTCTAAAATAGAGAAGGAGAAGGAGAAGAGGAAGAAGAAGAGTGAACCGTTAGTTTGTTACCAAATCAGAAGCTGTTTATTTTGTTTATGAATTGCCATAGATGAGAGAGTTCGTTGCTTGAGTCTTTCGATTCTGTTTAGCCGGCTGACAAAAGGCCAAAAGTTACTGACAGCAGCGCATAGAAAAGAAGATAAATGTGTGTGTACGTATGTGTATATCTATATCTATACACTGAGTATGCGTGTGTGTAAGTGTGTGTGTTTGTAGATCATAAAACAACAGACGCTTCCTAGAGGATGCCACGTCGAGGGGGCAATCACTTGTCGCTGTCATTCGACCAGCCACTTTTTTATGGTTTTTCATTTTCCCGAAAACCCAGCAAAGTAAACATGAGTGCTAGGAAAATCTCAGACAGAGACAAACCACCGACAGTGGTTCACCACTTGTGCCCCTTGGCATTGCTATTGAAAATCGTAATTCTGTTTACTTTTCACTCTCCGTTTTTTTCGGGCACTTGTAACAGGACCGTCTCCTTGACTGACTGTCTGTCAGTCTCTGTCTGCCTGGCAGAACTAATTTATGCTCAGTGGCCATGTGATGCCTGGCCGTACGTTCGGGCTCTCGTTCTTGCTCTCGACCCTTGCTCTAACCAATTATACAAATTTATGCGCGTGATACTTCAGCTATGAAGTAGCGCTCTCGGTAGAGCTGTTACCCCATAGTATATCAGGTACTTTTCATTCCCATACCAATTCTTATTCCCTGTTGCCAAGTGCATGTCCATGAAATGTGAAACATTCTCTGAACGCACTGCCATAAATTGTGTCACTAATGCAATTTCGCAATTAAAGTGCAACAAGAAAGTAAAGACAGATAATCGTCTCATTATATCTGTCATACTTTTCTGCTGCATACGATAGAAACTTTACCTGGTCTGCCAGGTAAAGAGATCTTATTTAAAGATAAGTTTAACTAGGGTTTGCTAGAATAAGAAGAGAACATGTTGCTGAAAGTTACTTAGAATTCTACTTTATACCCTATATTCCTTTCCTTATATATATCTTACTTAAATATTTGGATTATAGTACAAGTTTGTTATTGATATTCTGATATTGAGCAAGCAATATCAATGTAAACTGTTTACTTATCATATCATATTGACTGCTATTTGTGTATATTATTTACTACCTGTAATTCAATATGCCTCCATATAGCTCGATATCCCATAAATATTCTAGATTTGATTGTGTCAAAACTTATGTTAAACCATTTTGTTATTGTTAGATAAATTATTTGATATATGATATTTGTAGGGCTCTTTTTGAGATATTAAATAAAAAGTTATCTCAATCTTTTACAAATTTACAGATATTAATGCTAACAGCAAGCGCGCTATATAACTGTTTTACAATAAGTTTGGCTTAGACTTCAGTTTTGTTTTCTATTTTGAGTGTTTTATTATTCATTAGGGTATTTTTTTCTTTGGAACATAAAATACTTCTGCACACACCTTCTCGTCGTTTTATATAAATGAATAATGATTGATTGTTGCCTTGATAAGAGCGCCTAACGAAGTGCTTAGATTTGTGGGCAGCGCCCGAGAGAAAACGTTATGAATTGATTAAAGATTTTTGTGTTTTTTTTTTTTTTTGGTCAATTCTTCGACATAGCTAGTTAGGTAACTTTTCAAGAGTTAGCCATATGAATGACTGTTTATAAGAAATAAAGGTATACTAGTTACTAGTTAGACGTCTAGTATATAGTAATATAGTATATAATATATATTAGATTTAACGTATCTTATCATTTTATGATAAGATATATTTGATATATCTGTCAATTTATGATGTACAAGTTAGGTAGGATAAGTAATTATTATATTACTAACAGTTCGAATTAAACTGATTCATACTCTTGAGCCGTTCACTAAGTAATTTTTTTAGAGAAATTTAAAAACGATTATTTTATGAAATGATATATTTTGAATTTTTATCTACTAGCTCTTGTCATCTTGAGGGCTCTTGCCCCTAAACCCCAATATAAATTCGAAATATACATATTATAACGTTTGCATATAATTATTTATTTAAATACTAGATTCTTATACCAAAAATACTATACATGCATGTAAAAAATATTTTAAACTAATAAAAAAATATAAATAAAATTTATATATTATATTATAAACCTTATATACAACATCATAAATACACTTGTAACTGCTTCGAAGTTACATAAAACTTCTCTAGTTATAAAGCCATTTTATAATGGTTAGCAAAAAACAGAAGCTTCTGGGGGAGGAGGAGGAGTACCCTGATCTGCCCTCTGGATTGCCTCCTGTGAGGATTGAACTCACGACCCCTGGTTTACAAGACCAGTGCTCTGCCACTGAGCTAAAGAGGCGTCTGCTGCAGAGGCGCTTAAGTAGCGAACTTGTGCGAACAATTGGCTTGCCTCGAGTCGTGTTGTCGCCATATCTTGTATCTTGTATCTTGTATCTTTGCGGCTTGTATCTGGCGCGAGCACATGTTGACACAGTTGTCGCCTGCTGCTGATAACTGTGTTTTAGCTTGCAATATATGTATATAGATACATACATATATACATATACATAGTCGTGGCAAGGTCAGACAAAAAACCGGATATTAATTTTTCAAAAATTACACACACACACACCATTTCAAGCAATTATTATCTTAATAATCATCATCATCATCAAGGCGCATCTGAGTCAAAGTTGGTATTGAAGTTGTGCCTCGGGCTGCGCTTCAGTGGCCCATGACAATTAGGGCCGTAGAAATTCGGCGTTCGGCAGGCTCTGCTCACCTGTTGGCAAGTGAAACCTGTAATGGAAGTCGAGATGCCGACGAAGTTGGATGTGCAGATGGAGCTACATCCATTAGGCTTCGAAATGAAAACGACATGCCCAATGAACAAATATTTTCACATCATCATTTTGATTACCGCAGGTTATTGTTGTTGTTGCTATTCTTCTTCTTCATCTTACGCGTGTGTGAGTGTGTGTGTGTGTGTGTTCGATTTCAGTTTCGAGGCAGCAGTGCGTGCAAAATGGATCAACGATCTCTGCGCGCTTCACTGACCCATCTTTCTTTCCGACCAAATGCTACGCCCCTGCGTCCCCTTGGCCAAATCCCATTGGCAAACGATTTCATTTGAAGCCTTCTTCGACATCTGATGCACACATTGTGGCCCTAGAGAATTTCACAAGGCGCCCTGAACGTCGCGGTGCGTCGCTTACCTGGCCTCTGCCCAAAAATAAAGGTAATTGCAATTAGGTGAGACAAACAACTGGCGCGTGCTGAGCGCGCACAGCCAGAGACCTTAAAACAATATACATATATACATGGAGAGATATTTATATATATGTATGTAAGTATATGTGTATAGCAGCTGTTTTACACATTCGAGGCGTTAACATCACACACTTTATCAAACCCATTCGAGTCAAAGAGGATCTACAAAGGAGTTCGGTGTAGGCAGCTCATGTCAGACATATGGCAGAGCAGAGTTTTTCCTTTGAAGAATTTCAAATGATTTGGATAAGAAAAGTGGCAAAAATAGACAAATGCTATAAATAATAAATAAATAATAATAGGTATTAAAATAATGTATATGTAAATATAAGATAGTATATATATAATTAAACTGGATTCAAAATCAGGCAACAAAATGTTGCTTAGATTTCATTAAATTCTAGAGCCATTCATAATGCTCTAGTTCTTATTAAAAAGAACATAAAATACAACTATATAACATGCTTATACATATATTTAATATTCTTAAGTGGAGAGAGTATGAGTGAAGAGTGCCGACTTAAGAACAAGTGGGGAGTGGAAAGAGCATAAGTGGGGAGTGCATGAGAGGAGCATGAAGTAAAATGTCCGCTCTTATAAATTTATAACAGATTCGTATGCCTTAAAGCTTTGTGCTCTGAGAAGCGCTGACAATACATATATTTACCATTTGCATACATACATATATGATATTTCAAATAGAGACTAAATATATTGGTTGTTGAACCCAATCATATTGAAGCTGATATAAATAGATATACAAGATAATTAGAACAATACTGCTGTTGATACTGATCAATATTCTAAGTACTGACGTTATGATGTATAATATTAGAAATAGGAATTCAAGAGTGTTATATCTTAAGAGGTATTTCGCTGGCATGGCTATATACAGTCGTTGTTTTGATCAAGAGTATAATACTTCATCTCCTTGAGTAGAGTAGAGACACGCGATCAGAGGATACATACAGCATATAGAGGAACGCGATCAGAAGATCTGTACATACAGGGTTTTTCATATTCGTCTGACCCAGCTGGCAACCCTTTATCTTTTGACAGAGACGTCAGATCAGTTAATGACATACCGCTTTGGAATCGTCAGTCTAGGCAAATTTTTACCAAGCCACGCGAGCGCTTCCAAATTGTTGAAATTTACATTCTACTTACTCTTTACTCTAAACCATATACAGATTAAGATTTTTTATATACCTTACAGCATGCGGATATAAATAATACAATATATTTGTTAAATTTAGCCTTCATATGTGGCTTGGTTTAAAAACTTACCCCAAATATTGGTTATCAAACACATCTGTTATTAGGTATTTCTGTGAAGTTTAAATTTTGTGTTTCTCAAATCGCATTAAAGCAAAACCGCAAAACGATTTCAGGGCGCTGAGTGAGTGCATTAATTCATAGCAAATCCCATTCGAATTTTATTAGCTGCATTTAGCAGCTTAATTTTTTTCTTCCTTTTTTCCGTTTTTTATTGATCGACCCCGAAATAGGTGAACAATGCGGGATTTGGGTGAGAAATTGCCTGATTTAGTGTAAAATTGGCAGCTAACGAAATGAGCTCCGAAATGCTGCTGACAGCCGGAGAGCCAGAAAAGCAGATAGTCCGATAGGCGTAGAGCGCATATTTCAACAACTGCATAAAAAAAGGACGAGAGAGACGGGAGGCTGCGAAGCTGCAATTCGTCACAGGCTGTCAGAGGAACGGGAACTCATCAATCTCCCAGCTCAGGTTGTAACTGTATTAGAGAGGGGCTCGACGGGCTGACGTAACGATTCACATGCTCATTGTGTTGCAGGCTTATGTCTCCGGCGTGCTATGCTACATGTCCTGCATGCTGCATCCTCTGCTGCGCACGCGTCACGCGCAGCGGCAGCGGCAGCGGCAGCAATTCGCTTGCAGCTGTCGCCGTTGACGCCGACGCCGACGCTGACGCCACTCGACATAAAATTGTAAGCCAATGTTGTTGTAATTGTAGTTGTTGTTGTTGTTGCTGCCTTTCAACCCCCTTCAATGTGTGCAGCGCACATTTGGAATTAGCTTTTGTTTTCCACTTGAATCGCTGCACTCTCGAGAGCGCATTTTCCATTGTTGCTTTTCCGTAAACATTCCGATTTTTTACTTGAGTTTTCACTCAGTTCTTTTTTATATATTTTTTAAATTTTTATCGAGGCTCTTCATTAATTTGAAAGCCAAAGAGTTTCATTAATGAAAACTCAATTATGCCCTTTGTGGGTTTCCTAAAATTTTTTCCGCTCCCGCTGACACTCAGAGTTCCCTATTTTCAGTCACTTTGCTCTGTTATCCCGTTGCGCTGCTTTCAATGTTATTTTTTTTATTTTTTTCTCGAAATTTTCAATCTAAACTGGGAAAACACATGTGGCGCTTCGAAGAGAATTCTAATGCCTGGAGGTATACTTAATTGCATGATTAGTAAAAACACACAAACAACTTCTGAAAATGTAGCGAAAGTTCAATTTTGTGTATTGAATCATAGAATTGACGATTTTATTATCAGTTGAGTGATATTCAAAGAACTTGTTAGGAACGTGAATGAAGCTGACGTAAAGCTTAGCAATGGAATGATGTAACAGTTGACTCTGCTGATGTTTCTATTCTTCCATCTTGAACGACCATCACAATAAGAGAGATTAACAGAGAAAGAACTTTTATAGATAATGAGTAAAGAGTAGTTATTATCTTATATATGCTGAGCAGTGGCGTAGTGAGGCGGTGTGTGTGTATTCCCATTTACTTTATCTACCTAAAACCTTAATTAGTCTTTCCAAAAATAGTCTGTCCAGCTATATCCATACATGGTATAGTGTTTTTTGTTTCCCATAAACTCAAAAGCTAGGCTTCTGAATTTTGGCAAATATATTTGATTCATTAAACTAGCTATTCCGCAGCTATTTAACAGCTAATCAACAGATAAATAGAACCATAAAATAAGAGCCATAAAATAAGAACTGTTATTCGGTAGTGGCTCTAGCATTTCAGCAGTTAAGTAGTGCCATAACAGAGCCATATAATAAGAGCTTTTAGGCAAATAAGAACTGTTCGCTCGAATGTATGCAACTGTAGAGCTAACACTTACTTTATATGTTGCGAATCAGACTATCCATCCATCTCTAAGATCTTACATATGTATATACTTTGGGATTCGTACAAATTTACATTAAATTTTCCACATTTCTATATAAATATATATGTCGGGGCGTTGCGTTTCTCGTTCATGTTTTCCATCTTAGCTGCGCGTACCAACGAATTCCCGGTGTGTCGCTAAACTCTTTTTAAATGCTCTTTCCCGTTCAATAATCTTTGACCAAGTATCTGATTTCTCCTCTTTTGCCGAAACCTCTAATAATGGTCGCATATTCTTATTTATCGAAAGCACAGCGACCCTGCTGCGAACGAAATAACTAGCCGTCTCGCTCTCACCCAGTGACAGCCGGGACCACGTTCAGCAACAGCTATTGTTGTCTCTCTCTTAGTGACAGTGCATCCTTTAATTGCACTACAATAATAAATCAATCGATTAACACGAATTACCAGTCTTTCTCAACACTGCAACTTCAACAACAGTCTAATATCGCACTGATACGATATATATAAGCCATGTTTCATATCGATTGTTTTTGGCTCTGAAATGAGCTGTTTACGAGATGTTTATATATGCTACTTGCCAATAAATGTTTTGACCTGAATGCATCCATTTTAGGTTTCTCTATTATGTTTTATAGTGGTTTACAATGGGTATATAATAACGTTATATATGTTAATAAACCATGATAAGCCGATAGAAAATGAATGGGCATACGCTTGTAAAATGTGGAGATAACATGGAGCAAGGCTATTGTCGGGTATAACCGATTACAAGCTACCGAAAATATCTACTTTTACTCTTATAATATAGGTATAGATAGATCTAGGGAGTTGACTGGTTTACGGCTCTCAGACTTTTTTTGATTGACAGTAGGTCATGATCTATCTATTCTTTTCATTTCGTCAAGCGACCCAAAAAGAGAGATTTTAGAACTATTTTGGTTTTAATAATAACAAAGGTTCAACAAATTTATCAGATTTTTTAATCTTAGGTTGATTGTATGCATAGTCATTGGAACCATGAATTAAACATTTGATTATTGATTGAGTTAGAACTGCTCATAAAAATCGTATAGAAACCCATTTATAGACAAGTGGACTAATCAGATCAGTCGTCATATACAACATATATGGATAGGTATTCAACAAATGTTATTCTACTATAATATATGAATAAACATTAGCTAATGATTATTAAGAACATACTTTAAACTGTTCTAGAAATATTTATTATGTATTTCTGTTGTATACAGAAAAACCATGATATAGAAAAAGGAATTAAAGATAATTGGGTATAATCATAATAGATCAAGCTCTCAAGCTAATAAATCATATGCAACAGCAGTTAGCTCAGCTTAAGCGGATCGAACTCGAATCCGAAATCGGCCTCAGGGCTGAGCCATTAAAATGGATTTCTCAGCTTAAGTCCATTGAGATGCAATTGAGTTGTTTTCGATTGTGTGTTGCGATGTCCATTCAATGTCAGCAAAGTGATTCGAATTGAATTTGAATAATGCGAACGTGTCTGTGTGTCAACAGAGATTTCAACTTGAACTCGAAATTTATTTAAATGATCGTTTTAAATTAATTAAGAAGCGCAATTAAATTTGCATTGCCCGAGGGGAGGGGCAACGAAACTCGTTTGTCGGCTTCACAAATACATTTTACATATATGTACAAGAGCCATAAAACATGCTAAAAGTGTTTCTTTTTTCTTGGCTTCGGGCTAAGCCACACACAATGGCTGGCCCCAAATGGTTATAAATTATTTATGACGGCTTAAATGTCAAGAGCTCAACCATAGCTCAACACCCACAATGAGCGACATTTTACGTACGAGATTTCGACTGGATTGGCTAAAAATGTTTTAATTATGTTGCAATACGATTTAACCATTTAGTTGAGGCCTTTAATTGCTTTGTCTGCCGTCCATTTGTTTGCGTTGCCTGTCTCTGGGCGGAGTCCATACACATCGAAGCCACAATAGAGTGCACTGAATACAGGAAGTCCGTTGCACAATAACAATAACAATAACAAACGGAGACAAATAGGAATGCAGCTGACTGTGTGGAGAGTTTATGACCAGCAAATACCCTAAGGGAATGACCCAGGTAACAAGATTTTACCATACATATTAGGTTCTTAAGGGAATTAAGAAATTAGCTATGACTGTTAAGAAATACAATATTCATAACCTCTAGCTTTTATAGTGTTCACCTTATGATGAAAAAAATTAAGTCTTCGTCTCAATATTTAATGGCATATTAAAGAAAAATGTGAAAATTTCAGTAGCTTGGCTATTTAAGAAGAATCATTTAAAATTTCAAGTCGCTAGCTTTTGTAGTTATCGAGATCTGCGGTAAGACTCTTAGAGAGGCATTTATGTAAGCAGATTAAAAGTCTCAAAAGTACTTAACAACTACGCAATTTCAGCCAATATACCCTGTTTGTCACATTGCCAAGGTATAAATAGTGCAGTTTTTCAATTGCAACGGAACTTTAATGAAATTTTTGCACAATCAAGAATCGAAAACGTAGTAAAAACTGTAATTAACTGACGGCACTCGAGTGCATTTAGTTAGGGTCCAGAAGTATTTAGAGAGTGGGTAGTTGGGTCATTTATTCCACATGAATTTGCATATACACATCTGTATAATCATCAGTGAGGGAAAGACATCGCAGCTCACATACACAATCGGGCACAATGCACTACAATTAGGGGTAGCTGAAGAGGGAGGGGAACTGGCAATGGGTATGACGACTGCTGCTGCTGCTGCTGCTGTTGAGAGTGATAAATATTTTGCGCTTGAATGACAGGCCATAAAGAGCGGGAACTCGATTGATAATGGAGCGTGGTTCAATCAGACTTGTAACAGTGATTAACGGGACGCATCCTTTGAGTGGCCAACTGACTGTACTGTACAAAAACAACATGCCAACGACAACGACAACGACAACTGCAACAGTAACTGCAAGTGACAGCTGTCGGATTTGGTGTAAGCATCGTTTATTTGCGACTTACATAGAATTGTAGTGCTTCATCAGGCCCCTTTTGATTGATGATGACTCGAGCAAGGGCTTCTGACATGCTGTCCAGTTGCCCATTCGCCTGACAACAGCCACCCTTGCGATCGCTTTCCAACACTGACAATCGCTGTAAAGGGTTACAAAGCGAAAGTCAATGCTGCGATTCAACAGCTTATGAAATTACCATACAGCCATCATCCATGGCCATTCGCGCAGTCGCCCTTAGGCTGCGTCCTCTTTTGAGGCAAGTTCACGGTTTTGATATCGCGTTCCCATTGTGCATAATGCATTTTCACAGCGGTCTACCACCCCGAAAGGAAGAAAAAAAAAGCGAAAGTGGGCGTTGTAATGTTGACACTGTAATTTACGCATTTCTCCTTTTATGCGACACGCCAAA
Organism: Drosophila arizonae; assembly: GCF_054131065.1. NCBI lineage: Eukaryota > Metazoa > Arthropoda > Insecta > Diptera > Drosophilidae > Drosophila > Drosophila arizonae. The sequence continues at coordinate 20,768,330 of NC_142925.1, read as the reverse complement.
TTTGCATAACGCATCCAGCTTCAATAGCGAAAGGGCTGTCGCATCGTAACTCGATATGCGAGCAGACTGCATATTATGCTTGCAACTACAATAGCTCCGAAATTAAATGCTTTTCATATGCCTTTATGGGCTTAAAGTACAGTTGTGGAGGTAGTTACCTAAATGTACATAGAGCTGAAGAAAGAATTTTTAATTTTAATTTTCCATCGGAAAACTATGTAAAGAATTATGTATATAAATAGAGAATTTCGCTTTAGAATTTCGAGAAATTACCAAGTTGTATTAGGTGTATTATTATTTTTAATATTATATTTTTAATTTTTGTTGTTTAAATAATCATAATACTCAGAATATATCTCTTTATATTATATCGAATTTAAACTTTAATACATTACACATTAATTAAAACGAAAATTCATAAAATATTTCTGTATGTAATTACAATTCGCTGCAAAGTCAAAGTTTGTAGAACTGCTCAAACATCAGTTAGGTTTCCCACGTCACAGTTACAGATAGAATAGAATAGGCCCAGCTAGAGTCGCGCTCTTCTTTACAAGTTACCATAACAAATTGCTGCTTGAAAGTACACACTTACACATTGCAGACATTTGGAACATTTCTGGGACCAACTTGTCTTAATTAGTCGAACAAACAAATGTAGACAGCAGAAGTAGCAGCTCACCAGCTCGACAGCACAACAGCTGGTGGTGGCTCCATTTCCAAGGCAATTGGCTGATGCTAGATAACACTTGGCTCGGCATTAATTGCAGATAGCATTAACACGTCTTTAAATTGGCTAATTCCCTAATGGCACTACGCCTCGTACAGCCAAGCAGTCAGATAGGCAAGCAAGCTGCCAACTGTTCAAACAGCCCCCGAACAACAAAATACGCAAGCAACAACAAACGCTGTAGCGGACTCAAATATTATTATAGGTTTTAGCGTGGCGCGTTGCTCATGCCTCTTTAGCTCAGTGGCAGAGCACTGGTCTTGTAAACCAGGGGTCGTGAGTTCAATCCTCACAGGAGGCAACTCCGAAACTAGATTTATTTTTATTTATTTATTTATTTGTAATTGACAAATACTTGTAAAATAGAAATTATTCTTATAGCTTAAATATGAAAATTATTAGTTTTAAAATACAATTAATTATATAAAATGAATATTATAGTTCAATTGGCTACATTTAAGTTAAAAATGTTAAAAATAGCTAAAAATACTATATTTAACTTTTTCGCATTGTTTGTTATCATATTTTAGTGTATTTTATTTTATTATTTGAAAATGAGCAATTTACTCATATGCTTCTAGATCTTTCCAATGCTTTAATATAGTCTCCCTCAATCAAACTATACTAAACTTATTATATTTATTGTAAACAAAATAATTAATTTGATTATTATATTATATTGATGTAATTAAATAAAATATAATTAAACATTTAATATTCTATAATATTTAAAATAATATTAATTTTAAATTGTTAGTTATTTTAATCGTGCAAAGTTTTCATTACTGCGTCAAATACAACCATAAAAGTGCTGAATATATTAATAAACAATTATGCCATTTTAATAAAATTCGAAATATTTTTTGTTAGTTTAACTTTTATTATAAAAGTAAAAAATTAATAAACATTTATCAGAATTTTGAAAAAGATTGCCTCCTGTGAGGATTGAACTCACGACCCCTGGTTTACAAGACCAGTGCTCTGCCACTGAGCTAAAGAGGCGAATGGGGCATGTGCGTCAGACAACTCACATCATATAAAGAGAGTGCTCACCGCCATAATTGACTTTCATTCGTCACCTAAATTTAGGAAGTTCTTTTAATAAACTTAACTGTGTTTTCGTGTATGAACAAGTGTGCTGCTAGTCGAAGTTCAAATTCCACTGCCGACGCTTTCTATGTATTCAGTCGTTGCGCGGCGTTGCCGGCTGTGTGAAAATCGAAAGAGAAGAGTATCAGAAGTAATTTCGAAAATTTGTTTGTAAACAAATTTCAAGCTATACGCTCTCTCGCGTATCTCGCAATAGATTTCATTCTCAGCTGCTCTGAATAGCTCTGAAATGCTTCTTCGATCTAAAAATAAAAGGCCCGCGACCGATTGTCTGGATACCACCACACGTTGTAGGCCATTTAGTTCGAGTGCAGTATTCAGCGGCGACAGAAGCGGTCCTAAAATTTTCACTACTTGCATAATTTGAGATTTGATAGCTGATTTTCAATTAAATATTGTGTTAACGCCATGAAAATGCCACTTAGCCAGAAGAAGGGCTTCTTTGCCGAGTACTATCTAAAGCTGCGCGAAGCAGGTGGCGCCAGCTGCGAGGCGGACATAGCCAAGTTATCCGCATGCGGCACAGATGATGAGCGCGTGGCCTATGTGGACCAGTTGCCCTGGGTGCGTGACGGTGATGCGGACCTGCAAGTGCAGCGGGAATTCAATGGAAAGAATGCAACTGTTGCAGCAGAGCTGAAGGAACGAGCCACAACGGCCTTCAAGCAGAAGAAATGGCTGGAGGCCATGTTGCTCTACAGCAGATGCTATGTGACGTTGCCACATGACAAGCGTGAGTGAAAGTCTTATACTATAAAGTGAACTCTTATATTATATAAATAACTGCTATACTTGTACATACTACAGTGGAAGAGCGTTCTATTGCACTGGCCAACCGCTCGGCCACTTTGTATCACTTGCAAAAGCACAGCGAGTGCCTGGTGGACATCAGACGCGCCCTGGAGCTGGAGTATCCCAAGGAGCTCGTCTACAAGCTGTACGAGCGCCAGGCGCGCTGTTATATGGCTCTGAAGGACTATCCGCGTACGATCAACGCCTTCAAGTAGGTAAAGTTGGAAATTTGAAAAGGTTTTGACTAATATCTCAATTGATTATCTAGAAAATGCATCACGGCCACGGATGACTCCACGCTGCCCGCTGACAGGCGATCCAAGCTGCATCTCGATGCCATGACCATGATCAAGATGCTGGAGAACGATCCGCGCACAGCCAAGCAAGCCGCCAAGCAGCAGAAACTGAAGGAAGCCAAATCCTCCACTCCAACTCTGGAGCAGGCTCAAACGCTGCCCTACGAAAAGGAGTTTGTTAGCGATCTGGTTCGCATCGATCAGAACCCGCAGGAGGGCAGATTCGCACGCGCTGCGTCCGATGTGCAGGTGGGCCAGGAGCTGCTAGTCGAGCATCCATATGTAGCTGTGCTGCTTGAGAAATACGCGCAGACACACTGCGAATTCTGCTTTATGCGGTAAGTGAGAGATGAGATAGAAATTGATGGGAAGTCGTGAAGTGGCTGGTGATCAATGTTTAATGTAGGTCCATATACATAGGGATATTTATAGGAAATTTTGGGAAAGGTCAAAGAAAATCTATTGAAATATAATATTGATTATATTAAAATGAGAAAAAACTACTGAACAAATAATATATATATGTATATATATATATATATATATATATATATATATATATATATATATATATATATATAAAACATAGCAGCATATCTTTTAAAATAATATAAATAACGTCAAATATATATAATATTTTTAGTAAGGCTAAATTCTTCATTACATTACTACAAATAGCTTAATATTAGTAGATTTGACTACTACTAATTGACTAGTAAATACAAATAATGGGAAATATGATATACATCAATATTTAGACCTTGAGAGATATACACCAACAATATGGCTTACTCATATTTCACCTTCTGCGAATCTTATTGTTCGCTGATTATTTTAGTTAAGTTAGTCATCATATAGTAAGCTAATTATATAGTATATATGTTAAAGCTGCCAATAATGAGAGAGTTATTCGAATTTAAAGTTGATTTAGATTGTAGATTTTACATTTTTGCTTATTTTAAATGCATGCATAAGTTACTGGTGTTTGTAGGTGAATTCATGAATAATATATATGATATACTCATATCAGCTGGCTGTTAAGCAGGTATAAAATAATGTAAAGGTAATATAAGTATTTATCAAAATTTTTTATGAAAGACAAGTAGACCAAAACTAGAACTATGTCCCTCAGTCTTTGCCTAGGGTCCTCAGCAAATAAGTAAAAAATTCTAGACCTACTGCGGGCTTTATGGAGCCTTAAGTATAGCCATTTGGAACATAGAGCAAAAGCCTGGATAGTAAAGCAGAGGGAGATATAGCAGGATTAAAAAGAATTAAATTTTTAAATACATTGACTAAACAAACTTTAAATTTATACTATTAACTAAATTACTAATTATAAATAATAGATAACCTAGTTCTAATCAGAAATACTTTACAACTTTCACAAGTGGTATTTAAAAAAAAAAATTTTTTTTCTGCGATATTTTGTATTGAAATTTTTTATTTTTTTTTTTTATTTTTGTGAGATATTTCTTATCTCTTCATCATCGCATACATATATTTATATTTTATTTACTACATTCTTTAATTGGCATATATTTGTTTATTTGTTTTAATGTTATCTTTACAACTCTTATGCTCCACTTATAACTATTTGCAGCACTGTGGTGCCTGTGTCTTGTCCCGGTTGCTCGGACGTCATCTACTGCTCGGAGCAGTGCCAGCAGAAGGCGGCCGCCAAGTACCACAAATTCGAATGTGGACTTTTGCCAGTGATCTGGCGTTCCGGTGCCTCGATCAACAATCACATGGCGCTGCGCATCATTGCCAGCAAGCCGCTGGACTACTTTATGCAGCTGAGAGCCAGTCTGGACGAGGAGCTCTCACTGGAGCAGCTCTTGAGGTTTGTCATTTTGTTACTTGCAATTTGCTGGTTGATTTCGGATTTCCTCTTTTGGTTTGCAGTCTGCCCAAAGATGACTTTCGGCGCGTCGCCCATCTGGAGCGGCATCAGAAGGAGCGACCCCCGTCGAACTTCTTTCAATATGTGCTGATGGCGCGCTTTCTCACCAGATGCCTGCAGGCGGCGGGCTACTTTGGCAGCGAGCCGAAGTCGGAGCAGGTGAGCGCCATTGGCGGTCTGCTGCTGCGCTGCCTGCAGTTCATTCAGTTCAACACGCACGAGGTGGCCGAGCTGCACAAGTACGCGGCCGAGGGCAGGGAGAAGTCGATCTTCATTGGCGGCGCCATCTATCCGACGCTGGCGCTGTTCAATCACTCATGTGACCCCGGCGTGGTCAGGTACTTCCGCGGCAACACCATCCACATTAACACCGTGCGACCCGTGGAGGCGGGGCTGCCCATCAATGAGAACTACGGGCCCATCTACACGCAGGATAAACGCGAGGATCGCCAGGCCAGGCTGAAGGAGCTGTACTGGTTCGAGTGCAACTGCGACGCCTGCCTGGAGAATTGGCCGCTGTTCGACGACCTGCCCAGGGACATCATTCGCTTCCGTTGCGAGGCGCCCAACAACTGTACGGCGGTCATTGAGGTGCCGCCCAGCTGCAACGACTTCATGATCAAGTGCGTCACCTGCGGCGAGCTGACGAACATACTGAAGGGCCTCAAGGTCATGCAAGACACGGAGATGATGACGCGCACGGCCAAACGGCTCTACGACACCGGCGACTATGCCAAGGCGCTCAACAAGTTTGTCGATCTGCTGCGCATCATGTACGAGGTGTTGGCGCCCCCATTTCCCGACTTTTGCGAGTGCCAGCAGCACCTGAAGGATTGCTTCCTTAATCTGGGCAATGTCTACAACCTGAACTGATCAATATCAATTGCATGGAATTTTATGGCCTTTTCAATAAAATACTCAAGTTGCAAAATACTACTATTTAATGAATATTTATTTGTAATTGCTGAAAAATTACCCTCAATTGTCTCAATTAGAAATTTAATATATTCATTTATACAATCCCCCATCTCACTCCCTTGCTGCCCCTCCTTCTCGTGTAAGAGTAGTAGTTCATTAGACATTTCCCATTATTTATTTAATAAATACTCCAGCTGGAATAGCTTATACTGCTGCAGCGTCCCTCATGCAGTTTGCTGCAGCCGGCATAGCCGCTGTAGCCGTAATAACAGCAGCGATAACAGCTTGTTATGGGCTTCCAGCTGGTCACTGTAACGTTGAAAAAACATATATACATATATTGATATATATAGTCCGACCTTCAATAATTTGCGCGCTACTTACATCCGCAGCTCCAGCGAACATATTTATTTTCGGCTTGCTCCTTCAGATAACATTTCAGTCCACCTCCGCTCTCATGCGAGTCCCACAGCCACGGTGGGAATTGTGGAACATAGGTTGGGCGACTGGGATGGTGTGGAACGTATGTGGGCGGCGTATAAATAGGATAAGTTGGTGTGGTAGTGTCTGGCCCTGGCTCTGTGCTGGGAATTGTTGTTGCTTCTGTTGGTGCTTCAGTTGTGGTTGTTGGCATTGTAGGCTTATCAGTTGTTGTTGGGGCAGGCTCTGTAGTTGTGGTTGCTGTAGCAGTGGTTGTTGTCTCCGCTAACTCGGTAACAGCTTCAACCGTGGTTGTGGGAAAATCTTCAGGAAATTCGACAGGAATATCTTGCGCCTGGACTTGGACTTGAACGTGCACTTGGATCAATAGCCAGAGCAGGCATATTGAATTCAACTTGAATTGTAATGTCATTATGGCAAGAACCAATAGTTCGTGTTGTCGCGTGCTGCTTGCGTTTCAGACTGATCGTCAGTCGAACTACCGAGACGAGCATCTAGTGCGCCCGCTGCGAAAACCGTATTAAATTTACTTAGGCGATTCGTGGAAAACGCATGAGTAATTTGTTTTCGGCTCGCTTAAATCGCAAAAAAAGTAAATAAATAAAAACAATGCTGTGGCACATTTCTCGTAGTGTATGTCGCAGCTGCTAATAGCAGCCCACTGCCCGCTCAGCCAGTGGAGGGCAACTCGGCTGAGTCTTATCAGTGGTGAAACCCGCAAACGAACACCGCTTAATTTACTCAACTGCGGGTGGATGAGCACGCGTGCGCGACTTACCTTGTAATATATTTATCGTCGCATTTTTAATGGACTTCATTTTGGTATTTGCTGTTGTTGTTGCTGCTGTTGTCTGGCAACAACACCCGCATATGCTGCAGTGCCTGATGACGCAAAAGAACTTTTGTACTCAATCACATTTTGCATGAATGAACGAAGCGAAGTCTCTCATATGCAAATCTGATTGTTATTGAACTTCAATTAGCACGTAGACTCCCCGAGGGACATTCACATTACTCACATTCACTTGCATTGCGAATAAAAAAAAAGGAAGTTACATATTGTTTATTTTGTCATTTACTCTTGTTATATTAAGTCATTAAATATAGTGCAATTGGGTTTGTTAAACGAGAATGAACTCAGCCAAACCCTTTAAGCTGAGCATAATATCCAGTTGCTCACAAAACAGTTAAGCCCCGCTAAATTGCTAGAATTTTCGTAACATTTTAATATTCGCCACCTGCCTAAAGATATGCAACAAGTATTTCGTAACTTCAGGAAAATCTTCTGTATATATAATTTGAGGTAAGCCGCGTGCCTAAAAATAGACAATATTTTCTTTTTATTTATATGAATAATTGAGGGTTAAATAACATTGCAATATTGATAAATTAATTTTAAAAAAATGTTAATTGAATAATAATTGGATAACAAATTTTGAAGAACGATCAGAATTTAAATTAACTATCAATTGATTACAAATTCACTGCAAATTTAATCAAAAAATTTCCTGAAAAACAGTTATCATTTTCAATCCAACTTAAAACATTAAGTAAATTCTTTAACATGTTTAAATAAATAAAATTGTATTAAGAAAATATGTTTATATTGATTTATCTGATGCCTGATGTTTGACATAAAACAATTAGCGAAAAATAGTTGCTGTCGAATGTCGTTAAAATTAAAATTAATTTATTTATTTTTACTGAAAATACCTTGGTAGGTGTAAGAGCTCTAATATTTGCAGTGCTAAATAAGCAAATGCTCAAAAGTCAAGCTCATATAAAATTAACCAAGTCGGCATCTGGCCATAATAATTATCTGATTATTATCATTTGGGAGCACCAAAAAATGCTTTAACTATTTACGCTTAAGAAATTGTATTTAAATTAGATTTAGTATGACTGAAAACAATAACTCGATCGAAATTAGACAGGGAATAAAGAAATCCCATTGCATTTAAATTATATTTTTAAAAACTGATCTACAAAGGAGGGAAATATTTAATGTCTTTTGTAAAATGTCTAAACAGTACATGGAAATTTCCCGATTTTAACTAGTTTGCTTTTACATCTCTGCTTTTCATTTATAATGTTCCAAATAAAACACATTGGATATTTTGATTTTTAAATATTTTTTATTACACATATAATTCGTAATTTATGAAATATGTTCATTTGTGCTGGATAATTATTTACTTAGACACAATAACAATTTGTAACAAATAATTCGGTGTTGTGGCTTAGCAAATCGCATTTCGCATTTCGAGTCCCGAATCTGTGCTGCAAGTGGTGTAGCTAAGGCCAATTAATGCGAATTTTACTTATCTTATGCTCTAAACATAGAATATTCAATACAGTTTAGGTGTTAGTACGACTAAAACAAAGCGATTTTTATTTTTTAACAAATAAAAATGATGCAATTTGCATTGTGAGGCTCTCGTTGAGCTAATCTAAGTGGAAACGAATTCGATGGATTCTCCGTGAGGCAAAGACGAATGTGCATAAGCAACTCACACACATGTGCCAATACAACAACAAGATCGTGAAACTGTTCCCATGGGAACAAAGCGACAATTATGATTGGATAGAGAGAGAGAGAGAGGGAGAGAAAGAGAGAGAAAGAGAGAGAGAGAGAAAGGCAGAGAGATAATTGAGTGGCCTTAAAAGTCGTAAGAGTTGGCTTCATCGTCGCCTTTGCGCACTTTGAAGATGAACTTGTAGATGATGGCAGCAACAATGCCGCCCACAATGGGTCCCACCCAGTAGACCCAGTGGTCAGTCCACATGCCCTGGACGACGGCTGGTCCGAAGGAGCGAGCTGGATTCATGCTGGCACCAGTGAGATTAATCTGTGGAAAGAAATCTCTTCACATGCTAACCTTTTACTCGTATTCACTCTTCACCTACCGCACACAAATGTCCCGCTGCAATGGACAGGCCCACAGCCAATGGAGCCGATCCCTTGATGTCCTGGCGACCCGGATCGGACACGGCCTTGACCACAAACACCAGAATGAACGTGATCAGCGCCTCGATCAACACCACCTGACCCACATCCAGCGAGGCATTAAATGAGGAAACGCCGAGTCCGGTGGTTAGTATTCCGCTGAGAGCTGCCCGGATGACAGCTGCTCCGGCAATGGCGCCCACGCACTGAACGATTATGTAGAAGGCCGCCTTCAGAATGCTCATCTCGCCGACGATCAAGAAGCCGATGGTGACGGCCGGATTGATGTGGCAGCCGCTGATATGTCCAAGACCCTGCAAAGTGCAAAAAGAGTAAAGAATAAAATATTGGGATTTTGTTATGGGAAATACTAAAAAATTGCATCTGTGTATCTATGTATCTATGTATCTATGTATCTATTTATCTATGTATCTGTGTATCTATGTATCTATGTATCTATGTATCTATTTATCTATGTATTTATGTATCTACATATATCTATGTATCTATGTATTTACATATATCTATGTTATAATATATTTTATCTTTGTGTATGTCTCTGCCATAATATAAAATGCAGGGAATTTCTCTTTCTGTAATCCCTCCAAATATATGTATAAATATATTTATTCAAGCAATTACACACATTAAATGATTTAAATCTTTATTGCAGATAACTAATTGCAATAACACTTGGCATCGCATTCTAAAGAACATTAACAAAATTAAATCTGCTTAACGAGGTCATAAATATTTTCGTTTAATATCTCGTCGAGCTTGTATTTTAATCACATATACTATAAGGTAATGCCATGATAAAACAGATTTACCAGCTAACCAAATTTACAATGTAAGCCAGTAAATAAAAGCTGAGAGTAGAAATACGCATATATATGAAGAGCACTCCACGTCCCATCGATGGATCTCTCTTTCACTTTGTGATCAGTTGACAGATACAGTTTCATTATAGACCCAAGCATCTGCTCATTGTGAAGATCATGTGAACGCTAGACATTAAATGTCAAGCCTTCAAGTTGAGCACTTGTTGCTGCCTCGTTTCTGGGTTGGGCAATGTTTACCCTTTGCCATGGCGTCTGCATTTTGCCTCTTGCACAATGCTGGTTAACGCCAGTAACAACTTGCAGCGGATGCAAGCAATTTGTCAGACAGCTGAGTTGCACTCAAATACTCAGTTACTCAGATGCTCAGACACTCGGGCATTGGCTCTGGCCAATGGGCAACTCTCTAGCTCGCTGTCAATCGCCTTTAAAGTTCAGTTTGATGAGCATTTGGCTAAAAGTAAAAGTGATTCGCATTCTGTTGAGTCATGAGCCAAGCTGTCAGCTCGAGCTGTCAGGCTGGAACTGGAGCTGGATCTATAGTGGCAGAGCAGCGCAGCTGAACTTGTTGTGCTTAGAACGAAAGATACACAAAAACACGAATAAGAATAACAAATTGCCACTCGAGCGGCGAGTGAGTACGGTTGCGACTACGACTCGAAGTCGACGCATGACTGTGAGTATGAGTACTCGTGTTATGAATGAATACGCACTACATTCAAAAACGCGTCTATGCCCAAGGCCGAGGTGCAGGCTTCTATGTACTACCATATCGCAGTGCGATTTCAGTTTCGATTTAGTTGTGGCTAAGCCTGCCTAAGCTCGACTCCGCGGCAGGTGCGGGCTGGCCGGCGTTAAGGGGCTGGGGCCACTAGTTTAGGCCCGAGCGGTGCACAGCTCGAACGGCTTTAGACACATTTCGATGCAATCTTCGAAGTTCGCTTGGCCTTTGCCATACGCACGCTTTGCAATTTATAATTGTTTTTTGCTTTACTTGTTTTTGGTTGCTTTTCATCAAATTATATAAGTGCAGTGCGCTGCGGCTTTTGTTGCTCTTGTGGCAAAGTGACTGCGTGAATAATACGCTGTCAGTCGCACCTAATCATCAAGATCGCGCACATTTGCAAGAGTTGCTGCTGCTGCGATTGCTGTGGCTGTTGTTGTTGTTGTTGCCACATCGATTAGAATGCACACTTGAATGAGTCATGATATTTCGATGTGGCACACACACACATTCACACACTCACACTAAACCTATCATTAAATAATTTGATTTACGTATGCAGCACAAACATGCGTCAAGTGCGTGAGAATAGAGGCGGGCAAGTCATAACTATTTGCGAAGTCTAAACTGTAATTGTGGAGTATATGGAATAACAGACCAAAAAGTATTTATTCGAGTGTAGAATAACAATGAAGAAATACTCTTTTATTTGTAGCATAGATTGTAGAATAGTATCAAATTATTTTTATAATTTATATGTATTGTGAAATGCATTGCAGTTATAAAGTACCAGCGTCAACTGGGTAAAGGTACTTTTGAGTGGTTCTGGCCACGGTTAAGGTTTGTGAACTGGGTGTAAATACATATGCATGCAACTCAGTTTTTTTCAATTTGCATTTTTAATTATTTTATTAATTAAAAGATATTTGCTTAAGACAAATTTATTTTGTTTCAAATTATTTTCTTGCAAATTAAATGGTTATATGTATTTAAAGATATTTGATATTTAAATTTATTGTTACATTATTAAAATATATGTAGCTGTCATATTTTCATTCCAGCTTCCACTCCATTCACCTTATGTTTTTTGGTTTAACTATCAGCCAAGTGATCTGGTTACATATCTAATAGCAACATGCTGAAGGGAAGATAGAGAATTGACTTACGTTGCATAAAACCAATATACTCGTTAAACTTCTCGAACTTTTATAGGATATTTGGTTTCCACGAAATTTGCATCTATTTTTATAGCATTTATTGTGTTGGTCACTTTAGGTAACTCCATCTCTCTCACACTATCTATCTCTCTATTCGTCTCTCTCTCTCTCTCTCTTTTATGCTGTGTGTCTTACTATTTGCACGCATTCGCTGATATATGCATAGATATAGATAATGATCGCATGGATTGAGGCTTACGCAGGCGCACGAATGTCTGCGCGCATTTGTTGTTCTCGTTGTTGCTGTTGTTGTTGTTGCTGTTGTGCGACATTTGCGCGTTAAATCATATTTTATGGCTTTTTAGTTAAATTGAATGTTAACTTGTTCGTTTCGTTCTGCTTTGCTGCATTTGTTGCCGTTGTTGTTGCTGTTGTTGTTGTTGTTGGTGATTGTTGCTGCGTATTTCAAGTTCGTTTTGGCCAAAAAGCCGAGCAGTTGGCCCAAAGCTTGTAGCTGGCTTTGCCATTTTGGCTCATTTCGGCGCAGTTTTGTGGATCGTTTGATTTTACTGAATTGAATCGAATTGAATTGAACTGAGAAAACGTGAATGGTGCACGCACAATTTTGTAGCCCATGTTGTTGTCGTGTTTGTTTTTGTTGCATAATTAACGCACACGCACACAGAGACAGCCACAACTGTGTTGTTGTTTTTGTTTTTTTATTGATCTTGCATGTTGCACCTTGATTGGTGCTGGAGGTTTTTTTGACTTTGACTTCGCGCTTGGCCTTTCAGAGTTTTTTCGCAGCTCTGTTTCAGATCGGGGACTCATCTGTTCTATGGCATATTGCGTTTCGTCCGATAATGGCCGTAAATCAAAGAGCCAATCCCTAATTGCGGGCCGTGCATCTGATTAGACTTCAGCTCAGCTCAGCTCAGCTCAGCTCAACTGCCGGCACTCAAAATTTATGATTATTATTTCTTGGCGTTTCGCTTCGTTTGGCGACCCGCATAAAAAATCAGCACTGGAATTTTCTTCCCAACTATACGGAATACTCAGATATGACTATACCATATATATATTATATATTTATATATGTTTGCTATTAAAATCAAACTGTCAACAGTTTAGCATTTCTATGGCTTGTTGTTGTCATCTATAATCGTTCTGTTGTTTGCATTTTCTAGCTGCCCCACTTCCTTTTGTCAACTCATGAGACAATGCAACGCAAATCGCATACAAATATCGCCGCTGTTGACGTCTCCGACGAGCTTAAACAATGATATTATCTGGAAGAGCGCGAGCTGTATTCACATCACTGATTAGGCTCTGACTGCACCTAACTAGATATTCATTTGTAATCGAAACTAATTATGACTGGTTCTGTCGGCAAATAAAAAGCTAAGGGCAAGGGCTGAAAACGCAGTCATATATTTCATAAGTTATAAAACTTGTAAATATGAATATATTTATAAGCATATCTTTTATAATAATTTATACACTTATAGTTGAGTAGTTGAATGTGTATTTCAGCTGCTTTTATATGTTTCTTGAATGCGTTTTACATAAACTTTCATTATTTGTTTATATAAAATATTATAGTTATATATTAGCAAGTACATTGTGTCCTATACAAAAGTTGGGATATTTTTAAATTAAAGCCTGGGGATATTTTATATATCCCAAATCGTTGCGGCTGTATGGATTTAGTATTTTTCATTGACATATTGCGAGATATTCTGTTGCCTTTAAGAATATGCGTCGTATTTCCTGCTATATTTCAATGAGAATACAATAATCATTACCTACCTACTATTTGTTTAAGATACTAAATTCATATCTACCTCGCCTCTCTTGCTCTCCTCTCTTCTTCCTTGTGCACCTTAAGTTCTTTTCTGCAAATGATATATAGATTTCATTTCTCATTTCTACTTTTCTATTTCTCAACTTCATCTTCAGCTCTTTTCCCTTGCAAAGAAATCTGCCCAAATTATAATTCATGCACATATCTCTAATGCTCTTCATAATAGGCATCTAACACGCTAAAGTCTAATAATAAAGGGAAATTATGTTTGTAGTGTCTGCTGCTTGGATTACTGTACAAATTCCCCTACACACTTGAATACTTTTTCCATTTTTCATTCATGCTACTATACCTATATAAGATTAAGTGTGTCGCAACGCAGTAAAATATTGTGTTTGGAATTGTTTTTTCTCTCGCACAGATGGCATTAAATGTCGCTCAATTAGCACGTTTCTCATTTGTTACGGACTCTGCAACGCAGCTGCCAACATGTGTTGCTCTTGGCGTTGTTGTTGTTGCTGCTGTTGTTGTTGTTGTTGTCGAGCTGCTGGTTGGCTTATTTAGAAATCGAGTTCGATGACTGACCGCAAAAAGCAAGCGAGAGCAATCAGGTCTCGTGCCACACGTCATGGCTGCAAGTGCAACTAATTGTCGCAATGCTGCCCGCATTTCACAGCATGCAACTCGTGCTTCGTGACTCGTGACTGGTGACTATCTTTCTTGCATTGGCCAATCGCACTTAATTTCTGACTAATCGTTGATGAAAGTGTGGAAATTTCGAAGATACACTCTCATTGCCGACGATACCATTCGCCAGGCCAGCAATTACGCAACACCTGCTGCAGCAGCACCGTTCACACGTGGCTGGCTCAAGCCCAACGGGCAGTCAGGCAGCCTATCGTGATGTCCGTCATATCGCGATGGTAGCCAAGTCTAATGCAGGCACACACAGCTGCATATAATGTGCCCATATCTGATGAACATGATTATAAAATTAGAGTTTTGCAATAGCTGCAATATGAAAAGTCACTTCGAATGATTGAACACCCTTGCGAGAAATGTTTATAGCAAACTCTATTTTAGTAATTAAACTTATTAATAGAAGATAAGCGAAAATAATGCAATATTCATTCCAACATTAGGCTTGGTATCGAATACTTATTTAAGTGACTCTTCAACTTGCAGATTTCTCTTAAATTTTGTATTTTCATATGATGGATGAATGAACTAAGGTAAAGGTAATTTTTCATATTTCGGTAAGGACAACATAAATTGATAATACTAATCAAGTTAACTAATGAAGTTTGTTTTACAGAAACTTTGACATCTTATTCACCCACATGTAAAGTTATTCCTCTTGACATATGAATAATGATCTTGAATAGCTCAAGCCATATTCATATCCATCCATTAGTTACGTGACTTCCATTCTAAGCAATTCCAAATTAACTTCTTTAAAATATCTTCATTAAGTTAATATTCAATGAATTCAATATTCATTTTCTGGCATCACAAAGTGTTTCTTTATTTGAGGACAATTGAAAGCTAATAGAACTTCACTGAATGCGTCGCATTAGACATTATTTTGTTTGTTAATTAACTTGACTTATCGCCAGATCAATGATTGATTACGAACCTTCAACTTTATAGCACGCTACGCTCGTCTACTATAAAGTTATAGCAAATCGAGAATATCTCACGATGATCTACGCAGTCTTGGGTTTGCTGTTTCAGCTGTTGTAATTTGCTGTCATAAATTCGATTCAAAATCGAGCAGCGCTTAGAATTCTAAAAAAAAAAAAAACAACAACAACCAAGAACAACGACAGAGCTGAAACATCAAGAGGCATAACGTAATTAAACGCATAATAATCTAATTGCATATTTTGCGTGTTGATTAATGTTAATTGCCGACGCAGACGAATTCGCATTTATTATTCACATTCACATTCGTATTCGTATTCGTATTCGTATTCGCATTCGCATTCACATTCGGAGTTTCAGTCCGAAGCTCAGTGCGTTACTCATACGCAGCGTGCGCGGCGCTAATGACCACAGCAGAAATTGTATCTGTATCTGTATCGGTGTATCTGTATCTGTATCTGTATCTTTATGTGTAGCTGCAGCTGTGGCTGTATCTGTGTGCCGTGTCGGTAAATCTGTCAGCTCTGTAAATAACATTCGCACGCAGCCAACGCGTCGACTGCGCCGCATTCGATTGCGTTTTTATGCGCTTGTTGTTGTCGGATTTTAAATGCCAATGTCTTGCCCAAAATGCGACTGACCAGCGAACAGCGGCCAGCGGCCAATAGCCAACAACGGCTGCGTTCTGTGAATGAGTTTTGGCCCGGCCGAAAGTGTAACGCGGCGGTGGCGTGTCCCTGAACGCATGATTTGCTATTTCTATAAATCGCTTAGTGCGATTGGTTTGTGTATCGGCTAAATTTGGAATAATGTGTGATTGACTATGGGAAATTTCATATTTAGCTAGGGCAAGAGCTTTGAAAGGACATTTATTATTTGTTGGAATATGGGAGAAATGACTGTGGCCATTTGATATTTTATTGATGGGATATTAAAATATGGGATATTTCACATAATGCTACGATATTGAATACATTTTTGGTATTTTATTAGATTTTACGGCATTAAGTATGAAATATTTGCCATTTTCTTGGACTATAGCATAATAATTATTGAACATTTTATATGGCATATGGGATATTTATGGAGTAATTACCTGTGCCAATGTGGCCACCGTCAAGCCAAAGGTGAACGCTATCTGCGGCACTGTCGCACTTCCGGTCGCCGTGCTGCCAACGCCAATGAATACCAGCAAAAATGTGCCCACCAGCTCGCCGAGCAGCATGCGCCAGATTTTCTTGTTCTCCGTGATGTCGGCAACGCCAACGAATTTCGACATGTCTGTAAAGATAAACACACACACAGAGAGAAATACAAACATATTCGATCAGTATTAATATTAATAATGCTATGATTACAAACTTGCACAGCGCATGCCGAACTCTAATTAATTATTAAATTACTTATGCATCGACAAACATAATCAATCAATCAGCCATCGAGTCAGTTATCAAAAATCTGTAAATCGTGTCAAAAGGAAATCGAAATACAAGTTTTTTTTTTTTTGCGCCGAATTCGAACTTTGTTGTTCTCGGAATGAACACGAACTCGAAGCAGTTGTAAAGAGATCATTGACAGATGCTGATGACTTAATTGAGAATGTAATATAATAATGAACACTTTGTCATGTTTTCAGTACATATTCCAGTCGTACTCCTATTTCATATATCTGTTTTAGTTGTTATAGTAATTTGATATATAATCAATCAATCAGTGGGCCACAAAATATATGAAATGTAAAGTATTCTATATATATCTATTCCTCGAATTAGGTGATCTCAAACTGGATAATGACCGAAAGATATTTCTAGAGCTCTGCATTATATTCTAATATTAATTACTAATAATTTCCTATAAATTTTATATATCAAAATACCTAAGAAAAATCCCTTTCCCTTTCCTATAAGTTTCTCTCACAAATTCAACAAACACTGAGGTAATTCTTAATTTCCCTCTCGAATATCGTGTGAAAATTCATTTCATGTTAGTTTTCATAATCCATTGAAAGTTTCACACCCATTGATTAATTAATTGACTCGCATCGCACTCTGCGCATTATTTCCTCATTTGTTTAGTTAGATCTACGTTGTTTACGTTGTGCTGATGTTGTTGGGGTTGTTGTTGTTGCTGTTGCTTCATTCATGATGTTTATTCAAAGCCAATGCTAATCAGCTGAGGTGTCAATTAATTTGTTTAAACAAATAATATTGTTGAATTGACGCCTTATTTGCGAGAACGAACTGTGCAGTACTTAAGTGTGCCTACGACGTGTGTACTTAACCCAAGTTATTTATAGCCAATATTGTCGAACTAGAAATAAATCAAATACTTGATTAACTATGAAAACTAATTTATTATCTGTTTTAACACACTTTAAATATTTGGCGAAGCTTTATGGAACCAACTTTGGGCTTGGAGTAAAATTTCCCCTTAATTAACAGTAGATTCCAGGTAAATACTTGTATTTGCTGTTAAGTATTTTGATTCTGCCCTACTTTGAACCGACTTACGCAACTTGAGGGGTCATAAAAAAGATTGTTTATAATCCGCATGTAAATATTGTGCGGAATGAATGCTTATCAAATTCCCACTTTTAGCTCAGTCTGATAAGCGATGTTATCACAGGTTTCGCACACTTTACTTAATACGCCAATTATCTTCTACTGGGTCCCAGTTCCCGTGGAACACTGATAACGCAGGAGGGGCGGAAGGGGGCTACTTAACAGGAGCTCAACTGATTCGCATCATAAAACAATTGACAATTGACCATTGACGACAACGGCAATAGAATTAGTAAGAATATTATTTATAGAACAGAATGGAAACGCTTGACTCACATTTCATTCAGATTCATTGGGTATAAGTCGCAGCAGATATCAAATTGAATCTGCATAAGAAACGTGTGCGGAATATGTGAAATATGATTATGGTTAGCGGGGAAATTAAAATTAGTGGGAATTCAGCAGCTGCCTTCGACGTCTCTCACTCCGGCCAGCATAATTAATCAAAGTCAATTGTCAGTAGTTGCGATAAAAACTTAGTTGCGAGTCTTATAAATAGATATGAGAAATGAAATAGGGAATAGACATGATTGGAATGCGTCAACCTGTCTGCATGTCGAAAACAGTTTGCATGCGAAAAGTAAGCCACAGTGAACACCCACAGCTGATGAATTATGGCCGTATGCAAATATGAGACTCGAATTGGCGGCAAAGCATAAATAATTCGCATAAAAACGAGATCAGCGTGCTGACAGCCAATCTAAGAGCGCAATTAGCATAAGCCGAAATTAATGGTTTATTTGCATTGGGATATTTGTTCGGCTGTTCGGTTGCTCGGCGCTGTTCATTGTATGCTAAGCGTTCGCTAGCATTCAATTTGTTTATGCTAATCGGAATCTGGCGGGGCAGCCGGTGCGAGGGCAAGACAAGTGCTATTAATGTGTGAGACAATCAATCAATCAGTCAGTCACCGTCAGTCAGTCAGTTAGATCAATCAATCAATATTGCATCAATGCAACGTAGCGCATCATCATTAAGCCGCTCTTTCCATAACGGCGCTTTATCAATCACCGTTGAGCGAGGCTCCCTCAAGTTCAATGCGATCCACTCGATGCCAACTCGTTTGGAAGTTGAAATTGAAAAAAAGTGTATAAAATAAAAATTGAAAATGAAAATGAATATAAAAATGGAAATGGACTTGAGTTAGAGATTTAGCTAAGTCGACAACCAGTTTTTATTGTCAAATTGCCCTTGTCAGCTGAAACTTCCCTTTCAAGCATGTAAAGTGCTTACAGCAGTTACAACACTGTGATAAGCTGCTTTTAACTCATCCCCCGGGCTCATTGAGGTTGACATTCCCCGTCGCGTTATTAGCGCCCGAAGTGTGACTGAATCACAACCATAATTGATGACATGTAACTCGTTTGCCGTTTAGGCTCTAATCTTGCCCGCTGGCCATATTGGTAGCCATTGCCTGATAAGCCAATAGCAATAAATAAAACAATTTGTATAGTGCTTAAATATGCTAAAAATAGTTCAAGAATGTAGGATTATACAATTAATCTTATACTTGGAACAAATATTATTTATATATTATATATATTTTTATGAAACCAAAGAGGTTAAATTTGATTCTTAGCATAATGTTGGAATTTAACTTATATTTGAATAGCGCTCAAATTGTTCTGCTTTGACTTTCCTGCATTGTGATTGCCAAAGTCACATAATTTCTATTGTTACTGTTGCTGAAATGTTCGTATATGACTTAGGGCAAATAAACTGTTTATCTAAACATATGACTGTTCCTAAAATATACACAAATTTTTGACTACCAGGCGCATAATAAATATTGTGTTATGGCAGCTTTATCTCAGAACTAACTGAATTCGAAAGTTCACTTTCTGATTACATTTCAGACACTCTTATCAGAGTTAGCCTGGACAAGAACCATCTTTTATCTAAATTACCCATTTTAGTTTGACGCAGAAAGTAGGAATGAGAGAAAGGGGAATTTAATTTGGCTTAACCTTCAAGTGGATTTAATGGTTTATGTTTTTTTGTATATATATATATATCTATAATTTATTGTTTTTATTAACTCCTTGGCCACAGTCAAAATGCGTAAGTCATGTTCGCAGTGTTTTATCTTAAGTGATCTCTATGAGGCGCTGCCATTGAGCACAAATCAACAAGTTTAAGACTACAAAAATGGGTCTATAAAAATGAATGCCAAAAAGGAGAAGCAAAAGGCCAAAACAATAAACATTACACACAATAATTGCCAATTGGACAAAGCAAATATAAGAAAAAAGAAAAAAAAACATTGAATGTTGATTTTTTTCACCTTTTTCTTGTGGTTTCTTTGGCGAGGGCGTGACGACAAGACATTGAATGGATTTAAATGATCGAAAAATAAGAAAAAAGCAAGGCTACATAAACTGATTGTCTCTAATACCTACAGAAATCTGATCAATATTAATTGTGAGTATTGCCTGAAATGCTATTGATTGAAATAATTCATAAGTTACGAATCGTTTCGCGATAAATCGATGTTAAGTTTCCCAGAACATACAGCTCTACACCTATAAATATCATCGAACAAGTGGCAGCATATCGGATAAGAAGAGCATGAAAACAACATGATTTCAATTAGTGAAAACGCGCATCAGCCGTAAATACAAATAACAAGAATTTTTAATTGACGATAAACACGAACAACAACGCCCTCTGACGGCAGTTAGCACAAATTCCAGTAGCATGTGTCACGAGCTTAACGGTATTCCGAAGCTGCCGCTAATGTAACCCAAATAAGCGTGCATAAACGACTCGCAAATCACGAGCAGCCGAAGCAGCCGAAGTACGTCAAGTACTTCTCAGATTTCCAGCACACAAAATTGATATGCAAAGCGGGTAGAAAAGTCAGCACAGTCTTCCGTGTTGCGATTGAAAAGCAATTCGAACACGCAGAGAAAATACCCTGTCCTGGGGGAAGAAGTACAAACATATGTTATACATTTAGATTAAAGTACAAAGATAACAGATAGTTGCAGTATAACAAATATTAATATGGTTTTATAGTTTTATAACAATTCAATGTAAATGTACGTAGCACTCGTTCGTATAACGCTATAACACTTTATACTATATGAACCAATGAAAAGTCGCATAGCATATTGTATTGAAAAGCTTACTCATGTCCATCACTATAAGTATACCAGTATTACTTTTTGATATATAAAGTATTGAAATTGTCACTCAACTCGCCATCCATAATATCAGAATTCGTATTGCAGTATCAATATCATATGACACTTTAAAGCGCTCAGTATACATTAAATGTCTTTAGGTAATATGTGAATTGCTCTTCTATCTACAATACCTATTCAAACTGAGTACAGGGTATTTTACAGTCTCGAATTTCACTGTTATACACATAGGTTTTTGTCGGCGCTGGAAAGATTGAGATCTTGATGTTGCTACTGATGGCATATGAATGAATTTATAAGAATACATTTGTAGTATTTGCAATAAAACACGATTCATTCCGAATGTCAAGGTCATGCTCATGCAAGTACACACACACACACACACAAACACTCGTTCCGTATCAGAAGCTCGGCATCAATGGAGCTGCTTTGGCTTGGCCAGCTAAAGTTGTTAGAGGCTTGCCTTACTCCATATAATTTATGTTAACGGTAAAGTTGCGGCCTAGAAAGGAAATTTCATTGCATTTACATGTGTGTGTTGGTGTGTGTGTGTGCGGCACCGGACCGGTATAACAAATTCACAGCGAGGGTAATTTAAGAAGTACCAGAAAATTTTTAGCTGACTGAATAACGGAAGGCAATCTAATATTTTGCTTCTAGAAATTTGTTTGTTTTATCTAAAAATTGACTAGCTCAATTAATATTGAGCAATAATAATTGTGAAATTCCTTCAAATTTGCTAATCAAAAACAAATATGGAAAGAACTTACCGAGAAAAGCAACAAGAATTAATGCTTAGTTCGCAAATGAAATGTGATATTTTGATTGACAAGCAAAATTTAGCCGACAGTTGAGCTCTGTCGTAGTTCGGGCCAAGTTAGTGTCTGTGCAAGTGCCGCTAGCTGTAGTCCTCCTATTGCTAGTCAGATACAATCTCTTGCGGTGTGTCCGCCTTTCATGTGCCCGACAAGACTCCACAATTTACGAGCCAGCGGCGATAAGATAAAGACCAATGACAAGGCCAGCAAGAAGAAGAGCCAGAGCGACGATGATTATGAGTGTGTGTGTGTGTGTGTGTGTGTGTGTGTGTGTTGGGGGGTGCTTACTGACTAACAGATTGTTCAGTTACGCAATAATTAGCTTGCATGACTGCCAAATAGAAATATCTAAGAATCAGGTGAAGGCTTTCAGATATTTATGTCTGCTTGCAGCTCGTTTGGTTCTGCTCCACTTCCGCTGCAGCTTGGCTCACATCCTGCACTCAATTGGCAGTGCTGCCAAGAGGATGTTCAGCACTTGCTGCCTTGACCAATGGCCAGGGCTAAGGTAAGGGCAAACGCAAAGGCGAAGGCGCGGCTGGCCATCCACGTGTCAGCACACGCCCCAATAGAAGCCAAGTCAAAGGCTTGGCCTAACTCTCTCTCTCTCTCTCTCTGTGTGTGTTTGTGTGTGTGTGTGTGCCACACCTAAATCCTGTTAAAAATCACTAGCACTATTCATTTTGGGCGTTGCCTTGACTAACTAACTGCCTGACCGAGTGACTGACTGATTGACTGACTGACTGAGTCGACTGTCTATTCATGGATATGAGCGCACAACGCTGCGTATGAGCAATGTCCCTGACAAACAAATTTCCCCTTTATGCATAATAAAGCAAATAGCGAATTGGATATAAGTTTATAGAGCGTCTCGCATTTATGAGTTGTGGACACGCACAAATCGCATAACTTGCTAATTTACGAATAGCCATATGTGTTTCCGAAATGTTTTATTAAAGTCTGAATTATGAAGCGCACAAAATGATGATGAAGAGAAAACGTGCCGCGTTTTTTTTTTCGACTCTGCTGCCATGGCAATTAATCAATATAATCCCATTATTAATTTCGACCCACTGCAAACTCCTTCCCGGCACTTGCTGCGAAAAGGTGATGATTTTATTAAGACAGTCGGACAAAACAAACAAACATCAGCAGCAGCAGCAGCAGCAGAGACAGCAGCAACAACAAACAAAGCGCAGTTCTTCATAGTTAGTGGCAAAAAACCAGTTCTTGGCCAACAACAAATAAGACACGGCTCAAAACTCAGCCATAAATTTTGTTATAAATTCATTAATTAGTCAGCTTAGGCACGGGCTGCGACTGAGTGTGCGGGAGGTGTGTTTTATGGCCTGCTAATTTATGCCTTTAAGCGGGCTCGATTACCGAACCGATAAATCTAACCCAGGGAACTACGCCAAAGAATTCGATGAGTAAGCTTATCTTATTGCAGATCATTTAACAGATCTAGCTAATGGGTTTCTAAGAATACTGCTCTATGGCACAAAAAGTTCTCATCATTAAATTTTGATACCCTTTTCCTGTTTGACAGTCGGGCAGCCTTTGTTAAGTGAGTTTAATAAGTTTTTACGACTCTATCGGCTACTTATATAAAAAATGTTTATTTTTTTGCTAATGATTTTGCATTTGAAATTTTTTGCTGAGAGTCACGCAAACAAAAACTTTCCATGGAAAACAGATTTTCAAGTGGAAGTGATTCTGCCTGGCTGGATTATTAACTTAATTATAAGTCGCAGTCATTAATAACATGTTGAGCTACCGTTGAGCGATTAGACCAGTCACAGCCCACAGTAAGTGAGAAGCTGGCGCCTTCATCTTAGTCTCTTCTTCATCCCCTCTCGCTCTCTCTCCCTCTCTCTCTCTAGAAACAGTAGCAAATTTGCCACAAATTTCTCTATGTGATGTCATTCCGTGTGTCAACTAAAAGATAGTTTCAATGCGACTTCCGACTAGCAGTCGTGGCTGTGTTTAAGACACGATGTTGGCCTAGCATAAATTATGAGCGCACAATTGTCGCTCCAAAGGTGTTGCCAGAAGAGAAATTATAAACACGTTTTCGCTGTCCATTGCCAAAGCTCGTCGCTTCGCACAGCGAAGATCAATTACAGCCATTGTTTATGTGAGTGTGTGAGTGTGCGTGTGTATTCACTGTCAAGGTTAGCGGCCTATGTCAGGGGCTTTTAGCAGCCTGTTGTGGCCGATATATAAACTCAATATTGGTTTTTTGTTTCTCACGCGCTATTTGTGTTTGGACAATTGTTAAAACAAAAACACATCGAGTTGCGTACATTAATTAGCTGCTCTTGCTCTACCTGCGCTAGCGCAAATTAATTAACGGAGCAAATATTAAAGGTGTCTGTGTATTCGTGTGTAATTTTCTCAATTTCAATTTCAATTTCAATTTCTTATCGCTGTGAAGCAGCTGACGCCAATTGGCTTTATCTTCTGACCCGAAAGCTAAGCAAACTGCGCTGGATTCTGAGGAAATTATTTGCCATAAAAAATGTATTTGCCATAAATATCAATAGACGGCCATAATTTGTTGACAAATTTGCCTAACTGTCGCTTTGATTGCCTCTTATTTTTATAACTTTTTATTACTGCCAGCTTTCGTTGAGGAAGTGATCACTGCTTAAATAGCTGAAAGTTAATGTTGTGAGCCACAGCTGGCTCTTTTGTTATGAAAACGTCAGCAAACAGCCAGCAGTTAACAACAAAACTTCGTCATGTTGCCACGATGAAAATATTGAAAAGCAATCATTTATTGAATTAAAGGAAAAAAATCAACAAAAAGAAGGCAAAATACAAATCATATGCAAAAGACATGCACATTTGATTAAATAGCCAGAGATGATTTTTCAGTTTTCTGAAAATTATCATTAATTTCAGCTCGCAAGTCACATTGTTCAGTATTCGCTGAGAAAGCGAAGCATTCAAATTTATTCCCTTATTTAGCAGGGAAATTTTAAAAATAAATTCCTTAAAAAAGCTTTATCGCTTAATTTGTTGCTGTTAAATTTCTGTCTATTTTTAGCTGACTCTGTAACTGTTATACTTGCAGAAAACTGTAATATTTTATGATCATAAAATATTTCATGATCAAAGACCATTTCATTTACATTTTCTTATAATCTTGAGTCAGCGGAAAGAGCTTAAGAGTTTTGTCTGTATGAAGTACTATATTTAGAGACTTTGAATTTAGTATATATACTCCAGTGGAGCCTCATCTGACTCTATTCGACTATTTTTATATTATATAATAAGAGTTATTTTATATGGCAATATTTAAGATAGAGATCGTATATTCAATATGTATATATAGATACTAATATACCAGCCCCTAAACTGGTGAGGGATTAACCTGTAAAACTTATGTGCTATTAGTTCTCAGGCTGTGAGAAATAGAGGTACATATTTTAGAAGACTATATTGCTCTCATCTCATTAATATAAGGTACGGTAAAGATATATATCATAAGATATTATATGGGAATATTTTTCCATATTAATGGTAAAGATATATATCACAAGATATTTTTCCATATTGTATATAAGCTGAGAACTAATATCCCACAAATCTAGCAAATGAATTCCTGTTGACAAAAAAAAGTACATTAGTTACGCCCATTTAGACATGACGAATCGGAACGCCTTCTGTAAAGCTTCACTAAACATAGAACTGTAATTTAGTTAGAGACGCGCATTAAGGCGTGGCTAATCGAAGAACATGTATAATCTGGCGATTTTAACTGTACTTTCTAGTTTAATCTCTAAACGAGTATTGGACAGTCGGCTACGCCCGACAGTCAAATTTCAACTCGATTGCTGCTGCGCAGTAATTTATTGTCTTGCTGAAGCTTAACTGAAAATAATTTCCCTGTTTTTTTCTCCTTTAAGTAAACAATACAATTTGGGAAATATGTTCTGTGAAGTTTTTAACTCTTGTGAAGAAACAATTTATGCGCTTGACAAGCGTATAATTAGATTAAAGATATTAATTAAAGTTTTAATTTTGATGGTGTTTTCTTTTTGCCAAATTTTGTTTTGCATTTTTGCTAGTACTTTCTACAATTTCAATGGTTTTTCACTCATATTCAAATGTGGCAAATGTGCCACAACATATTCCACACACGAGCCAATTCGCACACGTTAACCTTCACACATACAAACACACACACACACACACATAATATTTACATGACAATACAAACCAGCTGCATGCCAAAACACTTGAAAATTTCCCCCGAAAATATATCGCCCATTCATTCAGTCGCTTTGCCACTTGCACTCACCTGTCTTCTCAACCATTTTGCACTATTTCTCGTGTGTCTCTTTCTTCTCCGTTCTTCCTCTTCTGTCTTTGGCTACTGCTGCTGATGCTGCTGCGGCTACTCGAGTTTAGCGCCGCGTGGGTTCGTTGCTTTCGTTTTGCGGGGTAAAAGTGCGATTGGGGCTTCGGCGGTGTTTTGTGGGGTATTCGAGACGTACTTGGGCACACTTGAACGAAATGATTGTGCCAAATGTTTTTTATTGCCAAATAATGATTGTTAAGGTTAAGTGGCTGGGAGTTGCACAATGGTCAGAGACGCAGACCCTTGACCATAAAAATTCGCCTCGATGTTCGATATTTCGTTTCGTATCGATCGAGCCGTTCACAATTGCGCAAATGCCGCTATACACCGCTATAAATCTGTTATACTGTCCGCAACTAACAATGACAATTTCACTTAACGGCAATTGTTTAGCATTTCTTTTGTAGGCGAAACTCTTGATTTTTGTTTTTGTTTCGCTTTTTTGCTTTTACAGCGCGCGATCGTTTAACGAAAATGAAAATGAAAGCGCGACAACGAAATTTACTCAATTTAATTAACTTGGCTTAGTTGGCGCCGCTTCGCCAGATAATTGAAATTGAAATCGAAATTGAATTTATTTTATGATAGCGAGCACTTGATGAACTATCTTTAAAAACTTTCTGACTTTGACTGTTTGGGCCAGAGTTTTGTGTTGGCCGATTCGCTTCGCTTTGCTTCGATTGGTGAGTTTTTGCTTTTGGCTTTTGATTTGATTTTGCTTTGCTTTGCTTTGCTTTACGTTCGCTGCTGCCACGTTCGCTGCTCGAGCGCAAATAAACGTTACGGCCGCTGTGTCAGTAACTGATATACTCTCAGTCGGCTCGCTGCCGCTAGCGCCGGCTTCGACGGCGACTGTGCTCGCTGGCTATGCGACAGCTGCGACTGCGAAGCCAGGCGTCGCAGTCAGCGCAGCCTTTTAGCATTTGGGCTTGGCGCTGAGCGGCTGCTGCTGTTTGGATTTACCGTTAAAGGACTGACTGCCTGACGACTTGCCCTTATGACTTAATTAGTACAGTTTGCATACGACCTATACCCTTAGCAAGAATGAGAATGCGTAGGGGGTGTATCATTTATACTTGGAAAGTATTTTCTAACCTTAAAAACTTTATCATCTAAATGTTCTTATAACTAAAATACTGCTATATTACTATACTATATTTGATGCCCTCAATTATTTCCTTGTATTATATTATATTTCTATTTATTTATTTATTGAATCCTTTTTTTTTTTAGATATTAATGTTAGACTGTAAGTTCCTGAACTAAACTTAATAGATACTAAAATACTATACAGCAGTATTCATAATTATTATTTATAAATAATATTTCTATAATAACTATATAATTTTAGACAAAAATACACATATTTGATGAATTCAAAATTTTCCACCTTTCTGTATTTAATATATTTAATAAAAAAATTATAATTTAATAATACAATTTTATTATTATATGTTTGTATTTAAACTATTTTAAATTTCTCGCTCGTTACATTTATATTAATATTTTTTGAGATCTCTATATAATTGAATATTGAAATTTTCAGCTCCCAATAATGTTTTGGCGAATTTTCTAAATATTTTTACATTTTTCTTTTGGCACGTACTAACTCTCACATTTTAAAATGTTTACCAGAATTCAAAAATTAATTCTTGTAATTCTAAGCAGTTCTTCTTTTACCATTATTTCAACAATTGTTTATAAAATAGCACTCTTTTTATTAGATTTAATACCGATAAAACATTCATTTAAAACAATTTTAATATACCTAGGGTATGCTATATCACATCACACTGTGAAAACCTTGCGCTCTGTCACTTCATTGTTGTTAACATTTCAAAAGTCACATTGAAGACACGTTCCACTCGAGAAGTGAACAAAAACTGATTAGGTCAACTTTCAATGCGTTATCAAAATGAAAAACTTAATTTTTCAGCTGATTAGCGGTAATCCAGCCTATCTACGACCTCCGATGCGTTGTCGTTGAATGGCGACATTACCTTTAATACTTATTTGCACATTAATAAGTTTTTGCTACGCTAATGGGTAATAGGGGGACGATGTCTATCACTCTTCACTTGTTTCTTCTGTTTAAACAATTTCCCATGCCTGTGCTCCGTTTTATTATTGATTATCATTGCACATTAGATTTTTTTTCTGTCATTGCTAATAGGCTCGCCCAGCTTATAGATACGCCCACTGCGAAACCTTGTCATATTTATTTCGGGCTCAAGCAACAGTTGCAATTTATTGACAAAACAAACCACGAGCAAACAAACAGAAACAGACGACAAAAACAAATATAGCCAGAAGATATAGTAGCGCGCACTTTTTTCGATATATAATGCCCGTTCAGACGGATTTTCGCAGCTCAGGAAAACCATTTGGCCATTTGCTGCCTGATAAATTGAATTATATGTGCTCAAAGCCAGACGGCCATAAAAATAGCCCGCAAGCAAGAGCCACTCGAAATTCGAACTCGAAATTTACGATACTTAAGATCGCAACTGTTATACCGAACGCCATAGTTGTTCCACCATTGTGTTTGCTACGATTTGATTCGATATGAGCCAATTAAAGACCTATGCAAATTGCATGCATAGGAAATAACGTATCGAATTGCAAATTGAAAAATAATGGGAAATTTAGCATATCATTCATAAATCTCAAATGTACTAGAGCCAATCTGTTTCTTTCCCTTTGTTGACTCTACTTGAAATAATTTGTATAAGCACGCACCTAAGACTGTGCAAAACAAATTTGTTGATGTCATCAGCCTAGATTGCTTTTTAGCCAGTCTCTGTCATATAAATACAAATTAGGTATTTCCATTTCCAAGAAATTTAATTACACTTTTTTACTATTGTGAACTTAAAGCCGATTCTACTTCATCTTTCTCGCTGCGAGCCCATTAAAACGGCGGAAAAACATATTATTTTTTGTTTAATTGTCGAATTTGCTTTGATCAACGAGCATGAACAAAAAGCGAGTACTTGATAATAATGGGAATTTCGAGGCATACAAATAAGAAGTAGAAAACAATTTGTTAGCAAGTTGATATCAAATTAAAAAAGAATTAATATGCAAATTAATCTCAGGAAGTAATGAGTGTTGGATACAAAATAATATTATAATTAGTATATATGTATGTATATATATACTATATTTATTATTTGTATTATTATTAGCTACTTAGACAGCTTAGCTGTCTGTCCAATTTTGTAACCAAGATTCAGACTAAGCATATGAACTTAATAGCATTCTGAATTAATAATTGATAATTAATAAAATCTGTTCTGAGATATTCTATAAGTTGATCATATACATTGGACATCTGCCTGAGTGCATCCAAGAGGGCAATTGAAACAATAAGAATTGATATTTGTTCACATCTATCATTTGTTATTAATGATAAATATAATATTATTATATTTTGTGTTTTCCTTATCTAAAGGTTACTTATCTTTACAACTATTTTTTTATTTGTTTATCATTTTTAATTGGCATGTAAATATAGTCTTCTAAATATACTGCGATATATATCTCTCTATTATCAAATATCTATCGAATAACTTTGGACATACATATATCACATATATTCCAATTCCTTTCTTTTGGGCGATAAAATTTCCTTTTTCATTTCAAGCCCTTTAATACAAAACCCAGTATAATAATAGTAGCTCATTAACTCTAGCCAAACTCCTCCCCATCCACTTCATATATATATTTGGACTTGAATGAAATTTCGTACACAAAACAATATCAAAAACTGAGCGATGTGCGTCGATCGGCGAGTGGTTTCTTGGTCTTTCGTTGGTGTTTTTGTTATTGGCCCGAATGATTTACAGTTATTGGCATGGCTAATCGGCGAAATGAATTTCGTGTGCAAAACTGGCAACTGGCAGCAATAAACGCAAATGATTCAGTTAAAAATGGAGCCATGAAATGGCCAAAATAAAAATTGGTATACTTTGTGGTTCGCTCAGGTGTAGTTGGGAGTGTGCCACGTGCAATTGCTATTGAGCTCTGAGCTATGAGCGGATCATTAGTTTGATCTGTATGTGCACGCACACACACACACACATACACAGACGGAGTAAATAAAGGTCAATGTCGCCCGCTTTGACACTTCAGTGCCCAGATTTAGCTACATCCATCAATCTTTCTGAGTCAGTGCGAATCCGAATTTGAATTTGACTCTCGAGTGTTCGAGTTCGAGTTCGAGTCCAGCCTGCATATATACATATATAGACTCTCTCGCTGTCGCTGTTCGCTGTCACTGTCACCGTCTCCCGTGTCGCTTTAATTATGTTTAAGATCTGCAATTTGTATCTAATATTTTCATACACTCATTGTTATTTATATTTTGGCTGAATTTGTTAGTTGTATTCATTCGCGTGTTTCAATAAGGCCAACATTTTGTTGTTTTTGCTGTCTCTTCGAATTCGTCTTCCACGACGACGATCTTGGCATGACTATGACTAACTGTTATACTTGAGGCATTAAGTGCTGTTATTGTTGCTGCTCGAAATCTTGGGCTATTGACAAAATGATTTTTTTTGCAGCTCGACGCACGCATAGCGTGGGAAATTCTTCAAAAAATCACCCAAATGTTTCTATGTGGGCGTTTGCTAATGTTTCAACAATGCATCAGCTGCTTACACAAGTATTTATATATCTGTATACTAGACTAGCTTGAACTAGTGTCTTTACAAGTGTTTTTTGTTTTCAATGGTTGTTAAAGAAGACGAAGGCAATGAAAGACTCTAGTAAAACTGATTATTTCATTAAAACTTTCTATTTGTAATTATTTTTCGGATTTCATAGTCGATTTATTACAGCTCATTGTATTTCTTTTTATGGTCGATATTGATCGACTTTTAAATACTCTTAGTATTTAATGTATTGAAACATAAAATTGTTATGCGAACTGTTATAGGCGTTGCTATAAAATATTATAAAATGTTTCTGTATAAAATAATTTAGAAAACAAAATAAAAGTAAATTCAGCATTATTTGTTATATGTTCAGGCTCAAAAAAATTTAATATTTATTAATCAAATTTTTATTAAAATGAATTACAATATTTTTATCTAAATTAAAATTGAAAATATATGTATTAAGTTCTAGCAAGTCGAATAGTTTATAAAAGTTTACTGTAAATTAATAAATATTTATTTAGAATGTCTTAGTAATTATATTTTTCAAAACTCATTTAAAAAGGTAAAATTAAAGCTATAAATCCTAATTGTATAATTGTATCCAATAAATTTCCATGATTACAGAAAGTACAATACAAATATTAATAATAATTGCTTTTAATCTTAAGAGATAGAAATGCTGAGAGAATCGAAACACTTTACTTAAAAGTTGTTTGGCTTTTTAATATATACTCGAACAGAATTAGCTGACATCCATCACGATTAATTCGTTGTACTCTCAGCACAGAGTGCGCCGATCGCTCGGCTCTGACTGATGAGGCGTCGTCTCGGGGTACTTCCTGCCAGAGAGGCGCGTGCGCTGCCAAAATTGCAGGCAATTAACAATCTTCGTATTAAGCTTTTATTTATCTTAAGGTTTTTTTTCAGCTTCGGCTTTTGCCGCTTGCCGTTTGAGTAGAACACTTGAGTCCGAAACAGAAAATTGATTGACACAGTCAAGTGCGTGTGTTGGCTTTTGTCTAGTTCGAAATTCGCCATTTGTGTTTGCTTAATTGTTGTAGTATAAAAATAATCGTATTTGCTCAGCCGAATACCAAGAACAGTATTTCAATTTGGCTTTTTTTTTCGTTTGGGTTTTTAGCTTAACTTGGCTTGGCTTTTGTTTTTACTTTTCGGCTGGGCTTGTACACTGAGTTCATTAAGGCTAAGAATTTTGGGTATAATGCTTATTTGAGAATGTTTGTAACAGGCAAGGGCGGGAGAATTGAAATTTATATATTATATATCGAATCCATTAGCTATAGAATCCATTTCGTTAAGCCATACGCGCCTGATGCAGAATATTTCGATAACTTCTCATCGATAAATATCATTACTTTAACTCAGCTTTAAAGAAGACTAGAAGAGAACTTTTCATACTCATCATGTGAAGTATGAATAATACCAACTCTAATATTTCATATTGCAGAGTATCTCCCAGTCAGTCACTGTCTGAGCACTCCACACTTTTACTTGTGTCTGCTACAGTTTTTGTAGTTCGATAGTTAACTTTTTGTTTGCAGTCTTGTGTGTATAACTCGAACGTGTTCTAGTAAAAAAAAAAAATAAAACTCATGAGCCCTGAAATGGAAATGGAAATTGTGATGGAAATACGGATGCAAACGTAAAAGCGAATGCGAATGCTGTCATAAAAATAAGGCAATTCGCAATGTGCTTTGGGATCGCTGATAAGAAACAGATTTACCAATTTCGAGCCTCGGCTACTTTGCTGCTGCTGCTGATGCCGATTGCCAGAAATGTGAGCTGCATGTGATTTACGCAAAACTTCCGCACTTTACGATTAAACTAGAACTTTTAGTGCGCACTTTATGTTTAATTTGCTTAATTGATTGAGAAGCCCCTTGAGTTATGTACGTCCGGCTTTTCATTTGTCATTCCCATCAGGCATAGGCCACAAGCGATGTTACCTCACCGATTTCACATTCGCCTGGCTGTTCAAGGGTAATAGGCGTGCAAATGGACTGCTCTGTCATGCTGGGCTGTTCAAAGTTCAAGGACTCGTGTCCTGGCACCCAACTGGGCGTTGTCCAAGTCAGCTAACTGTCAAAAGCTCGGAGAGCAACTCATAAATTTGAATAATGAAAAGTCAGCTTGGGCCGCCGCTGAGACTGAAACCCGGCGAGAGATTCTCATTTACATAATTTTACGATTCATATTGTTTCACTACATGTTACACAAACTGAGCTGAGCAATAAAACAGTATAATCGCTATATTTGTACGTGCCGTATTTTAAACAGAAAGATTCAATTAATTTCGGAGTGTTAAGCCAGAGAGCATGATAGAAATGAATACGGAAAATCCGTATACAAATTCATTTTTCGCTCGCTTTTGTATTTACTAACATAATAAATAGCATAAATAAGTAATTAGAGCCAAGACACGAACCTGTTATAATTTATGGCACATCATAAAAGTATGCTGCATTTTATGGCACGAGAAATGCAATGGGCAATAAAATAATAATGTAAAATAAATAAAAAAAAAAAAAAAAAAATAAGATCTTATAATAAATAAACAATTTGGAATAAAATAAATACTTTATTAATTAATAAATATTTTATTTAATTTTTAAATTATAATATTTTTAAATTTTATATCAATTTGTTCAGTTAATTATTGGCAATATGCCATTTGAAGAGTAAGAACAAATAAATATGTCAAACCAAACTGTGTTGATAAGATATAAAGTAATAAATAAAATGTTAATTTATTTCATTTTATTTATTAAGTTATATTTTAGCAACAATAATACATAATAATATTTTTAAAGCATAATAAGTAATACATTTATAAAATCGTGCCATTTCTTGTATTAATTTCAAGAAATATTTTCAATGACTTTTAAATTTTAAAAATTAAGTAGAGAGTTAAGACCGGGTTTCTAGGAAATACTTATTCAAGCAAATTAAAACAAACAAAAAGAAATTGCAATTTGAAAATGCCCAAAATAGAGACTTAGTGCATTATTTAATTAGCTTTTCACTCACACGATGAAAATGATTTACAAGCGAGATCTTCTAATCGGCTGTCACGGCAACAATTAGCTGAACGTCATGCGAATGACAGCTGGTAATCTGATAGTCTTCCAAGTTAACGCACCCACCTACACACGAGCTCAGACATATGCCTCGATGGGGGATCGTAAAGCCAATTGAATGCGGCTCTGTTAACCATAAATCAGTGTTTATGGCATACCACAGTGGAAAAGTTTTTTGGCTTGCACTAAATTAATTAAGAAAATAAGACATAAAATACAAAAAATACAAAAACGAATAAAATCAAAACATTGCGCCAAATAATTATTTGACTTTCGCCTCTGATAAGCCCAGCAATGAAAACGGGGCGGCAATTTTTCACAAACATCACGCGACCCGCGTTTCGCTGTTTGTGTACCAATTCTCTGTGTTCTCTGCGCCAATAAATGTCTAAATATTTAAACAGATCATAAAAGACAATATATCGCTGATTGCACATGTTTATTTACCAACGCATTGGCAGTAATTGCACCCACTGTCGTGCTGTCGTCACACAGCGTGACTACCCTTGCCCCCTATACCTACCCCGTTCGCCTATCTCTTCTACAAACTCTAACCATCCACGCCTACACCTTTGCGTTTCAATTGACATTTTGTTTGGATTGGTATATTATAGAAAGAATATATTAGTGTTGCATATTTATAAAAATACCACTATTTGTTTTTAAATTTTAATATATTTCATAAATATTTTATTTGAACTCATTCCTTACAGAAGCAAAATATTTTTTTTTTTTTAATCGTAGGGAGGACTCTAAGAATATAATAATTCCTTTAGTATTAGTATTTTACAAAAATAAATAATATTGTATATTGCTTATATATTTTATACATTACATTTACATACAAATAAAATATAATTTATTGCCAATTAAAATTTGAATTATGTAAACAAAGTTAAATACGTTTACTTTGCGGTTTTCCTATTTATTTTTTATTTGTTAAATTATATTTTTTTAGTTATTATGTAAAACTAATTCCTGATTATGTAAAAAAAAATGTTTGAACATATATGTTTGCATTTGAGCACAGTAAATTTTTAGCTATATTTGCAAACCCTTTTTCTAAATTAAATTACTTAATATATTTCGAGATTACTTTTAATTTTTAAAACATTCGTCATCTTATATTTTATATAATAATAATAATAATTAATACAAGTTAAAGCCAACCAATTAATAAAAGTAGAAGTACTACACATTTTTAACAGAAATGTTTATAATCAAATACCCTTTTTGGGTATATCTGCGCCATATGTTAGATTCAAGATCATGTTACATTACATTACAACAACAGCAGCAACAAGAGCAACGCTAGCCGACACGAAGGTGCGCGCACGCGGTCACTCCGCTGATTTGTGCCCTCAAATGTTGCTCCTCTCTCTTTCTCTCTCGTTTCTTCTTCTATTCAAGCGAAGCATATAACGTTTTTATTTTTTTTTTACCGATTGTTTGCTCTGTTCTCTGCTAATTACAGCATTCGCCAACGCAGCCAGCACAGTGGAATATCCAATTAGCATTAACAATAAAAATTTTACAGTATTTGCATTTTAATTTAACAAACAATTTAGCTAAATGATTCAGTTAAATGATTAATATGCACAAAATAAAATAAAAGTTTAATTTTAGTGCAAGTGGCAAACCGCTTGCTATTTGCTATAGTTTATAAATGGTGGTTGTGCATTTAGTCTATAAATATATATTTAATCGATAAATATTATTTAGTACATAAATATATAATACGGGCTATTTGATACTGAAAGTTTACTGTATTATATGGAAATGTTTTCGCAGAGAACTCTAGACTGATTCCTGATCTATTATATTCTTGATTCCGGTCGTTTTTATTTGTGATAGGTTACTTTTTTTTTAGCTAATCCAGATTCTCTTTAACTTTAGATCAATTTTTCTTTCACCTTCAGCCAGATGGTGGACTCCGATACTAGACTAATGAGCAAATAATAATCTTATTGTAATCTCCGTAATCTCCGTGTTGCTTTGATACGGGCAACATTTCATTTTTAAAAGTGAAAAGTTTATTCTATTCCACGAATAATTTAAAATTTTGTATAAACAACTGTTATATTTACACTAAACATTGTTGTCATAGACATACTCAGCCGACTGTATTAAAAATTCGTACTCAAGCAGATATTGTTATAGCATATACACACGATTGTACATAGTCGTTAATATACGTCTTCCATAAATATTATATATTATATATATTATCATAAATATTTTATATTTCTTAAATTTTGGCATACAATTGAGAAAAAATAAAAATGTATGTATATATTTAATTCTCTTAAGCTTTATTAGCTCAAATAAGTAGCGAATAACTTACAGTCAGCTGAGTAAAAAAGTCTTTGCTGATAAGAAGTACAAAAATAAAATTGTTCACTATAAAAATTTACGATTTCATCTTGAACTTTTATGATTATGACTAATGTAAGCTATAAACAATCGTAGTAGCAATTATGGTGGCTAGTCAGTAAATGAGTTTAATAAATCTAAACATAAATACTATGATTTCAATTCATTCATTTTTCAATAGATGGGGCCCACTGTGCAGCGCAGTGCGCTTAACTTTTTGCTTTTTGTGTTCGCCGTCTTCGAACTTTGCGGTTTTTATGGCGCGCAGTGTTTGTTGTTAAGTCCAAGTGCGCGGATCGTTTAGAGGAGGTCTGATCGACTCCTGCCTAGATAAGTTTAATATTGTCGTTGAGTCTTTTGTGAGTTTTAAACATTTCGGTGTGTACATAATTGAAAAGGTGGCATTTATTGCATGTTTCCGAGGTGTCAATAAGCTGTTGAGATTGTTGTAGAACTATTGTATATAAAACAAGGTAAATATGCTGGAACAAAACGTATCGAATTTGCCAATTAACAAATGCACATTTTACCTTCTGTTATACTATTTCATACTACGCTTTGCACAAGTCTTCATTTCGTTTGCTAAACTTGCCATTAATTTGCTATGCTTTATGCATCGTAATCAGAATAGAATATAATACAAATATAAACAAAATACTAAATTTATCTTGCACTTATAAATTATATTTTCTATTTTGTTTCTCAAATATCTTCCTTGCGTACTTTTAACTAGTTATAAAAGTGTTATATGTAACTGAGTAAAGAGGAGTACATCCCACATATGCTGACTACTGTTATACTATTATATTTTTTATTCCACTCTCCACAAATCTTCTATCATATACTAAAATTGCCCCACATACAAAATATAAATAAAACGTAGGATTTCGAGTGTGACAATTGCGTCTACACGCACACATTCGCCCTGCTGTTATACACTCAGAACTGTGTATTCCATTTTATTACCTTGCTATTGATCTCATTTCTTAACTATGCTTTCGTTTTACTTGCTGCTCTTTTGACCGCCAATCCCAAAATATGATCTCAGCAAGACACATAATTTTGGACTCAAAACCTACGTGAGATCATAAAAAAATTAAATTGTCTTCGACTTTAGTGTAAATTGAATCAGAAGAACGAAATGAAGAGAACAAAGCATTCTGAGAAAATGCTTACATGAAAAATTAAGATGTAAAGATATGAGTTTCATTAGAAAATGATGCATTGCTATAAACAAATTTATTTATACATCAAAATAAAAATGAAATTAGACTAAATGCTGAATTTATAGCCACAGAAATTACTTTAGATATATAAATATATGTGTCGGTCTACAAACCAGACCCCTTTATTGTGAGCGCGGCGATGCGTGTAATCATGCGAATTTAGCTATACAAATATAACAGATTTACATATTACAAAGTTGAGCTCCATTGTGCAGCTAATTAAAGAAACTAATCATACCGTGTGTTTATACAGAGAATAATCAGATTATTTCAGTTACGTGGCCGGCCTTAGTTTGGGATTTAATGGTTTATGTTTAATTTATTTTACATCTGTTACTCCAACTCAGCTCGAACGCAATGCAAACTTTTTTTTCTCGCGCTGCATACAAATTTCTATTTGAGGCTTAAGTGAGTTTTATGTCTATTTAAGTGACAAAGTTGCGACTGTGGCATGTGACGATAATATCAAGGCATGTCATCAGCCTCTACAAATGGAGAGACTTTGCTCAGGGGGCTGCGGCTTATCTTCAGTAGAACAGTTTGTGTGTATGCGATGAGCATATGGCAAGACTTGTCATCAGCCTTGAGCATTGGCTGGCACTGATCTTCAGCAAAGCACTTCAATGCAGCATATAAGAATGCTATCAGCATCTGGAAATAATAATTCGAAAATTCGAGTATAACACTTTATATATATACAATGATTATATAGCAGGCATGTGATCATCGTCTACAATTGAATATTTAGGGCATGGATAACAATTGTATGTATACGATAATCATATGAAACATGTCTTCAGTCAGTAGTAATGTTTAATATTTTGAGCACTGGTCTTAAGTATAACATATTTTATGCTATATCACTCATATCACCTGGGGTTAATAGTCAATATTTACATAGAGTATTTACAATATATTCTTCTCTCTGTTTTCTGTAATATAACAATTTATCACTGTAAGATTATCACTGTAGCACGTCGTATATACGCCGTATACTACACTATTTACTGAACTGGCTTCAAGTATAGCACTATGTAAACTATAAAAAGATCATTAAGTTAAGCTGCTTAGCAGTATAACACTTTGTATACATGCAACAATATTTATCATATTTACATCAGTGTGTACTCTGAATATAATCTTACGGACAGGCATTTTAAATAAGTTTGCTATCGTATAACAGTTACCTTGAAAGTCATATAATAATTTGCATTGACATTAGATCAGAAATTTCTATGGCGGCGACAGTTTTATAATATTTATTAAATTTGTTTCTTATTTATATCTTATTTTATATGTTGTTCATTTAACATAAAATTTGTATCGTAATATTGAGCAAATGCCACCAATAAATTGAATAGCTATTATCAAATGAGATCATTAGCTGTGTCAATTCAAATTAAATTAATTACTTGGTTCTTGAATTGAATTTATTATATTGTTAGTTAATTTAATGTGATCGACTGCCTGACACAGTTCATGAACTTTTGTGTGCCGATTCTGGAATTTCTTTCAAATGTATGCGTGTATTTTATTTTATTTTATTTTTCATTTTTCATTTTTTTTCGTTTGACGATTCGGAAGGTGTCAGAATGCAGTATTCCGATTATAGATGTTTCGCAGTTGGAATTATTTGTAGCGGCGGCGTCTTTTGTTTCATTTGTGTGCAAGAATTCAGTTAATTTGTGTGCGGGTCGTTAATTTGTTGAGCAAACATTGAGCAAACTACACGATTTTCAAATCAACAAAATATCACGCACGAGCGCAATTATAGAATTATTAAATACAATATATATTTGCACATGAACTTGATTTTGGCTAATAAAATGTAACAAATAGAAATAAGAACGGATTGGCATGTTTTCTATTTCTATTTGCTAAAACTAATCGGTAAGAGATAAGCTTCTCTTGATTAATTATAACTATTGTAGAACTGGAACACGCTATCATTGCCACTTGAGAGGATTGAATTGATAAATATACTGTGAGGCAGGTGTTAACAAAAAAAAAAATATAAAGGTTATTAACTCTGATTAACAATAGTAGCATTGGAATGTCGCTTAGACACATCGTAATACCCATAATATTTAATTGAAAAATTCTGTGGGAAATACTCATTAAATGTATAATTCGTTTTAAGTAATAAAGATAATTACAAAATTCTTATGGTCCAAGGTGCTGTTAGATGAATAATCTTTATGACAAATAACTTACCCAAGTAATACCCTAACAGAATCTATGAGAGTCAGAAAACTCATGGGCAAGCCAAGTAGCAGTAGTTATACATATGTTTGATTATTCTAGTTTTAAATAGACTCGATTAGTGCTATAATCTCAACATGTTATCTACAGAGCGTGTGAGTATAAATTATTCTAAGCTTTTATGTGAGTCAATATACTCTATTTACATCATAAGAACAGAGTATAGATAAAGCGTAATATGAAATGGTTTTGACGATTTTGGAAGTAAAGTAGTATGGAAGGATTATGGATTAGGATTAATGGCATAAATAAATAAAATAATAAATAAAAAAATGTCCACATAAAAAATGTATTGAATTAATGTAAGCCAAAAATAAATTATGAATTATTTATATAATATTTTTTTAAATTGATTTATGTTATAGCAAAGTTATAATAATTTCCAAAATTAAGAATTTAGAAGAGTTTTAACATACGATTTACGAGTAATCAGCAGTTGCTCGAGCTATTTTGATTAATCGTAAGAAATTTAGATGCAACTTAAAGAACGTCGAGTTTGAGGTGCGCCAACTGTTGTCAAGTAATTGACAATATCTTTGTCAATTCAACAATCTGAATTTATGGCAAGTCCCAAACAAGATGTCACCTCGAACATTTATCTATTAACGGCCGGCAATTAAACTCGAATGCCGAATGGGAATCGATAGCAAAAGAGCACTTGAAGTCATGTGTCTGATATATTGATATATTACAAGCTCCCACTCAAACGTCACTGGCAACAGTCGAGAAAGTGCCCTGCCTTCACATACCCTGTAATCAAAAATTGAGCTTATCTGTAAGGAATTCTTTTGACAATTTCTTTAGATAAACTTAACATAACTTAGGAAATTATTACTAATAATTTATCTCTATTTGTTTACTGCTCCTGTCCGTCTCTTCCTCTTTCTCTCTATCTATTTCTCTTATAAATTAATTTTTACAGGGTATTCAGAGTTCTAACTGTGAGCTTTACATATACAGACTTGCATTAAAATTATACAATAAATATAAAAAAAAGCAAAAATAAATATATTGAAAACTTGCATAAAAAATACAAAAATAAAATCTTGTTTCCAAGTCTAAAGTTTTCATTTCGAACTCAGCATTGCGTAATCGTTGATTGATATTTATGGCAAGTCTCTGGCTCTTAGAACACATTTATCATGCGTTTCATCTAAAGTAAAGTATGATTGTTGTTGTTGCTGTCGTTGTTGTGTCTGTTATGTTGCTTTGCGATGGCATGGCCAACCGCTTGTAACCCATTTTTGGCCTGGCAACTGCTCTTGACCGTATTGCGAGCAACACTTGCACCAAATACGAAAAGCAAACAGACGACCCGACCATAAGCAGGCAGGGCGGATGATGGGGGTAGGGAGGAAGGTCAAGAGGGGCAGCAGTTATGGCTAATCAATTAGGCTGCGGCTCAAGTACTTACGTTCCACTCTGCAAGGGAAGGGAGAGAGAGAGAAAGAGAGAGGGAGACGGACAGAGGCTCCAGCTGCTGTAGCCAATCCCCCAGATCCGAGCCACGTGTGGTTGAGGTTCAAGGGCAAACGCATAAAATGATACTCTCCAGGCAGGGTGAGGGCGAGGGGGCCAGAGATTCGAATCATGCATTCAATTAGGCTAAGCCTCAAATACTTATACATACATATGCCGCTCTGCAGTCAATATTTATCATTTAATATTTACCCCAATTTCGCGACTTGTTGCCAATTATGCAAATAGCACTCCATTCTATATGCTGATAATGTAATCGCCACAATACGCAGTTGAGCCAATAGTTGCTTAATGCTCAATTAACAATTTTTCATATGTTTATTTGCCATTTAAGTGACGTCTAAGGCCAGCGTACCTAAGAGTGTGTGTAGAGTAGAGTGGAGAGTGGGATGTGTAGAGTGTATAAATGGAGTAGAGTAGAGTAAAGACTTAAGAGTTAAGAGTAGAATGTAGTGGTGGGTAAAGAGGATGTAGAGTGTATATAGTGCGTAGAGAGTGTAGAGTAGTAGAGTATATGGAGTACTTTGAGTGTGTACTATACACTGTGTAGAAAGTGTAAAGTGCGTCAAGTAAGTGCAGTGTGTAGAGCGTATTGAATGCGCAGAGTGTGTACAAAGTGTGGAGGGTACGTAGATTCCATAGAGTACGTTGAGAATTTAAAAAATGTAGAGAGTGAAACGTATACAGAATATATAGAGGATAATGTAGAGAGTGTAGGACGTGTAGAGAGTGAAACGTATGTAGAGTATGTAACACATGTCAAGTGTAGAATTTAGCATAAAGTGTTTGGGAGTTCTTAGTGAGGAGTCGAATGCTTAGTATATGTAGATGTGGTAGTATAGAGGCATAAGGAGTGTTGCTAGTGAAACATATGTATGTAGAGTAGTGTTGAGTATTCTACTTTAAAGTATAGAAAGTATACAGTGTGGCGAAACCGTTGAGGGGGTTAAGGTTGTGGAGAGAGTGTCGAAAGTGTTGGCGGTGTATAAATACTTGTGAACCTTAAGATTGTAGAGTGCTGGAGGTGTCGGAAATGAAGTGTTAAAAGTCGATTAACACAAGTGTAGAAAACTTAAAGTGTGTGGAGTGTTTGCATAGGTTTACTTTTGTAGAGCAAT
This sequence comes from Drosophila arizonae, assembly GCF_054131065.1. NCBI lineage: Eukaryota > Metazoa > Arthropoda > Insecta > Diptera > Drosophilidae > Drosophila > Drosophila arizonae. The sequence goes on along the minus strand of NC_142925.1, from coordinate 20,725,911 downwards.
AAATAATTTATAAAGTGTTTAATAAAGTGTTAATAATTTTTCTTTTATAAGTTAAAAGTGTATCAAAAGTTGGTTTTAATTTCTCCTTGGATACAATGAATTAGGAATTTAATTGCATATTACTCATCCACTAAACTTACGGAAGTATTTTTCTTCCCAATCGCCAACATTCTGTTAACACTTAATTATGCCAATTGCTCCAGAATTCTATTCTTCTATTAGTTTTATCAATTCAATTGAAGCTCTAGCTCCAGAATTTGCTCTGCAAACCAATGAAAGCCACATATTCAAAGACATTAAGAAGCGGATTGAGAAGAAGATATACATAAAATACATGACTATTATATGGGTATTTTCCCCATTCAGTGCAATGGAATGCATATCTAAACGCTTCTCCGGCAGTCAATTTAATTGCCCGTGTCTATAGCTGCAAATGTAACTGTGGAGGTGTCGGAAAACCAATTAGGTAGCATGACAACGATGTCATCAAACGGATATGGCTGTCATAGACATTACTCATTCATATTCGCATCGAGTCCGGCTGGTCTGTGGCCCGTATTAAGAGCTGCATTCAAATGCGGTCATCGCCCACTTATGCTTGACAATTGCTCAAATGCGAGCAGAGAGTGCACATACATTATTAATAGAGCTCTTGGACTGTGTCTCGTGTCTTGGTTGTTGCAGTGCGTCATTGTCTAGCTGACCGCCACCTGGAGAAGATGGGCAAGTTCGAGTATTCGCTGGGTCTCAATGAGTTCAAGTCGAAGGATCTGCGTCTCTGGCAGGCGCTCATCGGCGAGTTCATTGGCAATCTCATATTGAACTTCTTTGCCTGCGGAGCGTGCACACAGCCCGAGGATGGCACATTCAAGGCGCTGGCCTTTGGCCTGGGTGTCTTCATGGCCATTACGGTGAGCAAAGCTTGACTGTGCTATTGACTGATTGATAACTGATTGCTAATCATTCCCCTAGATCGTGGGCCATTTGAGCGGTGGCCATGTCAATCCAGCCGTTACCGTGGCTATGCTGGTAGCGGGACGGATCAGCGTGCTGCGCGCCATCTTCTACATTGTCTTCCAGTGTCTGGGCGCCATTTCAGGCACGGCTGCTGTTAAGGTGAGTAATAAATTTATAAAAATATATATCTGATATATGTATATGATAAAGCAAATGGTACGTACATTTAATACATTTATACACAAATGATGCATTAAATATAATGATATCTATAGATTCGGTTTATTAGGCTATTAGTTTTTACAACACCTTAAAATTCATTTATTCAATAATTATAAGTGTATATAATTGAAATATATTTAAGGAAAATATAGAAAGGGCGAAAGTCTATTTTTTTTTTTTTTTTTTTTTGTATTTAAATACACAATAATGCTAAACGTGGAGAATACTTAGTTTCCTATTAAAATAAATAATTTTTTTAAATTATATATATTTTTATAGTATTTAAAATCAAAGCAACATTTTACCTCTTCCCAATTAAAAGTTCAAAACAAATTTTATTGGCTAATTAAATTTTTATGGCTGTACGAAACAATATAAACAATAAATCCATTTAAATATTAGAAAATACTCATTTTATAACCGATATTATATACGTATATCGTATCATATTCGATATCGAAACATTTTAGACTTTTATCGAAACATTAAGACTTCTAAAAATTGCTATAATTATTGTATACTTATTCTTATGTACATATAAAGCAATACAAAACTTTAAAAAATTATTACGATAATAACAAAGGAGCGTATTGGAGTCTAACATATGGAGTATCAAAGCATAGCTATTATTTGCTTGAATATTTTTGAGTACTTTGCTGAGCTAACAGCTACATATAATATTTTATTGACTATTATAGATAAAAAAATTTGAAAAATAATAAATAATAAGCACAAATGATTAAAAAATATATATCATAATTTTGGTGCTATTAAATCGTTCATCCATGCTCATCAAATCTCTTGGCCATTGCAGATCCTGCTCGACTCCAACTATCACAATGGTCTGGGTCACACCAGCCTGGCGCAGAATCTGACGGAGCTGCAGGGCATGGGCATTGAGTTCTTCCTGGGCCTCGTTCTGGTGCTGACCGTGTTTGGGGCCTGCGATGCCAACAAGCCCGACTCGCGGTACACAGCTCCCTTGGCCATTGGCATGGCGGTGACCCTGGGCCACTTGGGCACCATTCATTATACGGGCGCCAGCATGAATCCGGCACGCACTGTGGGCACTGCTTTTGCCACGGGCAATTGGAGCGCCCATTGGATCTACTGGGCCGGCCCCATACTGGGCGGCATTGCGGCCGCGCTGATCTATACTCAGATACTGGAGGCGAAGGACACGCCCAAGAGCAGCGAAAACGCTGAGAAATATCGCACGCATGCCGATGAACGTGAGGTGAGAGCTTTTGCGGCTTGGCATGACAAGAGTTTCTATTGAAACAGCACACACACACACACACACACACCTTTACACCTACACTCACACTCAGATTGTAAATAAGTAGCCTGATAGCCTCATATAATACACAGCTTGACTTCTTCTTAACTCCTGCGTCCTCTTTACAGCTACGCAAACTGGAAGGATCACGCGACTATGCCTAGTCCTATGAATATCCTGTATAAACATCCTGTTCGAAGGCCACGTACAGCCCGTCGAGTCGCCGGTCGAAATGCTCAACAAGAATTGAAAGGGAATTTGATGGAATTGCTTTCGTCTTGATTCCGTTTCGTTACAATCTTGAATAATATTTTCGTATACGTGTTAATTTATATATGTATGTGCGAGTATTTATGTTATATTATTTATGCAACATCATTTTAAAAACTAATATTTAATTTAAGCTGTGCATAACCCCACACAAATTCAAGCAAACTACTTCTATACAGATTTCAGTTCGTAATAAAGAGTATTATCAAGAAAATATAAATGGATCGTAGATTCAGTCTGTGGCTATTCCTAAGGAGACCGAAACAAGGAGTGGGGACCATCAAGACATATTAGAATGCCCATTCAGTTCTTAAAAATTATTTATTAATAATTAATTAATAGATAATAGTAGAGTAATCAGTTGAAGCTCGCTAAAAACTGAAGTTTATATAGAATATAATATATGTCTATCTGACTCTGTTCATTGGACTGTAACAGCAAGATAATACCCGTTTCATCCATTCAATATCGTAAAACTTACGACATTTAGTTTTACCCTTCATTGCTGTTCAATCGGCAAAGCAGTTGAAAAGCTCATATCCAAAGCTTTTTCAGAGCGTTTTCCAATACTCGAATATGTTGGCGCCAGAAGCTTAACAGTAGCGGAAAGCACACACTCACGCACACCCACACGTACGCACAGGCAGCAGGCAGTGTTTGAAAATAGCAACAAAATGCCATGCGCCAAAGTGGAGAGAGAAAGCACAGAAGGAAAATTGAAAAATGTAGCGCATAGACTCAGTTGATGTCGTTGCGTGTTGGCTGAAAGCGTAAAAGACACAAATTGTCGCTTGTAAATAAAAAGATGACAATAAATATAAATAAAAATTATATAGAATATTAAATAATAAAACCTGCATACAGGAAAATTAGTGAAGAATACAAATACAAGTGGTTTCGAATTGCATAAAGTGTTAATTCAAGCAACAAATTTCGTGTCGACTGCAAATTGAAGAATCGAAGAATCAAAGTAAAGGAAGCATAATCAATATGAATTCACGCTGTTAAAGCCAACAGCCTTGCAATTGCGGGCATGTCAGCCGCAACACGGGCCGAGACGCTAAAGAAAACGGTCAACTTAAACGAGCATAAGCAGAAAAAATTGCATTGGGTCGCGTTTGGCCCACTTTTGGGCAGCCAAATCGATTTCTAGTTGCATGTGTATTATGAAACACCTGCGCGACTATTGAGCCAGCCCGCAGGACAGTGCTCCTCTGGTCGCTAAACAATACTTTGCTAATCAATACACTCACGTGCAAGTGCAAAAGGTAATAAATGTTTCATTTTGCTGAAGAAGTGAAAGTTAAATGAGCAATGTAAAAGAACCAAACTCAAACTACAAAAGCAAAATATTAAAGTGCGTGCGAAAAAGGAAACACGCAGTCCGCCTGACCAGCCGATAAGTGTGAGAGAGTGAGAGAGGGAACGCAGGCCGTAAAGAGAGCCGACAAAGAGCAAAGACCAACGTGAGAGCGTGTGTGCGTGTGAGTTGCAGCTGTGTGCGTGTTGTTTACATTGCATTGGCTCGCGCTCTTCTCGCTCTGCTCTCTCCGTCTGCTTCACAGCTGTGCTTCTGCCTGTGGCGCGAGCCCTGCTTAATAACCGGCTACTGTAAAGCGCAATAACAGTTATTTGACAGCAACAATTAATTAAATCATTTAGCTAAGCACATACTCGAGCAAAATCAGAGCACCATTTATACATGTGATAGCTGCCAATTATACATACAAACACACCCACACGCACATTTGTTTGTTGCCATAAATCAAGCACTCGCCGGGTCGAAGCACAATAATAAACAACAAAACAAACCAAAATCTATAGTCAGTGGCTATAATAAAAATAAAACCTTCACCCAAAATCTGTCAATAAAGAAAAACAAAGTGTGTGTGTGTGTGTGTGTGTCTGTGTCACACAAAAACACATACACATATACGTACTCTACTTATACACTTAAAACTTTGGCGGTTTATTTCTGTTCAGCGCAAATGATGCGAATTCCTCATGTCATCTACATATATAAATGCAAATTTTAGTGTCTGCTAGTAACACAATGTTTGATTGAAAATTTATAGTACAGTATAGCCTGGCTAGCTCGGATTGTTTACAAAATATGCGGTGTTGTGTTTAAAGGTGTGTTTATGTGAATTTTAATTAGTATTATTGATAACAGTTTTAATTTTTATTTAACAAAGAATATATACCTATATATGTATTTGAAATCTAGTATACTTATTATAACTAAATTTATTTATTATCATTATAGAAAGATTGACCGGTAAAGATAGGATTGTTGATTGCAGCTATGGAAGGTTTAAATTACAGTCATCTCTTCTCAACGACCAACGTTTTTAATTGGTGGTGTCTTATATTCATTTTCATTTTCAAAAAGAAACTTATTAAACAAAATTGTATATAACATTAAGGGGCCAAATATACATAGAGAAGTGATCGAAGTTTTAAATTAAAGTAACCTGTTCTGAATGTCAGTCTGGAAAGTTTTTAAAGATCTTCGAAGATGCTCGAATCTAATATTTGATAAAATACTTTTAAACACATATTTACATATGTACGCATAAGCATACATACATAAATGTTTTCACGCATACATTCGTCCATATGTATGTACAGATTATGCATAATCTCTTTTGTGGAGCATGCTTCCTACAATAAAATATTAACCAATAACATATTCTTTATATCCCACTAGAACACCTTTGCCTCCAGCATACTTAATCACATACGCGACACACACATACATAGATACACAAGTATATTCACACTGACAGAAGCGCAGGTCGCGCTCGATGGGTTCAAAGCACACACTCACATGTGCACACACACACACACGCATTGATTGGCTTTGCCACACACTCTATTGACATCAATGGCAGCGATGTCACTTGGTCTCGCACATTGACCTAGAACACTTATTAGAGGTTATGCGTTGCTATAAATAGTTTACTCTCCATATGCATGGATAATATTCTACATAAATATAGATAAATCTGTTGAAATATATTTATTTATACGTATGCATGTGTGCATTTGTGTGTGTGTGAGTGCTCATATGACGTACACACGAGTTGGAGGCCAACGAAGCGGAAATTTCGTTAAAAATTATCATCAAAATTTCGGGATCATTGAATACTTCATTATTTATGGCACATTTAAATGCCACACCAAGCTACATAGTTTTTTCAAATGTCTTCAATAAATTGTTTATAATTCGGTGTGGATGGATCTTTCATTTAAAATCAAGTTGATTTTCTTTATATATAGCATGATTTATTATTATTAGAGAACTTTTCGTCACACCCACACAAGTATGAGCATAATTTGTTTTGACAGCTGTCAAATATAATTTATTGCTTCAGTTAAGGAAGTAGAAGATAAACATATGTAAATATCCAGTTCGTGAACATTAAACAAATTTACAAAATTTCTCAACTGTAGTAGACAATTTGGAAAATTCACACTCCTTCGTCTTGTTCATTTTATATCCTTGAGAAACTGAAATTTTTAATATATATTGAGGTATAGATAACACCTAACACAAAATAGTACTATGATTTAGAAAGGTAGAAAATTTTCCAACTTCTGTTGTGGTTTGTCTATAGATAGAATAAAAGTATATGTATATATTATATCTATACAAGTGGTATACATATATATCCTTTTACCATCGTTGAGCTTGTATGTCATTCTTAGAAAATTAGATAAATCCTATTAGATTGTTTCCCAAAAAAGTCGAACAATGTCAGCATTCCATATGTAAATATTTGGCTATATTGACTTTTGAATACTTTTAAAATGTTACCGGAGCGCTTATAATATAAATTTCGCCGGATGTTTATATGAATTTTATTGCGTATACAAAAATCTAATATCATAAATATTATTATTATAAACAAATGTCACCCTCTCCACCTTTAGTTACGATATATCGTAATAGCTAGGAAGTTATGCAGCTGGACAGCAATAAGTCTTAGCCCTTCTATGCCGAAACGGGCGACCAAACACAATTTCAATCATATCGAATCAAGTTAGACAGGTAAGAGGCCAATTTCTATATGAAATATTTCATTATCAATATTTATAAATTACAGAACTAAGGAGTGAAGCCATCAAACAAAGATGTGGACTAAAGAAAGCGCAGCCAGACAATGGCTGCTGGCCTTGGCAGGTAAAGACAGCATAAATGCAGTCAACAGCAAGTGATTACGATTAAGTATTAATACTCAATTAAGGCCAGCCAAAAAGTAGCGAGCAGCTGCTTTATCGGCCTATACTTGTTTTTATTAGCCAAAAAGTCGAAGGCAAACGCGAGGCACTTCAAAGACAACACAAAGATTATTTACGAGCGCAGAATGGAAGCAGAATCTTGTTGTTAAATTTTACTATAATCGTGAACCAATATAGAATGTGTGAAGTGTATAAATAGACTAACTAAATATGTGCCACAGCCAAACACACTCAAATACACACAGACACACACACAAAGACACATTTGACAGCGTCGGGCAACGCGTCGTATGAGCGATGTGCTAACAGAAGAGCAAACAACATGAATTGTGTGTGGGGTTTGAAGCGTAGAAGAATATAACAGAATATAACAGTTGGATATCTCTCTCTCCCTCTCAATTAGTTAGTAATTGTATTAAATTGTATTCATTTTAATCAAAAATTAATTTAACAACAATTTCGTTTTTCACACAAGTTTTTTTGGCATTGGCAAAATTCGGTACAGCTGATAATTGTTTTCCAAGTAAGTTTTAATTTTCGGTTTCAAAATTCCTTCAACGATTTCTGTTTTGCATATGATTTACAGAACCTTGTTTTACATTTTGCGTTTCCTTACTAAAAAATAATCGTGTATATTATTTAGTTATGTATTTGTACTAAAAACGAAACAAAACCAAAAATAAACATAAACTTCAGCTAGAGCTTGAAGTATTTTTGCAGTTTTTCAAAAAATAATACATTACATATAGAAAATTGAGTTAAAATTGATTTTTTAAATGAATGAAAATAGTAAAAAGAATATATATATATATATATAGAAAATTAACTCTCCTATTAATGTTTTCGTTTTTCGATTGGAATATATTTCTAAACTAAAAACATTTGGAGTAATTGAGCTAAAATTTAAATACTCTTTCTTCTAAAAATCTACTGCAAGTTTGTCTTAAAGCAGCTGAGTTGCCCTCCCCTGTAAAATATACGTAAATAAGTTAAGTAATTGCCACAGCAGTTGATTGAGTTCGGTTGCCTTCAGTTGAGTTTTGCTGTTCCTGTCGATTAATCGTATTAACAGTCGTAAATAAATACATATACTCCTTGATCACACATACACACACACAATGATGGTCAGCAACAATGTGTCGTCTGCTCGTATCATGTCTTGCATAACCAAAGGGTACACATTGTAATGAAACACTGTACAAATGCATTTACAAAACCTACAACAATATGTATAGATACTTATAAGCCTAACTGTTTCACAAACTGTGTAATTACTCCCATCCTTGACAGCTGCTCTCTACACACTCTGTACTCTCCACACTCGCTACTAATTGTACTCCACTATAATCGTAGGTCAGGCTATTCTAACTGTTCTTTTTAGTTTTCATTTGTGTGTGTGGCGCGCATCCAACCCTAGAGTTTGAATATCCCACGTCTAAGTCCTAATGCATGCACAGTCCATTTAATGGAATGGTACAACAGATCGTAGAACACAATATAATATATGACAGGCGTATAACAGATGAGATGGTATTGCGTGGGATGATAAACACATAAGTGTGTATAACAGATTAGAACACTATGTATATACATCATGTGTAACAAAATGTATAACATATACATAAATGTATATATAACACAAGTTATAAAAGTTAAATATATAACACAGTGTATAACTTATGGTATAACATTTATAGCATTTTATAGCATATATAGAGGAAAGGTGTATATGACATATCAATAATATCGTATGCAGTGGTATACAGAATATCAACATGTATAACACAGTATACTATACCACATATGTAAATATATATCAATAATACAATAGATCAGGTATACTATGAAGTAGTATACAGAATTTAGTGCAGTGTATATATAACAATATGTACATACTATACGTGGATTAGTCCAAGCTGATCTTGTGATTATTTAACATCTTCAAATTTAACCTGGTCTGTTCGAATAAAGCTATTAAACTGTGAATAAGTTTTCCAAATTTCTGTTAGATATATATGTAATAAATAATATATAATAATCACTGGAACATTTGATAATCACTAAGCCATTCCATTGAGTGTGACCTGTGCTAGAAATGTCCTTTGTAAATGTATATTTGTATTTCTCACACCTTTCCACACAGCAACTGTGAACGGTTCATTTTCATCTTCCTGTCTTCTACTTTGCTCTTCCTCTTATTGTTTATTTGCAGCCATATTTGGATTTCTGACTTTTGTATGGATTCCATCAGCCTCAGCCGAATGTCAAAGTATGAATCCATTAATCCTCTGCCTATATACAAATGCTTAAATAAATACTATATAATAATCTTTTTGCAAAAAGAAAACATACAAAAAAACAAAAAAAAACAATAACAAAAAAAAAAAAAAAAGAAAAAAACAAATATGATTCTATTTGTAATAATTTGAAAATTTAATTAACTCAAGTGAAAATAGAAAATTCAGAACTTTTCTTTATCGGCATTTTGTTCAGAAAGGCTCTGTGAATACGCAACTAATTGTCTATAAATGTTTTGATACACCTACTATGTGCCTATTTATTTAATTTTACTCTCAGCCCAGCCCCCTCTCTCAAAGCCTTTGCTTTTCTTTTATATCAAAATTTATTTCCTAAATATCAAAAAGCAAATCTAACATTTCTATCCAAATTTTCTTTGGATCTGATCTTTGCAAACCCAAAAGTTTTAACTTGACTCGTTTATAACACTAAATACCTAGATAACTTCTGATCTATACTTTTCATTTCTCTACTACTTTTGCAACAACATTTATCTCTCTCTATATATGTGTGTGTGTATACGCTTATTTTGTTGTGCGTGTGTGTGCGTAACGAAAAATTAGAAAGAACAAATATTTCTCAGAAATTTGTCTTTAACACATTTTCCAATATGACCTTTGACCTATGATCCTTGACCTTTGACATTTGTGAACTGCATGTAATTTCATTCTTAAATTAGTTTATCAATGCATCTTGAATATCTGTTAATCTGTTCATATTTCCTTATCACCAAATGTGCTCTGAACACTTTTTGCTGTTTTTTTTTTTTTTCACAGTTTTTATAGAGTTTATTGCCTTGTGAGCTCAAATATATTTATTTATCGAAAAGTATTTTCAAATAGGAATTTATATTTATAGAAAAGGCAATTGTAAGGAATCTGTCAAACAATCAGTTATAGTCAGAAAATTTAAAAATTTGAAAGTAAATAAAACAAGATCAGTAGATCACTAATAGAACAGAGCTATATAAATGTTAATTATCAATATATAAAAATCTCTGTACATAAATATTTTAAACCTTACAAGGCAAGCCTAATTTGGATATGTATTTGATAGTCAATATCTACTCTTTTATTCTCCAAATCACTAAATAATAAGATCTTAGTACTTTCTTATTATACGTACTTATTTCATTGAAAATTCAGTAGGACGAACATTGCACTAATTCCAATATACTCGTTTCGCTTCGTAGACGAGCATAAAAACCTCTTGATATCTACCGAAAGCAATCCAAATTTTAGTAATACTTGATTCACATTACTATGTACATATATGGATAAAAAAAAGAGTATTTGCTCTTCACACATATTGTATATATATTTATTCATTATTTATGCTAAACACAAAAATTATTCCGTAGTCTTGACTTAAATATGATTTTTGAAATGCACGCAAAACAATGCTATAATAATGTCATAAAACTTGCTATAATTTTTATATGAATTCGCATTGCTGTTTTAATTGAATTCAGTTTGATTGCATGTATTTCTGTAAGAATGATAAACGTAGAGTTTATATATATCTACTTATATAGACGCTTGCTGTATTCTAGTCGAGTAGTTGAAGAACCAGATGAGCAGACGAATTCTGTTTTCGCACATGATTTATGCTGTTCGGTAATATATATGTTGTGCTCTATACTGCAGCGCGTTCGATTTACTGTTACGAGTGCGATTCGTGGACGGATGCACGGTGCAAGGATCCGTTCAACTATACGGCGTTGCCGCGCGATCAGCCGCCCTTGATGACCTGCAATGGCTGCTGTGTGAAGATGGTGCGACATCAGCGATCACGTAAGTTACAGAGTTAACGAGCCACGAGTCACATATCGCATGTCACGTGTCACGTGCGACGTGTCACGCGTCACGATATGTGAGTTGATGCCTATCCTTGTACTTGCAGCCTACGAGGTGGTGCGACGCATGTGTACGTCACAATTACAAATCAATTTATTCATGGTCGATCACGTGTGCATGATGGAAAGTTCAGGCAATGGACATATGTGCTTTTGTGAGGAAGATATGTGCAATTCTAGTCAAAGTTTATACTCATTCGCTAACGGTTATCAACAACTCATAATCATCACAATGCCATGGCTAATACTGCTCCAACAGTTTGTGCACAGCTAGATCAGCAAATCAGATCAGATTCGATCAGATCCGATTTGGTCCGATCCGATCCGATCAGATCAGTTAGTTAGTTTTCCCAGAAGCGTTAAAAGAACAATACACACACACAAACCAATAACAGTTAACTGGTGACATTTATCATGCCCAATACACACACACACACACATACACGTAACTTGAAATTGTTTTGTAGCCCAAGTTCTGATTATTTAAGTTTCGCATTTCAAACAATATGTAAAATGACGTTTATTTTGGTTCTGCAAGCACAGTTAACTATACTATAATCTATAATAATGCTACGAGTAGATACAAAGTTTGACTGCACATAAACATAAATAACAAAATACCAAAAAACTAAAGCAACAAAAAACATAAACAAAAGACGTTGCATAATAAGACTTCCATATAGAGAAGTGCTGCATACGACTCTCTTACTTATCTAGATATATATACATATACATATATACATATATACAATCTATCTGTATCTATATGTATATATACATATATCTGTATATCGATTAACACAGTCCAATGAATCAAAATGCAAGCTTGCTGCACTTGCCAGATGCGTGACATTGAATCTCTTGTACTAGGTTCCAGCTACTGGGTATCAAATATTGGGCACCAACTAGGTACAAAGCAAAAGGTTAAAGGTACAAGCTACAACGAGATCAGTACATATTTGATGCCAAACTTTGCTAATTTGGTACTTTGTACTATTCAAGAGCTAAGTTCTACTAAATATAAAATACTTTTGGTATAAGGTACCTCATAACTAATGCTTGGTACTTTATTCTGTGGTACTACTTTGGTTCTACTTTGGTACTCGGTATTATTACTTTGGTACGTTGGCACTTGATATTTTAGTATATTATATACTTCGGTACTTTAATACTGACTACTCTTGGCTCTTTGGTACATGATACATGTTAGAGGGTGCTTTGATACTGGGCGCTTAAGTACTTAATTCCTTGGTACATTGATGCTAATACCTGGTACACTGGTGCTTGGAATCTCTGGTACACGAGCTTCAAGTCAGCATCTGAACTATTTGAAATGCATGTTGTTAATGCTAAAGCATGTAGCGCTTAAGTAGGTACTCGTATCTGTAGTTACATTTCTTTAAATTTTGTTACTTACATTTATAGAGACGAAGAGAAAAACAAAAACAAAAACCAAAACCAGAACACATCTATCATATTATTACTACTGCATATGTTATGTATCATAAGTAAGCTTAACGATCTATTAGGTATATGTGACACGTAGACTACATACCTAAGCGAATGTACATACATCAAATCGCAACTGATGAATGGAAACTAAATATGAAACAAAAAGAGAAATCGATGAAGATAATGATAAAAAGTATTGTGCAATGGTCAAGTCTGATTGAATGCTTGTCAATTGCCGCATTAACTCAAATGAAATTTGCTCATCATGTTTATATATTCCAAGGTCAAGAGCTTCACGAATGCATAACGTAACTTTTCTTCTTGAATCTCTTAATCATTAAGCTAAGCTTTATGTCCTATGTCATATCACACATATACTTAGCTCCAGTAGTACCTAGACAACACCCAACACACACACACACACAGAAACACATCAACTTAAGTTCTGTATAAAGAATCGAATCCATTTCATTGTCCTAAGTTTCTGTTAGTCAACAAGTGATAATTAGCCAGTAAGTAGCTCCAAAACCTAGCCCCATACACAGAATTCTGTAAAGAACTAAATGAAATCTGAGATAAGTTCTTGATGCTAGTCCGAGTCTTGACGTCTTTCTGTGTACCGGGTATCAGTGTGGTCGGGCAGGCCGACTGTTACGCTCTCATTTGTTAATCATGCTAGTGATAGTTTTAACGGCGAGCCCAACAAATCATTTGTGTACTTATATATATATATATTTATAGTTATATTGTAGCGTTTGATTTGATTTCGTTTACACACACACATTATTAGAGCTTAATTATAATTGCAATTATAATTATGGCAAGTGGAATTTGTAAGAAAAGAAATTGGATTTTCATTTATGTAATAGACGAAACAAAAATTGGCATAATCAGAAATAAACATTTTTACTACATATACTTATTTCGTACCTTAATTTAACTCTCTCACTTATACTATCTATCTAACTATCTATCAATATATACTATATATATCACCTAGATATCAACTTTCTCAACTGCACCTTCCATTTGTAATATATATATACTTTAGTGCCGCCTTTAGTTATATACTAACTTGCTATACTAACCAACTAACTATACAGGTCTTGCTTTGAAGCTTTAACAATTCATCTCCGTCCAAGCGTGGCGCATGTTCTTTATAAAGTATATACCACATATGTATATATATGAAGCGTAGCCAAATCGAAAATAAAACCGATCCCTTCCCGCCCCATACCCCGAAGGTAAGTTCCACGAAGCTCCGTTTTGCACTAAACTCTCAGAACGAAGCCGAGCCGAAGGACCAGGAGCACATGACATCCAATACAACTGAGATTTGGATGCTACCAATATATATATATACTATATATAACTCTTCCCTTGGCAAATTCGGATGTGGCAAACGTTTAGTTTTAGTTACTCATTTGATTTTTGTACAGTTGAGTTTGTTTCGATTATGTTTTATGGTATGTTGGTTTATTTGACTATATACATACAATATGCATACAAGTATATACATATTATACTAATATATATATGTATATGTAGTACTCCATATATATATATATATATATATATATATATATATATATATAACTTAACCAATTTCGGTTTGTGAATGTGGCAATATTCTATTATAACCAGTATTTTGATTGACAGTTAATGCGTTTCAATGCGAACTAAATTTATTTGCATCAATAACAGTAATACGATCGATCACACACACACACTCCCACACGCTCACACAGATTTGTAGTGCAAAATGCAAAAAGAAGAAGAACAACAAAAACAAACAAACAAAATATTATTTTAGTTTAGTACTTTTTGTAGTTAAAAAATCTCTCTCTATATACATATATATATTTCTCTCGCTCTCTATTTATCTCTCTTTATCTCATATTTCTCAACTCTAACTCTCTATTCTCTCAAAGCTCTCTCAATCTCTCTTTTCTTTAACAATCTTTTTACCAATCTATACTTCACGAAACATAGAACTCTTTTAGACACTTTCGTAGTTCACTATTAGCAAACAACACGGTAAATCAAATCAAAGCAAAGAAAATACTATCCACACACACTTTCCCCATGTGAGATATGCACTCGTTACTGGGATTTGCGATTGGGATTTGGATTATGATCGTAAGCCATGTTAGATACGTATGTAACTTAACCCAATTCTTTTTGCAGACCTCTAATATAGAAAAGTTCGATCCGCTTCCTCAAAGTTTCAAGTGCATATCCTAACTGATCTAAAATATAGCACAAAACACAGTTCAGTCTTAGCCAAAAGAAACCAAATCATAAAGATTAATTTTTTTTATACCAGGCGCGGTTCTAATTCAATCTATTTTTTCTTAATGAAAGCCCTATCGAAGGGTAGAAAAATAGTCCCGTTTTTTAACCATAAATTCCTCACAATACAAAAAGCACTAAATTAATATCAAAGACATTACCAATATAACAGTTAAAACAGTTTAAGAATATTGGTATTGGTTGTTGAATATTGTAACAGAAAATCAAAAACTCAAACAAAAACAAAAACAGAAACGATAACGAAAACGAACTTGAGAAAAACCAACATTTCCTTATATATATGTATAGTATATACTTTTCTTTTTTTTTTTTTTTTTAATTTCGAAAATTATGTTCATTCAGAAATCGCCTCTATTCAAATCCCGAGATGAGCCCCAACCTTGTGCGTCGCCTTCTTTTGAATCATAATTTCTTCTATGATTTCTTTCGTTTCTCGATATGGACACCGAGTCGCTACATACATGTGCACACACACACATGCATACATTCACACCTACATGCGCATACAAAATGAAATACCAAGTACCAAATTGTATTCTGTGCGTTGTCACAAGACTCACCAACCGAGAGCCTCTCCGAGAGCCATACACCAGACGCCATCCATTTACCGGCACGCATTCGCAATGCATATTGCATTACGTAGTTACCTAGCTGCGTATATACATATGTGCATGCATGTACTACTTACAGTTACGTCAAATGGCCTGTGCTCAGTTCGCCACATTTTGCTCAACATTTCATAGGCATAAGTCGCTTTCTGTCCCTCTCTAACAGGAGCTGCACAGGCGCACGCTGTGTGCGCAATTGATTTTATCGCTCTCTCGCGCAGCGCTATTGCCGTACTCGTACACTGCTCTTTTTCTCTCCCTCTATCTCTCTCTCGTTTTCCACTCTCAATCACGTTGGAGATGCGCTTCCATTACCTAAATACCATTACGATTACAGTTACCGTTACCATTACCGTTATACGCTATGGTGCTTTTTCACATACGCCACCACTGTCTGACTTAAAATTTTTTCATCATGTACGCCATCGCCAACCATGACAGTAGCCACAATGGCGCGACAGTTACTCCACAACCAAACGCCACACATTCAAACGTGCATATATATGTACGTGAGTGTGAGTTTATGTGTGTGCGTTTGCAGTATAATTGTGAGCAAACTGCGCGCGCACATTGCTGTGCAACTGCATACCGTCGGCTCGGCCCTGTGCCTGTGTGAGTTCGCGTGCGTACGTGTGTGCGTGCCCGCCTGCCTGCCTGGCTACAAAGCGCACGCTGTCACAGGGCCAGCCACCCTTATATGTATACTATGTGAACGTCCCTGCGGCGTAGTCAAAGCATCAGCAGCAACAGCAGCAACAACAGCAACAGCCACAGCAGCAGCTACAACAACAGATTGGGCAACGACAGTAACAGCAACTTCAGCAACAACAACAACAACATCGTCAACAACGGAGTGAAAAGAAACGAAGATGAGCTTGAAGGCTTTTAGTCGCTTTTACGAAGCTATTCGAACACCAAAAGGCAAAAGCTTTCTATTTGTTCAAGCTATACGCAATTAAATATTTAAGTCTAAATACGCTTTGATTTAGTTATTTTCTAATTTTGATTTTCTTTGCCTAAGCCTAAGCTTTTGCAAATTTTGAGACACTCTTTCTTAAGCTCTCTATACATAAGTGTTGAACATTATAAATGTAATACATACATATAATTAATTACAGAAGAAAAACAAAAAACAAAAGCATATTTATCAAAAAAGCTTTAGACCTATAATAATTATCCAGCCTATAGCTGCAATTAACTAGTTCTATAAGAGTTTGTCAAGGTATCAGTTAAATTTATTATATGATTACCTTATGAGTACCATAGTAATCCGATATCATAGTTATTTTTAATCTTTGAAGTTCAATTAATGTACCTAAAATATACATTTCAATAAAGCAATCACCCAAAGCAAATACCCAGACGAAGAAGAAGAAGAGCCGTCTTTCATATATAAATTCATATATTATTACATTATTTACAAATAAAAACGCATCAAATGTGAATTTATTGCATTTCTTACTATAATTCAATAAAAAAAAAAAAAAAGAAAAAAAAACGAAATAAAACAACTTGTTTTCAATGTTCATTAAATTTAGATCCTATTTTTAGTTGAGAAACGAATCTGGAAACATTCTAAATGTAAGCAAGAAACTTCAACTGTTAATTACAGCGATCTTCGAGGATGAACTTGCTCACTATCGAGGGCTGCCACATATTAAACATTGTCCAGCTGCTTTACTTAGCTCAGTCAAAAGCTATGTGCTGTGTCACACGGAGACATTCTGAGATACTCATAACACACTGTTAATAAATTGTTATTGTTTAAAACAGCAGCGAACCATTTGGATGGCAGATAACAATATTAATGTTTATACATATTTTGAGCTGGCATATATTATAAGGAGGAAAGAAATAATTTCTAGTTTAGATTTCGTTTCGATTCAGTCAAAAATAAATTAATTCTATACACACAATAATAATAAGAGTAGATTCTCTTATTTTGAGCTTTGCGTTTTAAGGGAATATTGTTGCTGTATCTTAACATTATTATGTTGGCGGGTAAATGTTTTTAAAATATTTGAGCTATAGAGTAAATATTTGATATTTCGTTAAGTAAATATTACGACAGATACGATTGTAGCATTCCAATCGATAGTAATCATTTTTATATCGATACATTGTTAACGTTATGTTGATTACATCACTAAGCCGCTGGCACTCGTAGTCCACTGACGATACAAAAAATTAATAACAATTTTTTGGACAAATGCAGCGGATTATTTATGTTCCCATTGTATGCATTTCGTTTAGATTTAAATTCTGCAATTTTTAGAAAAAACCCCATTCAAATTCATCAAATGCAACACAAATTAAGCTACCCAAAATAATTTCCACAGCATTGCGACGAGCGATCGACTCCGAAAATGCTTTAGTATCAATTCGTGATGGCCACCCGCCATTAAGTAAAAACGTGTCCGCAGAAGAAAAACAATTTCAAACGTTTTTGTTGACGAAACTGTCAAAAATATTGCTGGTTTCGCTGCGGAAAACAAAAATACAGTGAAAGCATATGATTTCCACTCAATTGCGAAGTGATAAGGTCAAATAAAGTGCAAAAACTGTGCGTGAAAAATGTAAATCGATTTTCTTGTTTGTGAGAAAAAAAAAAACTTCGCTGCCTTTGCCTCTTTTGCGAGTGCAGCTCGCCAGAGGGCGGTATTGGTACATGCTTCGGAGTCGCAGGGTTCTATGCCGTGTTTTTAGTCGTCAACGCCGTTGTTCGCTCAATCGATAACTATTGTTTTTATGTAGCGCGGTTCAGCTAATAAGTTATTTATTATAACACAATGCTAAGACAATATTTTCGCATGAGTTTCTTGCCTATTTTTAATACGCCATAAGAAATATATGTTATCGTTGCGCCCTAGTCGCTTTTATGCAACGCCGACGTCACAAGCAATTAATTCGCGGCCTGGGAATGCCACTCGCCGTCGTTAGTCTTCGGCTCTGGCCGCCATTACTGCTTCCAGCAAAACCACGCTATACGCAAAATTCGTGAAATTTGTGTAAATTTTTTAACGAATTATCAACAAAATTGTGCGTGCAGATGTGTGAAAAGCGTGGTAAAGTGTGTTAAAAATTAGTTGAAACTGCATACAAAATATCGCTGCTGAAAAATATAAATGATTTGGCTAATAATTGCAAAAAACAAAACCCACATGAAGAGCGCTACGTTTTTTCGTCGTATTTTGCGGATAGGCTTCGTGTTTTTTCATCGTGCAATTCGCCGCGTTTGTTTGGGCGAACTCGCCGCGTGTGTGTTTGTTTATGCCGCCTTTTTTACGCTCGCATCGGCGGTGCGGTGCGGCTTTTCTGCTTCTATCTTCTCGCGTTCCCTATGATTTTGCATTTTTTTGTTTCGAGTGTTTTAAGCCCAACTACAACTCATTTTATTATTCATTTCACACTCACACTGAAAAATGAATTGAAATGATTCATCAATTTTGTCGCCAGCAAATTAACGATCTCATTTCTCCGATAGCGTCAGACAATAACAAAATAATATGTTCATGCATGTGTGTGTGTATGTTTTGCGTGGGACTTCTTTTGTATGGGATAATTGTGCATGTGTGTGTCTGTGTGTTGTGCATTTGCAAATGAAAAACACAGCCCAAAAAATTTTCCCGCGCGCGCGTTTATATGTGTGTGTGTATCATTATCTGTTTTGTTTGACTGTATGTCTGATATGAGTGTGTGAGTATGTATGTGTTTGAGCGTACGTGTGTGTTTCTGTGTTTATGTGTGTGTGTGTGTGTGTGTGAGTGGTTTGTTTACTTATTCGTTTTGTTGTTTGTTGCTTTGCAGATTTGATAAAGCAACACCAAGGAGAGCAACAAAAGAACAGAAACTAAAGAAACACAACTGAAAGTCAATAATAATAGGAAGACAAGAAACAAAATAAATTTATTAAGAATAAAGATGAACTGAAATGTGCAAATTTGATCAACGTAATTATGCCAATTCACATAATTTTTTCGATTTCAACGTGAAAAATGTCGTCGACACAATTGCTGCACTCGTTATTGTTGTTGCTACCACTGCGTTGTCGTCGTAATTGCAATAAACTAATCTCTTTGGCCCTGTTGGTCCTCTCAGCGCTGTTTGCATACCACGAGCAACGACAGCAGCAGCAACAGACGGCAGCAGAGGCAGAGGCGGCGGACGACGACGGCAGAAGCAGCAACAGCAGCAGCAGCTGCAGCTGCAGCAGCGGCGGAGGAAGCGGCCCAGCAGTAGCAACACATACTACACAAACAACAACAACAGCAGCAACAGCTAGAAGTTATCCAACAGTTACGTTGGACACGCCTTTGTACACAGCAGTCGCAACTGGCGCGGCCGTGATCGAACGGCGTACGAACAAAAAAGCCGCCAACAGCAACCGGAGCCGGGACGTGGGTACGGGCACAGGCACGGGCACGGAAACGGAAGCGGGCACAGGGGCTGCGTATATTAGCTGGCAGAGCAGCCATTGCCACCGCAGCCCCGGTGCTCAGTCGGAGGCGCAGGCAGAGCAGTCGGTGCTGCGTTTACCAACCACAACAACAACAAATAAGACTCGCTCGGCGTTAACGTTGACGTCGATACATAAGCTTAAGAGCAGCATATCTCCTCCATCCATAGACGCTTCATTTGCGAGGCTAACAACAGTAGCTGCTGCTGCAACAACTAGAACAACGAATCTGTTGAAAGGCTCGTGCATAGGAGCAGCAGCACAAGCACCAATACAATCACAAGGAGCAACAAATCGCTGCTGTAGAAATCGGAATCAGCCGTTGCCAGTGGTCGTTGCGGGATCAGCCATTGGCAGTTGCCACAACCAGGCATCGATAGCAACTTAAGAGCCAACGCCACCGCCACCATCACCCCTCACCCACAACTGCAGTAATCAGCAATAAAATAATCAGACAACAAACAATTCCACAATCAGTTAATAGCAGCAAAACAACAACGTTCCATACTACACAAAACATCCAAAAATACAAAGAAAGGAGAAGAAGAAGAAGGAGACGAAGTAACAGCCACAAAATGTCGAAACTATCATTTAGAGCACGCCACCTGGATCCGTCCAAGCAGATGCCCATCTACTTGGCGGAGGAGCTGCCCGATTTGCCCGAGTATTCGGCCATTAATCGCGCCGTGCCACAGATGCCAAGTGGCATGGAGAAAGAGGAAGAGTCGGTGAGTTATTGATGTCGGTGATTTGAGATTGGCATAGAACTGATGTCCATTGCAACCCTTGGCTAATGCTAATGCATATTCATCCATTTTGCAGGAACATCATTTGCAGCGAGCCATTTGCACTGGCCTCATCATACCCACGCCAGAGGTGCTGCAAACGGATCAGCAGTTCTACGATGCCTACTATCCGCCAGACTACAAAATGCCCCGCCAAATGATTCACATGCAGCGTAAGCTCTCGAGTCCTAATCTTGTTTTCCCTTGATAATCAATTGAAAACGTCAACTTGTAGCCCTGGGCCTGGACACTGAGGTGCCGGACTATGACCTGGATAGCGCGGATGAGGAATGGCTGAGCCAACAGCAACGCTTGCAGCTGACCGAGCTGAAGTTCGAACAAATGATGGATCGGCTAGAGAAGAGCTCCGGCCAAACTGTCGTCACACTCAATGAGGCGAAAACGTTGCTCAATCAGGACGACGAGACTAGCATATCAGTGTACGACTACTGGCTGAACAAGCGCCTCAATATGGTAAACAAACAAATAATCAGCATCGTTTATTTAGAATCTCAAATTTAATATGCTTGCGTCGTTTTGCCTTTGCAGCAACATCCGCTGATACTCACCGTCAAGACGGAGAGCCGACCGGGGGCGAGTTCCAATAATCCCTATCTGGCGTTTCGACGACGCACTGAGAAGATGCAAACACGAAAGAATCGCAAAAACGACGAAGCCTCCTACGAGAAGATGCTTAAGTTGCGGTAATTGGACTCCTTGAGTCTTCCTCTTTGATCTATTTCTAAGCTATTCTCCTTTTTCATTGTGTTTCAGACGCGACCTGCAACGCGCCACAACTATATTGGAAATGGTGCGACGTCGCGAGGAGACAAAGCGAGATCATCTGAAGATGACGGTCAATATCTTTGAGAAACGTGTCGAGATGCGCGACTTTAACGGTGCAGTCTACTCGGAGCTGAATGCCCAATATAAGAACTCGAGGTGCGAATCAGTTCTATGGAACATTACGATATATATATATATATTGCTATTAATGATTATAGCCAGAATGCATTAAAAATAGGAAATCAGCGTGAAATAATTTAGTTGAAATGTCCGTGACAGGCAGAAGTAGGTGTGGCAGGCGTCATAAGAAATATATATATTTTTGATCAACACGACGAACTGAGTCGATATAGCCATATGTCCGTCTGTATACTCGTGTATAGCATAGTAAAAATTTACCTTTCGTTTTTTAACTCCTACAAATCGGTCATTTCATTAAGTGTTTTCTCCATACCTTGGACACCGTAAGCGCTAGAGTAGAAGTAGAGAATGATTAGACTAGTCGGGCAGCCTCGACTGGAGCACTTTTACTTGTCATTATGATCATCAGAAGTTGCTTTGAAGCTGACTTTAATAATGCCACTGGGCAGTTGTAGATGTTAGTAATACTTGAATAATATTTTAACGCTTGCTTTCAGACCCGTATACAATTCATTGTATACGAATCAATACTCACAAGGCGCACCGGCGGCTGGCACAACAGCGAGTGGTGCTCTGCTAGCTGGTGGTGTGCTGTCTCCTGGCATATTGGCAACGGGAGCAAACAGCAACTCGGCCGTCTATGGGCAGGCATCGCAGTACCTGAACACATCGAGTCTGACTATGGGTAAAATATAAAATTTATAAACATTTCGAGTCTGTTCATAATATGTTTATACATTTGCAGAGGGCATCGGCGCTGGCAGTGGCAACGGTAGCAGCAGTCGAAAGGAGAAACGGCCGTATAAGAAGCGCAAACACAAACTTCCGCGCGACAAGCAGCAGCAACAACACCAGCAGCAACAACAACAACAGCAGCAGCAACAACAGTATTTGCCGGGCATGAGCCTGGCGTCTTCAGCGTCGGGCATTTCACCTGCGCATCTGCATCGGCTTAATCGCCAGAGCTCATCGCCGGCAGGCAACGACTCAATTGCGGACAGCGATGAGGACGACTATCTTGCTGTCGGCGCACAGAACGGCAACAAGCTGGGCTCCGAGAGCGAGGAGGAGGCGCCGTTTGCATTTAGACGCAGGCCCAGGTGTAATTACCTGCGGGTAAGTTGACTTAAACCAAGATGGGGCTAAAGGTCAATCCATTTCTAGGATTCAATGGCACGTGCTCAAGATCAGCTTTTGCTTAATCTGTCATAAATCTATCCATAAGAGAGTGCTAAGATTTAATATAAAATGGGAATATTTTTAACCTAGAGTTCTATTCGAATGAATATAGTTTGCAAGAATGCTAGTTGTTGGGGAACATATCTGACATGTTAAACTTGATCTAGTTTTAGAAGTTGATAACGCCATCTATCTTTGTCTATTTCTCAAAGCTCAAATCTTTGCAATAAGTTATTTATAAATTTCAATGAAGGGAATCCAAAATTTGCGTGTTTATAACAGAGAGTACATTTTAGCTTTATGCTCCCATACATATTCAATCCATATATTTTACTGGCTCGCCTCCTGCTTCTTCTGGTATATCCAGGGTATTGTAAGCAGTTACGGATAAATTTCTTATAGATAAAAGATAATTCACATTGATTGCATATAAAAATGAATATGAATATTTAATGAATTCCTGGTTACTTTCAGCGCCTATATGAAGTAAAAGTAACAAGATCAACTTTTTTTTAGAGATAATGTAGTTTTTTTTTTCTTTCTCTCCCGTTCCCTATTTAACTTCTATTTCAAAAGTAAATATTATTTTTTGACAGTTCACAAATTGAAGCAACATGAAGCTTAAATTCACTTAGATTGATTCCTTAATTGAAAACGATTTAAGGTTTAACATAACCATTAAACGATTTGCAATACAGTAAAATCCCGATAAATCGAAATGGCAAGGGTATTGTTTTCTTTTTATTTACACAGAAATTCTAATTATCGTCAATTAAACAGAATGAATTTCTTTCAAGGGGATAGAATTTTTTCGATTTATTGCGATTTTCGATTTAGCGGGTTACAAATTATCAAAATTCGACTGTATTGCATCTTTCGTAACAGCTAGGAACTGTTATATACTCGTATATAACAGATTTAATTTACGTGTATGTGTCATGCATGAAAATAATTCTTAATTCCTTTCTCTTTTGCCTTTTCAACAGACGCGTGCCGTTGACGAAGGTCGCTGGCCCTGGGAAGCGCCCGCTGACGAGGATGCGCCGCCCGGTGCGGCCGGTGGTGTTGACGCTAAATATCGTTATACGCTAACATCGATCAACTATGACAGGTGCGATGGTTTAGTGAATTATATTACTTTGATAATCAATGGTTCATTGTTTTTTGCAGACCACGTTGCATAGGCTTTGCGCGCCGGCGTCTGGGTCGCGGCGGACGTGTGCTGCTTGACCGGGCCAGCACTTGTTACGACGACCTGTGGTCCCAGTTCGACTATACGGTGCTGGACAGTGTTGTGAAGAGCGGCAAGCCCTCGAAGTACGATCATAAACAGCAACTGTCCAAGCCCAGCTCCCCGCCAACCGTAGTTGATCTGCCCACCAGCAAGGCGGATACGGTAACTGGGGATGGCAGCGCAACTCCCGAGGCGGTCCTTAAGGTCGAGCCGGCCAGTGAACAGGTGCTGCCCAAGGAGGAGCGGCAGGAGGATGAGGAGGACAAAGATGATGAAGAAGAGGATGACCTGAGCACAGAGGATGAGAATGTGTCGCGTCTGAACATCTACAGCTCAGCGGTGACGTTGCAACAAAGTCCCTTCGATAAGCGCATGAAACGTCGTCGAATGCATCGCAAGAAGCAACAATTGCGGGAGCAGAATGCCGCGAAGCGTCTGAAGAGCGCTGTGGTGGATAGCGAGGACGGCGTGGCTATGGACGAGGATGCGCCGCGTCTGCTTCCTCTGCCTAGGTCATATTTGCAACGCTTGGCACAGGCACTGCATTCGACGACGACGGCTGCTACGGCGGCAGCGGCAGCGGTAGCGGCAGAGGCAACTGCAGCTGCAGCTGCAACGAAAGCGCAGACGGAAGTGTTAACGGATGCAAATGGGATGAGTTTGGAAAAGCAGCCGCAGCAAGAGCTGGAGGTGAAGCAGGAAGCATGCGATGAGCTGATAGAGCAGTCACGCCATGCGAATCATCAGCACCACCGTTCCAATAATAATAATAATAATAACAACAACAATACCGTGTTTAATAATAACAACAACAACAACAATAGTAGTAGTAGTAGTAATATGAATAAGAATGTTAGCATTAGCGAAAAATTCAATGTGATAAAAGTGGAGGATGAGGATGCGGACGGAGACGATGGGACAACTCGGATTGAGCAGCCAGTGGCCTCCACCTCAGCAGCGGCAGCAGCAGCACGCGCTGCCGAGGCGGCAGCTGCAGCAACAACAACAAATGCAATCGGATCTGCGAATTCAGCGAGCGAGGTCGAGGTCGAGGATGTGGCCAGGACGATAAAGCGCGAACTGATCGATGCCGATGACTCGAATGAGCCGTTGAGCAGCATACGTACAGCAGCTTCAATGCAGAGCAAGCAGCAGCCTCAGGACTTGATGGACGACGATGAGGCCGAGGACGATGTTAACCTGGCACAGCTCAGCAGCATTATAAAGCACACAGCCGTCAAGAAGGAGCTGCAGGCGCAACAGCAACAGCAGCAGAAGAGGCAAAGGCAGGAGGAGAAACAACAGCTGGAGAGCCAAACACGATGCTTCAATCAGATGCCCGATGTCATTCGTCTGCACAATAAGCAACTGCACATTGATGCTGGGGATTTGGATGCGACGGCATCCCTGCCAACGGAGGACGACTGCGAAGCCTATGACTATATGGGCGGACTGTCGCCAACATCTAGCCAACGCCTGGACATCTGCAATGAGCTGCTGTCGGAGATCAGACGCGACTGGCTGCACTTTCGGCCAAAGACGCCCACGGACGAGTTGTCGGACAGCAATCACGAGGACGAGGTCAATGGCAAGCTCTGCGATGCTGCGGTAGTCGACTGGACACAGGACACGCCCATTAGCATCGAGCTGAGCCTGTTGGGCAAATGCAGTGACGACGACGATCCCGCCAGCGAAGCCCACTTCATGAGCACCGCCTTCAAGTACACGGATCTCGACCCGGATGCTCAGCTGCTGCAAACCGCCTACGCGCTGGACTATGCGCGCGACAGCAATCGAAGTCCTGATCACACAAACGGCGACTGCTCCGACACTGGTTCGGGCTTGGGCTCGGGTTCAGGTGAAGGCTCTGCGCTGGAGTTCAATCTCAGCGGCGGCGATTCGCTCAACGACATTAATCTCTTGGGTGACGATCTGGTCAACAATATTCTGCACGAGTGCAGCATGGATGATCCCAAGAATCAGGCCGCCAACTTCTGGAACATCCTTGATGGCGAGGCGGTTGTCGATGATGTCGATGATGACTGCAAGACAACCACCGCCTCCGAACTGAAGCGTACGGCACGCCATCGTGCGCACCATCGCGGCCCATCCGCTCCCCTCGGTAGCTCCAGCTTCAGAACAGCCGATGTGCCGTCCTCCTTCTTTTGTCAAGCACCACCCGTCAAGGAGGAGCCGCCGCCGTCGTCGGAGGCATTGCCAGAAGCCGCACCACCAGAGCACACGCAACCCATCAAGGTGGAACCGGCGGAGGGCATAAGCACACCCTCGATCGTATTGCCACATTCAGCAGAAATCAGCCTATCGACATCCTCGCCCGCCAACGCAATGCCGGTTGGAGCATCAGCTCCTGCTGTGCCAGTGCCAGCACCACAGCTGGTGCCAGCCACACCAACTGCAGCGCCGCTGATTGCAACCAGCACAGCCGCCACCCATCTGCTCAACATACCCGCCCAAATCACAACGCAGCAGCAACAGCATCAACAACAACAGCAACAGCAACAGTTGCCGCAGCAATCGAAGCCTGCCCAGGTGGCTGTGACACAGCAGCTGCTCAATCAGTTTGCCGCCAGCGCGACGCCAGCTGCCACCCAGCTGATTGCGAGGACAGAGTTTGTGAGCAGTGGAACGGCCGTTGGGGATATTGTGACCATAACGCCGCATACGGGCAGCAGTCCGCTGCCGGCGTTGACACCGCAGCAGCAGCAGCTGCAGCATCAGCTGGCGCAGGCGCAGCTGCGCAATGTCACGGTGCAGCAGAGACAGGCGACACCCCAGCACCAACAGCAGCAACAGCAGCAAGTGCAGCAGGTGCAGCAGCAACAACAACAACAGCCGCAACAGTTTCTGCTGCAGATGCAGCGTGATATTGGTGGCTCAGCAGCTGTGATCTCCTCGCAGAGCATTGTGACGTCACGCAGCGGCAACCACATGATCTATACGACAAACAGCGGCGAGATCATGACCGCGGCAGGCCAGGTGGGCGCCCAGAAGGTGACATATGCCATACAGAAGAGCGCCGGTGGCAGCAGCGCCTCCATTGGGCCCAACACGGTCATCACGCTGTCCAACGTCAAGCTGCAGAACGACGACAACTCGGCATCCGCCTCGCAGCCATCGAGTGTCAACATCATCAACACCGCCAGCGGGCAACAGTTGGCGGTGCATAGCATCTCTGGCATACAGCAACAACAGCAGCAGCAGCAACAACAACAGCAGCAACAACTGCAACAGCAGACAACGACCAGCACGCCACTAATTGTGACCACGCGCAACAATAACGCCCACCAGCAGCAACAGCAACAGCAGCAGCATCAACAGCAGCAACAGCAACAGCTCGTGCAGCAACAACAGCAGCAGCCAATTGTTTGGCGGCAGGTGAGCGGCACCAACACGGCGGTGGCCACCACAGCGGTGCTCTCTAGCACCACAGCCGATTCGGCAACAGCTGTGGGCAATAAGATTGTGTGGACGAGCCGAGCCACCCAGAAGCGGCAGAACGGACCCGAAAACACAGGTGAGTGAAGCTGAATTAGCTAATTCAAGCTTGCATTGGGCAATTGCAAAAGTCGACGAATCAGCGAGCGAGTAAAGGATTAACATGAATTGGGCTTTGGGAATATTTCATTAAATTTATATTTATTTATTTTTTTGTATTCATTAAATTATGTTTGGGCTTAGTTTTGAGAAAATCCATTCATTTTATTTCAGTTCATTCATGATGGTTTTCTTCATTTTATTTATTTATATTCATTAATTTTGTTATTTTTATATATTTGTGTTTCACTTCTATTAGTTATCTATTATTTTATATCTATATATTATTCATTTATATTTCTTAAATTGAAAAAAAGAAATCTTTTGGTTCTCTAGCCTTTAGTCATTTAGAATAGTGTAGCATGCTACTTAGGGCACTACTGAAGTCTTCAAGCATTTCAGATTTCCTTTTATGTTTTACCATCTCGCATCTTAGATATTCGCCATATCTTCCATTAGACAGATATGATTTTATTAGTTGGTTATCTATATTATTGAGACTTCATTTTAATGAAATAAAAAGTTACGGTGGTTAAAGCGAAATAAACGTTTATTATCAAATGCTATAATCTGTAAACAGGATAGTTGATAGTAATTGATGATCTTCCCTAAGAGCCTATATAATAAAACTCAGTTATTCCAAGGCAAAGGCCTTAGCAGAAATTTTCTATTAATTTAGCGCACATTGGAATATAATTTTCATATAGTTTCTGCCAAAATAACAGAGCTTAAAGCTTCTCCTCTTGGAGGCCGTGCTTAAAAAACATGAGAACTGGAACGATTTCGCCATCCACTTGGCGATATTCGCACATGGCGACCATGCCATCGATGTCCATTGATTCGCCAGTGAAGAACTGCAGTTCCCTGAATCGCCCGAGAATGTCCTTCATCGCTTTGTTCATGTTGGTCTTCAGGACATCGACTTCTGCCGGAGCAGTCTGCTGCAGATGCTCGAGCACCTTTTTCATGTAGTCCTTGAGGTAGAGCGTGAAGGACTTCTTGTCGGTAAAGGCAAACGACTCCTGCAGTCGATGATTCAATACCACGTCGACGCCGCTTTCGACAGACGCATCGGCGCCCTCGTCCTCCTCCTCAGCCGATGGATTGGCACCGGCCAGCACGATGTTGTCCTGATTGCGTGTAACCAAACTGCCAAATACTTCATAGATAACATCATCGGCCAAATTCATTTTATACGTATCTGTGAACATCTCGTCCCCAGTGAAGATATCCTTGTACACTTTCATTCTGAATGTCCTTGAAGCGTGCGTTACAGGAAGCTGTCAATAAAGCGGACACCAAATATATAAACTATAGATAAGAGAGTTTTGAGAATTTTCTGTGCATGCTACTTAAAAAATACGTATTGTTCTTCTGACATAAAACAAAATGTTCTGAGCTGAAACAGAAAAATGTAAACAAATTAGATCTCCATAGGAAGGGGAGCAGAGTATTCAGATGTGTTCACAAAAATAGCAGAGCGACTGAAGACTTTGTTAAAATTTATTTAATGAGCACAATATTTTGAAAACAATATGAAAGGAATATTGATTAATACTTAGGAATAGATTAACTTAATTAATTTACTAATTTACTTATTTATAAAAATAGTAATAGCTACTTTTAAAGTTGAATAATGATTAACGAAGCAGTAGGAAAGAGAGATACATGAATGAAACATTTGCTATAAGAATTATTAATGAAAAACGAACTATGTAAAATTAGTCTAAGTTCAAATATTAGGTATTACACATAGTTCTCAATGTAACGTGGCATGGATGAATCTCTGGCATCTCTTCAGAGGTATTTGATGCCGATTTGAACAACAGACTCGATGGCAATGCAGTAGCCACATTTCTCTTGACAACGTCCTATAGGAATTCGATTAGCTGCCGATCTGTTTATTAACTGAGCTAACATGATCATGAAATATATATATATTGATTTGACTTTACCTTGATGTTGGCGTAGGTTCGATTAGCTCTCACTCTCTCACCACCCCTTCTTTCTCTCTCACTTCTGATTTGCAATTCTTTGCTCATTTGCACAATGTAGCAGAATTTGACTTACTCTGTATCACTACTGTAATATTTGTTGGGTTTGTATCTTGCAGATATTAACAAACTGCTGCTGAACCGGAAGTTCTCGCAGCGTAAGGTGGGGCAGCAGCAAGTGACGCAGCAGCAGTTCCAGTTAACGAAGCAGCAGCTGCAGCAGCTGGTGCAGCAAGAGGATGAGCTGGTGGCTAGCGGAGCTGGCGAGCAGCTGACATTGCAGGACGGCAGCGATCCACTGCAGCAGCAACAGCAGCAACATCTGCAGCAGCAGCAACAACAACAGCAACATCAGAACCTACAGAAATTCAGCAAGGTGATCAAAATGTCGCCGTTCCCGCTGATTGTGTCGGACCTCAATCTGCAGCAGCAAACGAATCAGCAGCAGCAGCAGCAGAAGCCCAATTCAGCAGCGGCCATTGCGGCGAATCACAACTACAGCCTGCAGCCGGCCACAGCCATAATCACCTCCCAGGCAGGACCGCAGCAGGCCAACAAAATCTTCCTAACCAGCAATAGCAGCGGTGGCAGCGGCGGCAATTTCATCGCCACGGCCAGCGAGCTGCAGGCGGCGGTGGCTGCCAGCAACGCGGGCCAGCAGAAGCTCCACTACAAGGAGCTGCCCAATGCCAATGTCAAGCTGAATTTTGTGAGCACCGCCACAACGGGCAATGCGGCCGACGCACTGGTGACCCAGGCGTCGCAGCAGCTGGGCGCCACCACAGTGGTGCTGAATAAGACAGGCTCACCGCTGCCCACCGCCATTCAGCAGCAGCAGTTGCAGCAGCACCAGAAGCTCAAGACGGGCGGGACGCAGGTGCAGGTGCCGGTCTCGGCTGGGGATAAGCGCGTGCTCTACACGAGCCTGCTGAATGTGAAGCCGTTGCAGAAGAACAACAGCGGCCAGATGCAGATGCAGCTCGGTGCCGCCGGACTGCAGCAGGTGTTGCGTGGACGGCTGAACAACTCGGCGATATTGACGCGAACCCTGCCGCTGGGCACCACGGTGAACAGCACGGGCGGCGGCGGTGGCGGTGGCAGCGGAGGAGGAGGTGGCGTTGGAGGCACTCCGACCACCATACGCCAGCTGGTCAGCAGCAATGTCACGAACAATGTGGGAGCAGCAGCAGCAGTGGCAGCGGATACCATTGGCAAGGAGGTGGGCAAGGTGCATGTGACTGTGGAGCAGGTGATTGCCAGTGCCAACAATGGCGGCGTTGTGTTGCCTACCACCACCAATAATAACAACAACAATAACAACAACAACAGTAATAGTAACAACAACAACACTGCAAATAGCAGCAGCAATAACAACAACAATGGCAGCGGCACAGGCGGAGGCGGCATGAATGCAACAACGAGCAATGTGAACGCAACTCCGACGATAAACAGATGAGACGCGGACGGCAGCTAACATCCAATGACACGTGGAGGCTGTTGCACGCTTAATCTGCCCAGCGGCACCTCGCTCAGCCTGGCGCCATCGGCAGCGGCACCGCGGTCCAGTCCGCTGATGGTGGCCCTGGGTCAGTTGCTGCAGCCGGCGCAGTGCTGCTGTGCCCTCTGCCTGGTGAAGCTGGGCAAGCAGACGTCTGCTTAGAGGAGCAGCGGCTGCTGGTGTTGCTGCTGCTGCAATTACTATATATTACTATATATATATATATACATAGATATTGCATATATCAAGCAGAAACCTACAAATATTCAATGTGAATTATTGCAAATTGTGAGACCCTCCGCCAGCCCCCAAGAGTGGATAATTGTAAAATAAATTGGAAATGGATTGGTATCGGTTCGGATCGTAGGAGGGATCTCAGTGGAGAGAGTGGAGAGTGGAAAGTGGAGTGGAGTGGGGCTGGGCGTTATGATTTATGTAACTCTTATGATTATTATGTAATATGTAACTTGTTTTCGGATAGTTGCTTGCACTTGCATACATACAAAACTAAACTAAACGAAACGAAATGAAACGAAGAGATGAAGTGTGTAAAGGTCGATAATTGAGAAGCCACCAATAACAAAAGTTCGCTTAATTTTAGATATGTGTGTAACGATTCAGGTCTTATTTTCAAGATCGCCTAACCCTAAAGCCTAAATATTAGCATATATGTATAAATACATACATATATATAAATATATATCTATATATATTAAACATAGTAGCGCTCAGCCCTGCATTGAGGAAAGCAACCAGCCAAGCAAACCAACTAAATTAGACTAAACTATACAAAAAATAAATAAAAAATAAAAATCAACAACAGCAACAACAACAACTCATGTGTTAAATAGCGAACTGTAAATATTTGATAATAACTTTGAATGATATAAAGCTAATAAATATGTTAAGTAATACAATACAAAATAATGTTAGTTGGCATCTTAACATGTACACACACACTTAAACACCCACACACACACACACTCACACTTGTACACTCACACACCCACACATTCATGAA
The DNA here is from genome assembly GCF_054131065.1 of Drosophila arizonae. NCBI lineage: Eukaryota > Metazoa > Arthropoda > Insecta > Diptera > Drosophilidae > Drosophila > Drosophila arizonae. Next base: position 20,693,763 of record NC_142925.1, on the reverse strand, counting down.
CCTTTGGCAATTGAGCTTTCCAGCTAAATGTCGTTTCAGAACCACGCGCTTTAGCAATGCTGCCACGCCCACTCGATAGGCGTTGGCAGCGTGCGTTAAAAAAAAAAAAAAAAAACAAAAATAAATAAATAAAAACAAAAATAATAAGAGAAAAAATCTAAACATAAAAAATTAAAGAAAATATGAGAATGTAGTGGAAGGAGTAACATTTTTCAATGTACGTAAATTAAATTAACTTATGCTGTAACAAGAATTAAACTACATTTAGGTATTTTAACTATGAAATACGGAAATGAGAAGCGGATAGAGAGGAGCAGTTGCGAATTCGATAAAGATTTATATGTGAGATCGATTAAGCAAGAGTAATTATGTAAACACACACACACATACCCCCACACACACACACTCACACACAGAAATTACACTATTAATGTATGCTATTATTATTAATATTATTATTATTATTATTTTTATACAAGGTAATATTTTTAATTGTAACTGCAGAAACTTTAATGCTTATGCATTCGGTAAATATTTTAAATCCAAAACAAAATGCGAAAAATTATAATACATATAAATAAATAAATATATATATATATCTACATATATATATATGTATACATAAAATTAATAAACTACAATTAATATGCGTAGCTGTACTTTCTTTAGCGTGTAAACGATTAGCATTGTAAGTGTAAGCGATAATAAATGGAAACACAAAAAAATGCAACTTAAAAATATATATATATAAAGAAAACAAACAAAATTAATAAAAAACGAAAACACAAACAAAAAACAAAAACAAAACAACAGCAACAAAATACATCATTGGAAAAAAGAAAACTCTTTAAAGAACATTTTTGGTTTGTTGATTTCTTTTTGTTGTTTGCATTGGATTTTCATTTAATAAACAATTCTTTCCTTTTCAGTTTATATCATAGAAATATATAATTAAATACGAAAAATGTACGCAAACGACGGCATTTGTGACAAAAAAAGCTTTACACACCGAAATCAACCCCGACTTCCGCTATATAGAAACTTAATGTCTCTTTGGCCCATATTACATGCATACATAGATATTCACTCAGTCACACACACACATAAATACATACAGTTCTTGCATTTGCAGCTGGCTCTGCGTGTTAAATGTGAAGCTTTATTTGCACACTCATACAAACATACACATGAGTCAGGTACTTATGTATGTATGTTATACATGCATGTACATATACATGCAGTTGCAGCTTTTGACTTGGATACGCGAAAAGTGTGAATAAACATGCACACACATACATTCATCTATAGCATATTGAGTGTACAGCTGCACCTACACACACACACGCATGCATATTGTCTATGAGTATGCTGTATGAGAGATAATACAGTCACATACATTTGCAGCTAGTTTGTATGATTATACATCCTTAATATAGAGCTAGTATGTATGTATGTATGTACCACACAAACACATATGAACATCCATACTCACATACATCCATACACACATTACATATATCTATGCATACATCCATACATACATGCATACATACCTTCATCAATTTACAGCGAGTATGTACAAGTATACGTAATGAAACATGAAAATACTGAATACAAACACACAAACAGCCTGCATACATACAAAGCCAGCTACTTACAAATGTAACACATCCACTCAAATATATATATCTATATACATATGTCATATATGTATGGCCATGCATGTTTTGTATAATATACCAAAAACTAAACTACATACAAACAATCTATAACAATGAACGTTTTTAAGACTTAAATACTCAATACACACACACACACACACAACAAATATATATATATAAATATACAGAATATCCATGAAAGGTTATCTTTTTGGATTTCTCGGCTCTAATTCTTCTCCATAAAAATAAATAAAAATGTGATGTTAAAAACTTTATGATTTGAAATTTGCAACTTAAAATACGGGTAAAAAAAAGCAAAGCAAAAATTAAAAAAAAAAAAAACAAACAAGAAATATAGGGAAAAATAATGGTATTTGAATATACATACAAACCTACACGTACATACTCACATATACTTACGGACACTCACACAAACAGACTGTTTAAATATTGTTTAAAAAAATAAAATATATAAAAAATTAATAATAAATAAATAAACAAACGATAAACATAAAATATAGATTTGAACTCTCGTTGTTGCATGTTTTTTTTAAACAAATTTTCTTTCGGTTCTTTTCAGCATCCAAGAAATCAGTATAATCGATCTTAGAGAACATATAGCTTTGATCGGATCCACAAGGGATCTTTTCCAGATTTGATTGATTTGATTTAATCGTTTCCAAGTTTTCACTAGTTGCTCACATACTCAAGTTGTATTTGTATATATGTATATGTATGTATGAGTGTAATGGAAATGATATAAATATATATATATATGTATATCATATTTTTTATATGTACTTAAAACGTTTTTAAGATTCTTCTTTTGCATGGGAAAAATATATATATGAAAATCAAGTAAACAGAAAACCATTTAAGTATAGCTTAAATAAATAAAAAATATATTAAACTAACGAAAACTTAATTTTAATAATTATTTACAGCGAAAAAGAAAACAACATGAATAGAAACTACACAGAGAGTAAAATGCATACACACACACACATACTGACACTCTGGCACACACACACACGTACTCTGACACCCACAAATCAGAAAAATTATATTACACACGCACACATTCAAACACATACCCAGCTCCACATACAAACGTACTCTCACACATTCACACACACAGCCATTATAAAATGTTGCAAATTGTTGTCCGAATCTCAGTTCGAAATTCCGTATATACCCTCCACTCATCCACATACACTCACCCATTCAAGCACTCTCACTCAGAAATAAAGCAAAAATGGATAAAACTCTCTGGAAATTAGAGAGCCGTATGTAAAATTACCAAACGAGTATTAATAGCTTAAATATGCATAGAGTCCTGTATAAAATTCCAACTATACTAAAAAACGGTAATCCATTACGAATATCTGTATATGTATGTGTGCAATCGCTGATTGGCTTTCGAGTTCGGTAAAGCGATTGTTTTCTAGAAGTATATATATATCTATGAATAGTTATTTGTTAGTAAATCAAATAAGAAAACTGGAAACGCTTGTTGTGGTAATTAAGAAAAAAAAAAAAAAAAACAAAAACAAAAACAAAAACATACAAAAAAAAATAAAAAATTAAAAAAAAATAAATTAAACGAAAAAAATATATATAAATATAAATATATATAAATAAATATCTCATATGATAATCTACATAATAGGAAACAAAACTTGGTACACTGTAAAAAATTAAACTAAAGCACAACACTTATAATATATAGTACATATATATATATATATATACACATATATATATATAAATAAAAAATAACAAAAATAAATTAATGTTTATAACAATAACGAACGAACAGCATAAACAATTTTAAATGTTTCTTGCAAACTCTGATCAACAAATTGAAATTAAAAACGAAACAAAAAAAAATAAAAACAAAAACATTTCAATATGCAAAATAAAATCTATGAAAATCGATTTGACACGATTCTGCGGGTTGATTCCCGTTCTCTTGTTTGATTACGAAAATACTGGGATTTTCCGAAAGAACATATTCTTTGGTTTTGATTATGCTCTCGGAGTGACAGAGCAGGATATTATCATAGATTTTAATTCAGAGAAAAGGACATATGTATAAAATGGTATTGTATAATGATGTAATCGGATGTACGTATGAAATTTATATAAGTTAGCTATATGAGATTCTTAGGATATATATTAATTTATTTCGACTGCTTACATCCAGTACTTCTAAGGAAAGGGAACACAAGATGTGAGAGCTCTGATCGCCTGCTAAAATACTCGAATCGGAATCGAAATCAATATCGTAGGTAGAGTAGGAGTTGCTTAGGTATATAGAATAGAAATGAATGCAAAGAGAAAGAGAATATGTGGGAGAGACAAGGTGAGAGACGAGAGCTTTACTTGGAGTCGAAAACGTAGCAGTCAAAGTAAAGTGCATATGGAATGGAAATGAATGCTCAGCTAGCCGAATTTAAATCGGAATCAATATAGTTGGTCGAGTCAGAGTTGCTAGGTATATGTAATGGGAATGGTTGCAAAGAGAATCAGAGAAACGGAGAATAGGTGGGAGAGACAAGGTGAGAGGCAAGTGCTCTAGTCTCCTGCTTAGATATGTAGACGAATCCGAATCGGAATCGAAATCGTAGCAGTAAAAATAAAACGTATAAGGAATGGAAATGAATGCAAAGAAAAGGAGAGGCAAGAAGAATAAGAGAGAAATGCAAGCAGAGATTTGGGGGACAGAGAGAGAGAGAGAGAGAGAGAGAGAGAGCTCTGCTAAGCTAGCCTAATCCGAATTGGAATCGAACTCAAAGTTGCTTTGGCACATGCAAAGCGCTCGCATTTGAACTGCGATTTCGCTTTTTATTCATGCAGTCGAATCAGCGGATCTTGGACAACGCACCTCGCAAGTGAAAAGCTCAAGTTGAGACTGCGGCTTCGAGTGCGACGTTGGTTTTTTGGCTGGCCTAATTGATTTTGGCACGTTAACGAGCCGCAAAGTAAACAAACAGGTTGGCAGCTTGGCGTTTTTATGGCCAGCTGAGTGCTAATTGAGCTCCAGCGCCTAAGACAGGTGCAAATATTCAATTTGAAGCTGGGTTTTCCGCTGTCCATTGACAGATTGGGACAGCTAAGCAACATCTACTTTAGCCACATTGGAAAAAGCCACTTAGAGTGCAGATAAGCAATATCGCAGCAAAAAAGTTGTCAGAGTAAGCAAAAACAGTTAAGTAAGTCGAATTAATTATAATATATATATGGCTAATACATATTCAAGCATTACCTGGATTAATTACTCCGAATCCTACTCTGACTGCTGCTACGCTTCCCGTTCGGACTCTAAGCTACAAGTTGCTCTTATGATGGATTTCAGTTTTTTCTGTTATGCTCGATTTACATTAGAAAATTAGGCACTCAACTCCGAATTCAACATTCCCTATTCTGACTATAGCTCAAGCTGTTTGCTTGTGCTCATTATTTCCCCTTTGTATTCTTATTTTGCTCTCATGATCGATTTCAGCTTCTTCTGCTATGATCGATTTACATTAGGAATTCGAATCCAAGTATAGCTTCACATTCGGACTCTAAGCTGCAAGCTGTTTGCATGAGCTTCTTATCTCTCTAAAATATTTCTGGAATTTCCCCCTTTCCCTCATTTAAATTTGGAAAATTCAAATCGCTATTTTATTATTTCTTTGGTAATATCTCTGGCATTTTGCCTTTTCCCTTCCTCCCCATTCTACTGCTTTTACGATTGAATTACACTCCGAACGTAACTCAGTTTTCTATTCAGCTACGCTTCCGATTCGGATACTAGACTGCTAGCCCATATGTAGTCAGAGTCCATCGAGTATTTTTCCCCAGCGTCTGCTTCTACGAAACTCCGTATCCTCCAGCTCAAACTTCAGCTATATACATATATCATTCGGAGTCAGAGCTGTAAGCCTGTGTTCATTATGCATTATCTCATTATGCCTTCTCTCAGAATTCTGTTCTTCTCTACTTTTTCTTCATCTGCTCTGAGAGAAATTCCGAATCTCATTCGGACTCCAGCTACAGTTAGTTGCCTATGCTCATTATCCATTACCATAAGCCTTTCCCTTTTTCTCCTGCAGCTTCTCTTTCTTTAAAAATCGATTTGCATTCAACACATGCACTCCAATCCGAAAACGAATTTCAATAGCAACTACGATTCCGTTTCCGACTCCTAGCTATAAGCTGTCTCTTCCACTCTCCTTACCTCTTCGTCCACTCGTTCATTTTGGTATTGATTTCCATTTGTTGCGTTTGGCCCAGGCATTTGCTGCAACTGCAACTTCAACTGCAACTGCAACTGGTGTTAAATATTTGAAAGCAGCTTGCGTTGCGTTGCAGTTGTCACTCACTGTTTGTTGTTGTTGTTGTTAGTTGCTATTGTTGTTGTTGTTGCGATCATTCGAAAGAGCAACAGAAGCTCATTTTGTTGTCATGTCGAGGTGTCATGTTGCAATGTACCAACTGCCCCCTGTCACCTGCCCCCTGCCGTTGGCTCAACTCCTGCTGCTTGCCGATAGCCGCTTGCCATTTCCAGTTTTCAGCTTTCCGTTTCCAGCTTCCAGTTTGGAAATTCGTTAACGGTACGTTGACACTCTCATATCAAGATCTGCCCAAGACATAGTACATGTAAATCTCTGACCTTTCGCCTAGCCTCATCTCTCCTCCCCAGCCCCATCCGTTGCTCTTCCTTTCGCAAATTAAATGCGAAGAGTCGCGATTAGCATATGCCCCACAATTGAAATCTCATGCACTGATTAGGCGGCATTAGATCGCAATTAACGAGAGATTTCCCTTAACATATATATACATATATGTAGCTATAAATGTGTATATAACATATGTGTATTTGGGTAATGGCGAGGGTTGCTCCAAACATTGTTTGAAGTTTTTGCTGGGGTATTTTTGGAATTCATTTATTTATTATTTGCTATAATTTTTATAAATAAAAGTTATAAGATACTATTAATATTTTTAAAAATTTAAATTCGAGGGATTCTTCATGCATTTATGGAGTTTATTAAATATCACTGTAATTATTATTATCTCCAGGGGTTTTATTAATTATTTTTTAATTTTGTTAACAATAATAAATTGTTAATTAAATATGACTTTATTAGTTATAATTAAACAAAACAATTTGGATTATCCATCAAGAGTAATACTATTTTCGATAACTATACTATATTATAAATATTAATTACATAAATTTAATAGTATTTATTGATTATGAAAATCAGAATTAAAAGCCTAAAATAATTTTTTAAGATATTTTAAAGGCTTTGAATGCAATTCAATTTATTTGAATAATTTATTTAAATAGAAAGCTTAGTTTTTATGGAAATTTAAAAATCAAATAAAAAATATATACTCAATAAAATTTAAGTTTATCTTTCATCCAATTAAATTTCAATTCTTAATTTATTTCTATTTTAAAATTTTTAATACCATTTCAATTAGTCTATTCACAGATCCTTTAACAATTTAGAATTGAATTGAATTGAATTGCGATTATTACAATTACAACAAGGTTAAGCAGCCCTCGCTGAAATATTTCGCGTATTTGCCATGCATTTCTCTGTGGGTCACAAGTTGCAGTTGGAGCACAATGCCTTGGGGCTTGCCTAATTTGATTGCGAGCCTTAGATTTGTGTGTCTGGGCTGTGGCAAACGTGACTCGAGAGTTTGGGGACTGCAGCGCACCCTCCTTTCGATTTGGATGTCTCTGCGCCTCGCGACTCTCAGCTCTCGGCTCCGCACAAAATTTTCGCTTGTCGTATTTCGCTTTTAATTGGCTACATGACGTGCCAACTAACATGGATTCCAGAATGCAAGACAAGACTCACCTTCCTCAGTCCTGCTACCCCGCTCGGCCCCGCTCTGCCCCGCTCGCTCCATTCTCTTTCGCCTGCTCTCCATATTTTGCACTCAATTCCAGCAGCTCCTCCTCCTCGGTAGCCTGGGCAGCCTGGGAAGGTGTTGCTCAGCTCCATTCGAGTCAGATTTTCACTCGTTTTCTTTTTGGCTTTTTTCTGTTTGCTGTGTTTGTTGATTTTTCATTTGCTGACTGCTTCGTTAAACTTGTCATGAGCTGATTTAAGCCACCTTTGTTAGCAGCTGCTGCCCCTGCAGCGAGTGTGAAATGGAGCTCCATTTCGTTCGCCTGTGTGACAAGTTCAACGAAATTCTTGACTGCTGCAGTTGATTATATAAATTAGAGATGGGTTTATATATGTCTGTATAGCAAATAGTTGTTCAGGAAATTCTGTTAATTCCCGTTCTGAAAGCAATAGAGTATATTGATTTTTAGCTATGTTTATCTAATAGTTACTCTATCTATCTACATTGGAGAGAGATTTTTAGGAAGATCAATTCAGTTATTAATCTAAATGAGTGTTAAGCTAAATAAGTATACGCCCGTTTTGACCGTAATATATTTATGATTAAAAGAATAAGAGTCTTCCATACTTGAGCAGCTGGAATTGTATAATAATATATACAGCTAAATCAGAAAGAAAACTTCTTACAGCTGGAATTATTAATTTACATATAATTGATTCTCTCTATTAATATATATGTACATATAATTCAGAAAAAAAAAAGTTTGCAGATGGAATTATGAACTTACATGTGACAGATCTCCCCTTTAGTCAAATCTATAAAATATATATTTAATTGTTATTAATAAGTTAACTGTTATAAAACTAGGTATAAAAAAGTAATATTAGTATTATCATTTTGTGTCGATTTTATATGTACAGAGCTTATGCAATTTTTAGATGATTTGCATTTGGGTAATCCATTAAACTAAAATACCAATTTTTAAATTAATGAAAAAAATTCCCTAATATTTATCAGTTTGTTGATTTTATTATACTTTATATATTTAATCTAAATGATTTGTAATGCATCAATTTGCCTCCAGAGTTTCTTTTTAAATATTTATTAATTTTCTATAAATAAACGATTATGTTTTTATATATTACATATTTAATGACCTACACAGGGCGATGCCTCAACTTATAGACTTGAAGACAGCAATTCAGAGTTGATTTAAAATACTGTTGAAATGAAATGAAATGAAATGAAACTAATCTTAAAAATTTCACGTTTATCGCATTAAACTAATTTTTTTTTTCTAAAAATTTAATATTTTTTTACGATTCTTAATAATTTAAATTATTTAAATTTTGTTATTAATTTTAAGTATGTTATTTTAGTATTACAATTTTTATAGTTATATATATAAATAATTATTTATTTTATTATTATTATTTTATTTTATTTCACATTTTTCATATTAAATTCATTTCACTTCAATTGCTTTAACTTCTTCACTTAGATTTTTTTTCCTCTTGCCACATATCGATTTGTGTGCAACTTGATTACTCGTTTCTAATTTGTTCTGCCATTCAATGGCTGTCGCTTTGGCTTGGCTGGGGTTCGGCTGTCGAAACTGTCAGCGGCATTTGGCTCAGTGTGCAAACAGCGATGGACTTGTGTTTGATTTCATTCGAGCCATGTTGACACTTTTGGCCAGGCAGCAAAGTTTAAATCAAACTTAAATGAGCTTCGGCTTCGGCAAGTTTGATCGATTTTCGGGGCAGCTCTAAAAACAAAGAGAAGAAGAAGAGTAGAGAAAACCAAATAAGATTTACCAATGATTTGCATGGTGTCAACTGTGGCTGCGACCTCTACTCGAACCGCCATTTTGTAAAGCTTTAATGAGCCAACGACCTGAGTCCGTCGCACAATTAACCGTTAACCGTTAGCCGTTAACCGTTAACCATTATGTGGGGAGCAACATTTTCGCTTAATTGCGAATCGGAGTCGCTTTCATCGCCGGCATTTCGCGCTGAAACTCTCCACATTTCCCATTCCGCGTTCCGTGTTCCCCATTGACCATTCTCCAATCCCCCGATTCCTCCATCCACCATCCCGCATGCCTGATTCCATGTTCCACGTTTCTCATTTCTGTATGCAGCTGCCACGGGGCCGTGGGCCAAACGCTTTGTATTTCAGTTGCGCCACACTGAGCGAAATAATTGAGTCTGTTGGGCAATTAAATGTTAATTAAATTTATTTAAAAAATTTTTAAATATATTTTTTTAAATTTATAATATATACAAATTTATTATAAGTATATAAGAATATAATATGTTCATTATTTAGAAAAATAAGTTAAAAATAAAAATTATTTAAATGGCAAAGACGCTAAATTATATCTAGACTTTGAGGTCTTTTTAAAAAAATTTTGTTTAAGAGCGTTTGCTTTGATTGTTTGCAGTGTTTGCTAAGCTGGCAGCAGCAGCAACTGCAACAGCATCAGCTTTGCCATCAGCATTTAAATTTGCATCTGCATGGCCTCCGAAATGAGTTCGTCATGAACAAATCAATTTTAGGCGCGCATTGAACCGCTTCTTCTTCTCCCAAAGACCGTTAAATGTGGCAAAAATGCAAATTTCCTGCTTATGGCAACGAGCATTCACATCTGTTGCACAGTTCCAGAGAGACAGAGAGAGTGAGAGAGATAGAGATAGAGATAGAGATAGTAACGTCGTCTGACCTTTGGCCCTTTGGCGCTGCTGCTCCTGCTGCATGTCGATGAATGAAAACATTTGTTGCTTTTCTCCGTTCTTGTTGTTTTTGCTGTTGTTGCCGTTGCCCTGTGGCAGGTCGAAGCAGGTGGAAAGATCATCACCATCGCCGTTTGCAATTGTTGGCGTTAATAGTTTTGTTGCTGTTGCATATTTTGCATGCTGATGATTAAATTGCGATAAATTTTGAAGCAAATTGCAATTCGTGTACAACAAATTGCAAAGGCGTCAGCATCTGGCCATCAGATACGTCGGCACAGATAGCCCCATCGACGTGGGCGTGCCAGAGGCTGGGTGAAAGCACTTCCTCACAGACCCACTGCCCGCTCGTCTCTGTCATTGGGCTAGGCAAGCCCCTATCAGCGATATATCAAGTATATATAGCCAATAAGGCGAGGGGGACGGGGAGAGAAGAAGGGCACAAGGGCAGTGCATGCGATGGAAATTGAATGGTTTAAATGGTCATTTCAATGGCTGCAATTTAACAAGCCATAATTAGTTGATTGTTGTATTTACTAAATAAACAAGCAACAACAACAACAATAACATACGACAAGTTTGTTATAAACGCCAACTGACAATTGACATTTGCATAGGCCGCGCTGTCGACGTCGTTGCGACGTCGGTTAAATTGAAAGGACTCCTCGCTGCCTGTTAATACATAAATAAACAGGCGTTACAAACTGCTCACACATACACAGACGGGGAGAGACACACATACGCACACAGCCATCACACACATGTCCATGTCACATGAAATCGGTTGGGCTCTGCCTCTGCCGCTGCCTTTGCTTCGGCCTCTGCCACGGCGCTGCGCTGTCAGCGCTTTCGCTTTGCCTTGTCGGCCATATTGTATTTGCCTCTCTTTGCGCGCGCTCTCTCACTCGCTCGCGCTCTCTCACTCAACTGTGGAGACACCGTTACGATTGCTGCTGTTGCTGCTGCTGCTGCTGCTGCTGTTGCCTCTGTTCCGTGCTATTTATTAACCTTTTATTTAATGCTATTTGCTTAGATGTTTCGCTCGCACGTCGTCCCAACAAATGCTAAAGGCAACTGATGACAGGCCATCGCCTTGCAATTACCCTTACCCACGGCTTGAGGTTGTGGTGCGCTTTTCTGTTCGAGTTGGATTCGGTTGGGCTGGGGCCGGAGCTGTGCCTGGGTTGAGTTGGACGAACTTGTATGTGTGTATGTAATTAGGTGATTGTCTGTCTGGTTCAAATGTCGCGTTTGTTTTCTTGCCTTACGTTTCTTTTATTGCCCCTGCGCCACCTATGCAAATGTATGTATGTATATGTGTATGTGTGTGTGTAACAGTTGGCAAATGGAAATGGAGCGCTTGGCTGATCGTTAAGGCGGAGCGCCAATTGCAACTAATGACAGATGATTGCGGCTGTTGATTGAATGTAAACTGAATGGAGTCGCAGAATGAATGCATTTTCGCATTCCGTATTTCGCATTTCGCATTTTAATTTCCCTTCATTTGTGGCCTGCCTTCATTTAAGCACTATAATTACCATCGACCGTTGAACAGCTTTTCAGGTTCACTCGCACCAATAGGATTGTTGACAATGATCCGAGTGCGTAATTTGCTACGCAAATAATTTCATAAGAGATTTTGCATTGTTACTTTGTTTATTCATTGTATGAATAAATATGATATTTGCCGGAGCTAACAAGTTAGTACACTGCTTATTGGATTATCATGTATGACGCTTATTAGACCGTGCTGTATTCTGATTGGATTGATACCCCTTGGAAAAAACTTGTACTTGTATATTGTGATCCCAAAACTGTGATATTAAACAAATGGAGATTATAGAGCGAAAGGTTTGGATTTGTGATTGGAAAATATTAATTGGATATATAGATTTAAATGCACATTTACTTATTAACTAAAAATAAAGCCAAAGCCAAGTTTATATACATATATTTATTTATATTTTTAAATTCCAGTTTATTTCTTCAAAATATCCAATTATTGATAAAAATTTAATTTTGATTAATCTTAATCTAATTTAAATTAATTCAATTAACCGAAATACAAAGTCTTAGTAAGATAAATGGCATCTAGCTTGAATTTCATCTTATCTTAAATCAGTTATATACAGAGTTATTTCTAGATTAATGTTGTTCAATAGATCAATAAAAGTTTAGAGTGAAACAAATGCTACTAATTGACTCTCCGATATAATAAATTGCCCGAAGCAGAAAAGATATTTGTTAAGATTAATCTAAATTGAATTAGAAAGTGAAAGGTATTGTTGACTTGGGTTTAAGCTCGAGCTACTGCTAACTCAAAACTAGAACCATTATAAAAAAATCTATCTATTATTAATGTAGAAATATTAAAAAATTAATTTGTGGATTTAAAATGGTATAATTCATGGCAGAAATTTCCAAAATTAATGCTACATTATATATAATTTAATATACAATAAAATATATAAGCATAAATCTAAATCATATATTATTATTCATGATTGCATAATTTCCAATTAAATTACTTCCTTTCCAGTTCAATTCGCTCACTCTTTAAACAAACAATTACCTAATTCCCTCCATTTTTGTTCATCTAAAATTTATAAACAAAACCGCCCATTAAAAGTGAACTCGAAAATTACAAATTCCAATTCCATTTGGGTTTTGTTTATAATTGCTTGTAACACACTCCAATTAGATAGCAGATACGCCTGCCCATCTAATTGGAAGCCATTTGTATGGCAAGTGGAAAATCGTTTAGCTGTCAATTACATTTTCACATGGGTTTTTATTGATTTTGCCTTTGGGCTGAATTCGTGTTGGTCGAATTGGAGGGCAATCAACGGCTGTTCATTATCATGTGTTAATTCCAATTAGAGCGGCCATGTTTGTGCGTGCGAGTGTGTGCGTGTGTATTTGTTATTCAAATAGCAATATATGTATAAGCATATTTGGATGTTTGCTTGTCAATGGGCAAGGCAAACATAAATTGAGACAAATGCCCCATGACAAGAAATCAAAGCAAAGCAAAGCAAAGTAAAGCAAAGCAAAGCGAAGCAACGGGGTAAGGGGAGTGCTCCAATAAGATTGCGCAATGCCGACACAAATTATTAATTTGCGCAACAGTTGCAGCCATTTTGTGCTCTGACTTATGACACAGTCATGTCCATTGTTTGCTAAACGGCATTAGACAAACAACAACGTAAACAATCGCGACAATCGGAACAATAAATGCTACGATTCGATTAAAAGATCAGCCGAAACGAGAAGACTGGCAGCAGCAGCAGCAGCAGAAAAAAAATGCAATTCCAATAAGATTGACAATGAGCGGCTGCCTAACGAGCCAGCTGTAGTGAGTGCGAGCGAGAGGGCAGACATGCAGGCAGCAGCCAGGCAGCCAGGCAGAAGTCTGGCTTGTTGTTGCTCTTCTCTTCTCTTATGTTGCTCGTTTGTAAGCAACATACATTTTTGCGCGTCAGCGCCGACAGCGGCTCTCGCTCTCCCGCTCTCTCTCTCACTCTCTTGCTGTGTCTTTCGCACTGTTTGCTTCGCAGCCTCAGCAGACTCCGAGTCGGTGACTGCGCTGCGCTGCGCTTTGTTTAAATAAAAGCCTCTTTAAGTTTATCTATCGGGGCGCATCTAAATTGTGTGGGGAGCCCGTCGCGACTGTGCGATTATGCTATTTGTTGCTGCGACTGCGCAGTCGACAGTCGGCAGCGACTGCCGCGATTCTCTTGTAATGTTTTGCCGGTGCGCTTTTAGTTGATTTTTATACCCTGAACCCATTGAAAATGGGAAATCAGGGTATAATGGTTTTGTTAAAAGTATGTAACAGGCAGAAGGAGGCGTGGCAGACCCCACAAAGTATATATATTCTTGATCAGGGCGACGAGCTGAGTCGATTTGGCCCTGTCCGTCTGTCTGTCCGTCCGTCCGTCCGTCCGTCCGTCCGTCCGTCCGTCCGTCCGTCCGTATGTATGAACGCGTCGATTTCAGAAGATATAAGAGCTAGAGACTTCAAATTTTTTTTAAAATGTCCGTAATTACAGCGCGCATATCAAGTTTATCATTAAAATTCGATAACTCATCCCGATCTTTTTTTATCGATAAAAAACCTTATCGAAAACCAGTTATAAAATTATATCTTCTACACCCTTATTGCTAGAGTCTCCAAATTTTTAATGTATGCTTATATGCAATTTATACAATTTCGGTTTTTGTTAAAATTTACCCCCCACCCTTAAATTCACCCCCTCACCATCACTTTTGTAAAAAGCGTATTTCAAATACTAGAGACTTGGGCTTTGGAATATACACACATATTCACCATATGATTACGCTCTAAAAGTTTCATTAGGATCGTATGTCTACAAAAGAAATTATTTAACAAATAAATTCTCATAATATTGCCCACACCGCAGCGCAGCCCAAGCGCAGTCGCTGCCTACTGCACAGTTAGCAGAGCGCAGGCTTATGCGTGCGTGTGGATGCATGTGTATGTATGTGTGCATAAAAGAAGTGCAGAATGATTAGAATATCAGCTTGGAGGGTTCAGGGTATCTCCTAGTCGAGCAGTCTCGACTGGAGCTTTCTTACTTGTTTATACCCTGAACCCATTGAAAATGGGAAATCAGGGTATAATGGTTTTGTTAAAAGTATGTAACAGGCAGAAGGAGGCGTGGCAGACCCCACAAAGTATATATATTCTTGATCAGGGCGACGAGCTGAGTCGATTTGGCCCTGTCCGTCTGTCTGTCCGTCCGTCCGTCCGTCCGTCCGTCCGTCCGTCCGTCCGTCCGTCCGTCCGTATGTATGAACGCGTCGATTTCAGAAGATATAAGAGCTAGAGACTTCAAATTTTTTGTAAAATGTTCGTAATTACAGCGCGCATATCAAGTTTATCATTAAAAATCGATAACTCATCCCAATCTTTTTTTTATCGATAAAAAACCTTATCGAAAACAAGTTATAAAATTATATCTTCTACACCTTTATTGCTAGAGTCTCCAAATTTTTAATGTATGCTTATATGCAATTTATACAATTTCGGTTTTTGTTAAAATTTACCCCCCACCCTTAAATTCACCCCCTCACCCTCACTTTTGTAAAAAGCATATTTCAAATACTAGAGACTTGTGCTTTGGCAATTACATGCAAATCCATGTTATAATCATAATCTGAAAGTTTCATGAAGATCGTACGTCACTGCCGCCCATGCGTGTTTATGCTTGTGTGTGTATATGTATGTAATTGTTTGTGTATGTGTGTGTGTGTGTGTGTGTGTGTGTATGTGTGTGTATGTATGTGTGTGTATGTATGCCTGTGTGTGCGTGCGTGCGTGCGTGTGTGTGTGTGCGTGTTTCTTGTGTAAGCTGATAGACGCGAAAAATTATTGAAATAGCTATTACTCCAAGGGTTCAGGGGATCTCGTAGTCGAGTAGTCTCGACTAGAGCTTTCTTACTTGTTTTTTTTTTGCTTTCTTGCTTTTGCTTTGGGTCTTTAGGTTGCCGCTGTTGTTGCTGTTGTTGTTGTTGTTGTTGTTACTTATTGCTTGCGTTGTACGCTTCATGTTTTGATTGTATTTATTTTAGTTTGAGTAACTTTACTTTTTGCTGCTGCCGATTCTGCCGCCACTGCCGCTGCTGCTGCCGTCCATTTCTGATGAAGATTTTCTGCGCGATTAACTGGCAAAGATCGCCTTACGCGCGCGCTCTACGCGGCCTCTTTTATGTGAAAAGCGTTTCGTGCGCAAGTTTAATCATGTCTCTTTTCATGGAACGTCGGAACGAGCTGGAACGAGCTGGAGCGGGGCAGCGCTGGTACGGGGTGAGAGCGCCTAATGGCGAACGGTTGAATTTCGCATTGTGCAGACATTTGAGCAATTGCGTTTAATGTTATTCATAATTCGTGTCTAGGGTTTCTCAACTGTTTGTTTGTTTTGGTTTTATTTTATTCGCTTTTTCTTCATCTTTCTTTTAATCGCCGTATAATTGTTGCTTGCCTTTGCTCTCGCACTCTCTCTCTCTTTCTGTCGCTCTGACTGAAATTAAGCTTGATTAATTTGTTGGTTGCGTTATCGACGCGTCGGCATCTGGGGCCCCAGACCGGGGGCCGCGACCTGCGTTCGACTGTGAGCGACTCGGATCGGGGCAACAAAGTTATTAAACTGGATTGGGTGTGCAATTGGGGCGTGGCAGTCGGCCCGGCCAGATAATAAACCGTGGACAGCTTTCGATGGACGGCGGCAAAGCAACTTCGGCGATAAAGTAAATAAGAAAAGAAAAAAAAAAATTGAGAAAGAGGAAAAAACAACACTGGAATTTCTATTTTATGGCCAACGGATGTTGTCTAAAGAGCTAAGAGCAACATTTTAATGGCCCATTTTGAAAGATGAATGCAGATAAGATAAATTTAGCTTATTAATTAGTTGCGTATGTCTATGAGTGTGTGTATGTGTAAGAAAATAATCAAAGTAATTCTAAAGGCTTTTCAACAGTACATTTCAACATAACCTCAATGAAGGCGAAGAGAGTCATTGACTGTAAGTATGTGTGTGAATATGTATGTATGAATTGTATGTACTAGAGCCCAATTAGACAAGCTCACATACACACAGATACATGCATGAGTATTTGTGTATAACTATCATCAACGGTCGATGTGTGAAGCAAAAAAGGCATCAAAAACAATTATGAAATCACAGCAGATGTTGGAAACAAAATTGTGGTGGTGATTTATAAAGCGCAGGGCTAAAAACAGCTACAGCTATAGCTACAGCTACAACAACAGCAACAACAATGACATCAAAAAGCGCAACATTTTTGTTGTCTTTTATTAAAAGAGAAGAAAAACGAAGAATGGAAGCAAATGGAGGCAAAGCATGTGGCATGTGTTACACATACACAAAAGCAAACACACAGACGCACAGGCATTTGTAGATGTGTGCAAAAAGAGGATGGAGTATGCCACTAAAAGGACTGCAGATGCGCAGCCACAAGCAAGAAACTTATGTACGTTGGAGATTTACGACTTAAATGCTGCAGCGCATAATCAAAAAGACAAGCGGAGATGAAGCTGGTATCGAAGCATCCGCAGGAATAGGACCAACAGCAGCAGTAGGAGCAGCGACAGCGGCAGCAGGAGCTGGAAAAAGCAGCGACGCTGGCAGTGCACTTAATTAACAAATATACAAACACTTAACATAACCTCAACTGACAGGCGGTCGGTCAGGCCAGGCAGAGCGTTGTCTGAGCGAGACAACGCTAGTGTAACATTTACCCCACACCCTCGTGCACACACACACATACAAAGTCAGTCGGCAGCTTGCGCAGCTCGCCGTTCATTGGATGTTCGAATTGTGCGAGAGAGCGGTGGAAAAGAGAGCGCACGAGAGCAGTATCTGCGCTCAGTGTGTGTGTGTGTGTGAGTATATGTTTTGTTCTTATTGCCGTTCCGGTTTTGGGCCTGTGGCCTGACTGGCGACTGCTCGCTCTTGCTCATTTTTGCCGTCTCGTTTAGTTGCAAGTTCGCGGGAGCTTCAGTTGGTTCAGCTGACTGGCAGAGCGCACGTAACGGAAACCGGGCGAGAGTTTTTATTGTTTTTTCGAACGTTGAATAGTACTATGTTGAATATTGAATGCCAGACGTGCGTGAGCGCCATCTAGCGGCGAGACGACCTAACGAAACGAAAGTGCTTGTGTGTGTGTGTTTGCCCGTGTGTGCATATCACACCGACTGTGTGCGAGTGTGTGTGTGCGTGTGAACTAATTGTGAATTGTAAATAGCGCAACATCAAAATGCCGACGGCTTTGCAGCCTCTAACCCTGGGCTAGGCGCACGTCTGACGCAGTGAACTGCCATCGAACACTGGCTACACTTATGTCCACGCTGGCCAGCAGCCGCCATCCGACGCTGAATCTGACACTGAAACGCAGCAACGAGAATCAGCATCAGCATCAGGATCAAGAAGCTGTGCCTGCTGCAATGCATCCCGATTGCCTGCCCCTGCCACTGCCCCTAGGTGCAGCTGGTGGCCACGGCAGCAGTCCGCAGCTGCAGAAACCGGACGATGGGGACGAGGACGAAGGCTCAGCCTGCGATGAGCATATGGTGAATATTTTGGATGACCAGGAGGAGCCCAATGACGATGACGATGAGGAGCTGGATGATGCGGCCAGTTGCTGCAGCGAGAACAGCGTCCTCAGCGTGGGCCAGGAGCAATCCCAGGTGGCAGCGGCCCAGGCCAGGCAGCGCCTGCTTATGAGCCAGCTCTATCGCCCGTCGGCCTTCAGCAGCGTGGCCAACAATGTGAATCCTCATGCGCCAGCCGCCGAGGATGCTGCCCATCCCATGCCTGCGCCGGCCAGCTTCCAGGAGGAGTTTCTGCGCAAGTCGCAGCTCTATGCGGAGGAGCTAATGAAGCAGCAGATGCAGCTGATGGCCGCGGCTAGGGTGAACGCGCTCACAGCTGCTGTGATGCCGCTGGGCGGCCTGCGTGGACCCAAGGTCACACAGCAGCTGCAAATGGCCATGGCGGCCATGAGGCCCACGGCCGGACAGGATGCACTGGCTCAATTGACGGCCACGGCGTTGGGCATAGCGCCCGCAACGCATCCGCATCAGCTGCTCATGCAACAGCAGCTGCAGCAGCAGCAGCAACAGCAGACGCAGCAGCAGCAGCAGCATCCAAATCCTTATCAGCCGTTGCAGAGCAATCACAACTACAACAACAACAATAACAACAACAATAATTTGAATGATAATGAACGCGCCTTGAAGTTCAGCATCGACAACATACTCAAAGCGGACTTTGGCTCACGTCTGCAGCAGCGTCTGGCCGCAACGGGCGCCGGCGCTGGCATCGGAGCTGGAACTGGCACCGGAGCAGCGCTGAAGACGCCGCGCAAAAGCCCGAAGCCATTGAATCTGGTGCAGCTGCAGACGCAAACGCAGCCCAGCCTGAGCTTCTCCAGCACCTTGGCCAACATCTGCAGCAATAGCAACGACTCCAACAGCACCGCCACCAGCAGCAGCACCGCCAACAATCCGGCAGCCGTTGACCTGGTCAAGTCGCCCAGTGCCACATCGCCGGCGCCAGCGTCAGCGTCTGCAGCGGCCACAGCAGCCACTGGCAAGGCAGCAGCCGATGATAACGGAACAACTGCGACGGCCACATCCACCAGCTCCACGCCCATTGTGTGGCCCGCTTGGGTCTACTGCACGCGCTACAGCGATCGCCCCAGCTCAGGTGAGTGTCCTTGCAGGGGAAAAGGAATAATATTAAATAAATATAAATGGAGATTGGTGTTTTGAATATGGATGGATATTCCAAGAACTATGCTAACTAAATGTTCTTTGTATAAATTTGATTACGTCTGTTCATAAAGCCTGAAATCTGGAACCAATCCCAGAAAGGAAAGATCTTCTGTCAAATTGAGTCAGATTCTAATAATTAGTTTTACATCAATAGGTCAATAGATCATAGGTCACTTATCTATAATTGCTTCAAGTATTCTATAAAATATAGAATATTTATAAAATATATATAATAATGATGGAATTGATAATCGATAGATATAAATATATAATGTAAATATTTTTATGATACAGCTGAAAGCTATAAACAATTTATATATGAGCAAATCTTTTGATAGGAAATTAGGAGTCATTTTCTATATTTTTGTAAATTTTAAGAAAACACTTTAAATTTTATATGATATGATTTCTGCTTTCATTTTTCATCTCAATATAATCGTTAACTGTTGTATTCAGCTAGATTATCTGCAACACTAAAATGAAATTGAAAATATATATATTAAAGTCTAGTAACGAGCTAATATATGAAATATGTATATAGTTATGTACATGTGTATTAGAAAATCTATAAAATTAGAGAATATTTAATTTCCATGCAGGAATATATTTTAATGTTTTTAATAATCAATTATCAATCATACTGTGAAGAGTTCAATTAAAAGTAAATGATTTTTCTATTCAAAATTGTGCTAAGAGTAATATAAACTTAGCTTTTAGAGTGAAAAGAATATTTAAGAAAAGAATATTATACATTTTTTTTTTTTTTTTTTTTTTTTAAAGTTATTACCACAATAACACTCAAATAAAATCGATTAAATAATAAGCTGTTAGAGTCTAAAGATATTATTCATTGATGCTGCTCAACTACGAACTAACCTCATATTCAAAAGGAGGAATATTTCGATTAGACAAATATAGTCCCTTTCCTCAAACACACACACACACACACACACACGCACACACGGAGGACTGGCAGTCAGACAGATAGATGGACAGGGTGTTGAGTGGGTAGTGTTGAGTGGTTGAGTGGCTCATAAACAGTTGAGCAAACAATGTGGCAACCACAGAGTACGCCGCACCGTATCCAGACAGCGGCGTCAATCTGCAGCTCATTACGTTGCAACCACCAAAAAAAATGAAAGAGGAAGGAAAGGGGCAACTGCCATGACACGCTCACTCCAGCATGGCACACTGCCAACCACCACCACCACCACCAGCACTACCGCACCGCACCCTCGCATCCTCGCCTCATACCCAAGCTACCCAGTTCACATTCGACTTCCTTTAGCCACTCATGAAGTGTTTGCTCGAGTGGTTTTTATGTCCTTATGGCTTATGTAACATAACTTAAGCTCATTATGCGCGTGCCTCTCTCTCTCTCACACACTCTCTCTCTCGCTTTGACACACCCCCTCCTCTGCCCATAATCATGGCACTCATGAATTTAGTTTATGCCACCGCAGGGAATTTTCGGTAATCGTTTGCCTAATAATTTTATGTGGCCAACTAGTGCCTGAGGCACTCGGAACTGAATATTTCCTTTGGCTTTGGGGTTGTTTGCGAGGGTCGTTTCATGTTTAACTTGTCATTTTGTTAGCTTTTCCCATTATCCACGCACAGCTCTCAAGTGGGCGTCACAATAATCAAATAGACTCGGTTTGCTTCTTTCCTTCCTCTTCTTCTTCATTTTTGATACTCTGATATTAATTAATTTTTATTATTATTTATGTTCGCGTTTTAGTGGATAAATAATGCGTAATGAGTAATGAATAATGTGCGTTAGGTAAGCCAGGTAATGAGGTAATGAATCTCTTGATTAGAGTGTAACTAAATTTGAAGATATTCATATGTATGTAAATGAAGAAAGGGAGATGGAGAGATGTGAGATATATATTTATATATACATAGATATATTGAGATATATTTATATATTTAGTATTATTAAGTAATTTATCATCTCTCTTTCTTTCTGTTTCCCTGCCGCTCTTCCTCTTCCTATCTTTCTTGCTGTTTCTGCCTCTCTCTGTCTTTCTCCCTCTCACTATCTCTCTCGCTGTCTCTCCCTCTCTCTCTCTCGCTCTTTCTGTCTCTCTCTCTCCCCCACTTTCCTCTTTCAATAATATATATATATTATACTGGAATGCTGACTTCCTACGCATATCAAAGATATTTAAATATATTGAAATTGTTTTATATACATACAATATATGTATACTCTTATACATAATAAAAAAATTAAAAATGCATTTGATTTAAACTATATATTATAAATTTTTATGTTTCCTAAAATACTTTAGTCTCTTAACACTCTTAGTTTCTTAACACCTTGATTCATTTGGTTATCTGAACTATTTGTCTGTTCGTCTGTCAGTATGTCTGTCTAGATGTGCTTGTCTTCTTCCTTAATATGTAGTATACTATATCATATACAGGTATCATCATCGTATTATATAAAATAGATGTTAATGTTGTTGTCAACACAAACTCTCACTTGCCCCATAGTTCATAGCTCTTAAAAGTTAAAACCCACAGAATTTCATTCTTCTATAATTGCTTGCTTATAATGCTGGACACAGAATATATATATTATCTATATCATATTGTTGAATATACAGTTACTTAGATACAATACATGTATATACATATGAATATATATAGTAATATATAAATAATATTCCCGTGATAAAAGTAATTTATATATTAGTTAAATTTAATTAAAAAAATAATTAATTAATTTAAATTGTGTATATCTATATAACTTAAATGATGACGATTAGTTAGGATAGGGAATGAATACTTTAACCTCGATTCAAAATCCAATTGATATTAGGCTACGTTAAAAATTTAGCTCTTCACTTATGAGTTCATTTTCCATCCCTGACATGCCTGCTGCTTCCATTTTATTCTTAGTTCTATATCAAGGAATATCCAGATCTGTAGTTATTAATAACTGTATTCTTCGCTTCCAAATTGGAGCAGATTCTAGCATATGTACTAGTCCATCACTTTCGTCTAACGAACTTCAACTGTTTCATTCTCGCTGAACTTGTGAAGCATAGTAAACTTTCAAGATGTTACTTAGCCTATTAGACTGATTAATGTGAGCTTCACATTTGACTTCCCGCCCAACTGAGTTCCAGCTACCCATCTGCCTGCCCAGCCCCCTATATATGGCCGCTCACTACGCTACCCCTTTCCCCGTTTGCTGCTCCCTCTCTTATCGCGCATTCAAAGCTAAAAGTTGAGTGCATAAATCGCTTTTGTTTGGGTTTGTCGCGCTCGCTAATTAACCAGAAAATGAAACGTTTTTTCCAACCATTTTGTTGTTGTCTCTTTCAGTTTTTTTAAGGTGTGTTTTGTTGTAAAAATGTATTATGCATTTTATTACAGTGCTTGTTGTTGTTGTTTGCTTGGATTTTTTAAATTTAGCGTGACTAAAACGAGATCTCGATCGCATTGCGGCTCCATAATTTGAATGAATGTTGTAGGCGATGAAGTTGAAGCCGGAGCTAAGAGTTGGAGCTGGATGGAGCTGGGGCTGCAACTGGAGGGGGAGCAGCGAGATTTCAGTTAACAGAAAATAAAACATGAAAAGAGAGAAGGGGAAAAATATTTAAATGCAACTCGAAACATTGAAATAAAAGTCATAAATTTAGAGCTTTTGAAAAATTGCCTTGACTACGACAAGAAAAATTATTAAATTTTATTAAAAGGTGTTAATTTGACAAATTAATGCGGCACATGTGTATGTGTGTGTGCGAGTGGGTGTGCTTATGCGGAATTAGCAGTCGACTGCGCTCATAAAACAGTTATTTATTGCAAAACATTTGAATATTATTTAACGAAAAACTTTAATAATTGCGAGACGGCAATCAAATTTATTGCATGTTGCTAGCTTGCTTCAAATATACTCGAAATAAAATCCTAAAAATAGCAAACTATTTTTATTGGCTAAATTAGCATTGAAGTTGAGCCAATTGCAGTTGCGCCCGATATAGACGCTTAGCCGATATTGATTTATTGTTGCTGCTTGTATACCTTATACTACTTGAATATGGAAATAAGGGGTATAATGTGCTTGTGTTTGCTTATGTAAGATACAGAAGCAGATGATGTAGTCTCTTTAATCTTTAATGTAATCAAATTTCCTGTCCCTTCTAGGGGCTTCTTTTGAGCCTAAATTTGCTTAAAATTCATAACTCTCTCCGCCCGTCCATCTGTCTGTATGACCGTCTTTCTGTCCGCTCGTCTGTTTGTCCGTCCGTCTGTTGTCTCGATCGAATGCTCTCCCGTTTGGCTTCCGTACGTGCTCATCTCTCTATTTGCCCGCTTATCCGCTTGTTCATCCGTTCGTCTGTCCATGCTTCTCGCTCTGTCCGTCTGTCCGTCCGCCCATCCGTCCACCCATCCGCCCAACCGTCCACCCTTCCATTTGTCGTTCAGTCCATCGTCCGCCTCTTTCTTATTTCATAATTTTAGTCTTGCTATATACTTAGCTATAGGAAAAAGCGTCGAATGAATACTATATATACTAGCTCTCTGCCAACTTCAGCATGTCTCCCAATGAGTCACTCCCCCTCTACGCTATTCTTCATTGGCTTTTTAAATGGGTTTTTGTGGACAATTCTTTATGTGTTACAGGGTTAAACATTTCCTAGTTTGGAGTGCGCTGGGAACTTCATTTCATTTTTTCATTGCATTTGCTGGCAGATGTTAGGTTTATATATTTATAATTATATAGCTCAGTGCCTACGAATCGAACCACAAATTGCAGTTGCTGCCAATGACATATATAGAAACGCAATATGCCATTTCATTGGTTAACTAAAAAGTGATCGACCACAAAATGAATGCGACTGGCTTTTGTTGGCCAGCTATCAGAAATATGTTGTTGTCTATAAAAATGTAATGGGCTTATAAATATGCGTTGTCAACACGCTTAAGCTGTTGGCTGCCGCAGCTGCCACACTGTTGCCACTTGCAGCTGAGCCAAGTCGAGCTCCAGCTCTAGCTCCAGCTCCAGCTTCAGTCTCTGCTCGAATCGCGGCAATTTTCGCATTTGTCCGGCACTTGGCGCTCATTTAACAGTAGCCAAACAGCCGCAGCCGTAGCCGGATCGCCACTGAACCATTAAGTAATTTTCAATCTGCCCCAGAACGAGGCACGGCCAACAACAGCAGAACAACAAACATGCGGCTGCTGTGGCTGTGGCTTTAGCTGTGGCTGTGGCTGCCACAACAATGACAACATAAACAAACGAATTTCAATTACCCATCAGCCTTAGCTGCAATTACCTTCAGCTCTCTCTCTCCCTCTCCCTCTCTAACTCTCTGTACTCTCTACACGCCTCAAGAATTTTCCGCGCCACGCAGCTGTAAGTTTTGCCTTTCTGTGCGCATTTTCCCAATGGAAAATTTGCTTAGCAAATTGGCCCCCCAAACGATTTGCTGGCACATCAAACAGCAGCTGAACACGATGAAGACGATGCGTCGTTGGGGAAGAATTCCCATTTGCCAACTCCCCATTAAAACGCTTCGCTTATCGCAATTTTACAATAGTTTAACGAAAATACTTCAAAATGTTTGTAATTTCCCATCGCAAATAGCTCGAAATACCCTGTAAAACAGGGAATGGCTGGAGTAGAGGGGGGCGGGGGGTGTTGCGCGTCAATTGGACGCCGGCTAATAGCACTTCGATTGCGATTGCTTCACGGAATCAATAAGTGGCGCCCGACTATCGATGTGCAAAATCTATTTGTTAGCCCATTTGCAACAACTACATGCAACATTTGGTGGCAAGTGCAAATGTGTGCCGCGCGGCACTTGTGTGAGCCAATTAGTTGGCTCCGTCCATGTGCTTGGACTCCCTCTGTTGCAGTCAGCTGAGCAGACGACATGATGTTGTAGGTGTGTGCGACTAGCAGATACCCTGGAAAGCTGAAGTGCACATTAGAGATTGAGTTGCGATTGGGGAGGAGAGAACACAGTATGTGTAAGTGAGCAAGTGAAATGAAATAAAATTGAAAATTGAAATTGAAATTGAATTGAAAATTGCCCTTGATGAGTCTTAAGAACAGAAATATTTTTGACTGGCGATGCTTTATGTAATCTAAAGGTGCCAAATCGAAAGCGACCAAGGCAATCGAATGAGAATATTGCTATCGTGTCGTCTAGTATTGAGGTGTTTCCAAAGACATCCATTGCCCGGCATTGCTCGAACCACATTACAACAAATTATCCGGGTTGACTTGCATTTATTACCGTATAAAATTGCCTGCGAACAGGCCTCGTCGATTAGAATGGGCCCAAAGCGATATTAGGTCAGTCGAATATGGACAGCTCTGTAGTTATTCCATTATTTCTCCCTCTCCACACATCCCGCTCTTCCTCTCTTTGTTTCAATTTCCTTTAAACTTTTGCAGATATATACATAATATAATAATATATATTTTAACATATTTCTCTATTACAAGAAACTTAGAATCAACTATTATTATGCCATTATTACTATTACTATTATCATGCTAATAAAACTATCCAAGTTCCCTTGTCATTTGCATTTGCAAACTTCAGCAATTCGTAGCTCAATATTTACGACTAATTAGTAAATCCGGCAAATTCAACGTTGACATCAATTAAATGACGTCATAAAGTTCTGTAAATTGTGTCAAAGTTTCGCAATTAATTTCAACCTGGCCAAGTTCTTGTGAAACAATCTACTAAGCTCCTGCTCGAAGCCAACAGAATTTGAAGTCAATTTGCTCTGGGGAGGCCATAGCCATAGGGCGGTAACGACAGCATTTAGTTTGAGGAGGTTTATGACCCAAATGCATACATCAAATATGAATACGAAGCTGTCACGTCATATGATAATCATGATATAGCCATAGAGGCAGAACTCGTCGGGGCTCTAGAAGTCGAGCAACTTCCTTCGGCGGCAGCGCCACAGCGCCTGCCGTAGAAGGCAAATTAAGCCATTGGAGCAGGCAACTTGCGAGTCTAACAATTTGCTGTTATTACTGTTGTTGTTGTTGTTATTGTTGTTTCTGTTGCTGTTGTTGTTGTTGTTATTAAATGAAAATGTTGCGCATTTCCTGACGCACGCTAAAGGCCTTCAACACTCAAACACCTAAAAGGCAGACGGCCTGGCAATAACAACGACTAGCACATGCTCTATCTGGCGGAGACTTTGAATGTGGGCGTGGCCATGTTAGCTCAGCGATTTATGAAGTGACAAAAATTAATTTTTTAACTGTTTAGCTATCGCAGCAGCCGAAGCAGCCGATGCGGCAGCAGTTACTGCAAGAACTGTAACTGGCAACGCCTTTTAAGGCACAACAACAACAACAACTGCAATAACAACAACAACTCTGGCAATAAAACTGTCCGAGTTGGGCCGCACTCCAAATCGAGACCATATCAGCTAGCAAAAATGTCGTTTAAACTGTGCTGTTGACCGCATTTGGTTAATGCGATCTGCAATTGTTGTTGTTGTTGTTGTTTTAGTAGTTGTTGTTGCTGCTGCTATTGCTGCTGTTATTGCATTTGCTGCACAGCTCTGACCCGCAATTGCTGCAGCAAAACATTATTAACTCACGCCGTATAGCTCTTTCCGTCTACCTCCCTCCCTCTCTCTCTCTATCTCCTTCCCTCTCTGTCTTTTTATACCCAGCAGTCACTGGGCACAGTGGGTGTTTAGCTCTAATTGTTATTGGAAATGTTAAGCGGTTTATGTGGTTACATTTTTGATTAGGATTACATTATTTATTGAATAGTGAAGTTATTAAATTAAATATAATTTTTTTTATAATTAAAATATAAAATTAAATACATATCTAATCAAGTTGCGGTTAATAGTGTTTTTATTAAAAATTTACTTCTTGTTTGTTTCTTTTTATAAACCATATAAAATGCTTTTGCTTTTGCTTTAATCAAAGTTAACAAATAATATACATAGATTAACTGTTGTAATATATAACTTAAATAATATGCATATAAATATTTATTTAATGTTAAATGAAATTTTTAAATTATTTATTAAATATTTAACAGTTTCAATTGATTTTCAATGCATTATAATGTTCAACAGAAAAGTTTTTAGGCAGCTCTATTTATCATTTTTTCAAAATTAACAATTTTATTGTTACCTAATGAATTGCTATGTTTCAGCAGCTGAATGAAGTAATAAAAATTGTTTAAAAATCTTATGGAATGAATTTAACATAATAAACATAAATATAAACTGAAGAGGATTAAATTTCTGCATTCAAATAAAGCAGCATCAATTTGAAGTTGAATAAATGCGTACGAATCTGCCCAAGTTTATATTAGTTAATTTGCTTAGCTTACACAATTTTCAAATTTTATTGATAGCTCAACAATTTCAGAATAGTTCCCCGTCTCTAATTATATATAAATTGTATTGAAGTATATATTACTGACTTTACATACAATATCATAATAATAGATATGTGCTTATTACATATTACTAAATGAATATATAATATATATACTGATCATATTATATGTATATGATATATGTTACATATGTATATATATAATTCTATACAAGTTTAAGGTCAAGTGTTCGTATGTATAATTATCAAATTAGCGAGGCTCAACACGCAATTTGTGAGCATTTTACCTGTGTATAACTCTATGAAGAGTCTCCCGGTTTTATCATCAGCAGATTTTGTAATTCACTGCTGGTTCGACTTCACTTTGCTACTCTGCCGAGCTGTAACCAATTCAGAATTGTATGATAGCAGCATCTGCAAAGAGAGCAAAAGTGAGTGAGGCCAGCGTCCAGTTTATCTGCGTTTGCTCAATGGCACTCAGTTCTACACTGAGAGAAAATTGCTCTTCAATTACTAAACAGAGGCGTGTAGGACTGTCTTTTATTATCGATTTGATTTATTTATTTTTGTATTTATTTATTTGGTGTGCTGCTTGTCTGTAAATTGTCAGAATATTTATTATATATTCTAATTTTTGTTTTATTCCATTTATTGATTTTTAATATAAGAGATGCCATTCTTCTTTACCATCGTCAATAAAAATAAGAGCTTGAGAAGCTTAAATCTTAAAATGCTTATAGATAAATATTGATGTTCTAGCTAGGTTTATTTCAGTCAAATCCCATATATTACCAAATCAACTAACGTCAAATATGAAAAACAGCTTCTTAAGTAGTAAATGTTGATAAGAAATCTATTTTTGTACTATATAATCATATCATAATCAATTGCTTAATTCTGGAATTGTATATACACACACATATACACACACATATGCACATCATATTCGAGACTCTATAGAAAATGCTCCTAAAGACAGGCAAAACTTAAAAATATTTTGCGCATATAGAAATAGCCCCTAAAGGGGGCTCAAATTAAACTCGCTGCTATTTACAGGGTATCACCTAATGAATGCCCCATATTTACATAAGCATCGCATGCCTATCAGCTATTATGGAGCATCTTATCGCTCGCAACGCTAGATTAATAATGGGCGTTGCTGTTCGACTCTGGGCTCGGGGCTATCCACCTTATCATTTGCACAATTTCACACTCATGGCCCCAAAATGTGTGTGTGGGGGCCAACGACATGCCGAAATTCCATAGTTGATTTCGTTACTTTATGCGTATACGTAACGTGTTCGCGGCTAAGGCTGGGCGCAGAGAGGCAGCGAGGCAGCGAGGCAGGGATCGTGTACCTTGGGGACCACCCAGACGGGGCACCAGAAAGCCAAAAAGCCAAAAAGCCGAACTCGACGCAAAAGACAAGTTTCCGCATTTGGATTCAGATGAATTCAGATGAATCGCATTGCTGGCATATAAAAATCATTTTTATAACTTCATTTGTGTTAATTTGGAAACGCGCCGCGCTGCGATCGAAATCGAGGGACAGACGGACGGACAGGCGGACGGACGGGCAGACAGTCCGCAAAGACACCACCAAAAAGCTCGAAATGTTTTACGGCTTGCCGTCGATATTTACAGCTGTCAAAATATTTTCTACAAGCAAATGACTTCATTCATCAGCTGCCCAAAGTGGGCAGGGCAGGTATTTCATATTCTCTTATTATTATTCGTGCTCATTTCGTGTGCGATCAATCTTTGGGCCAGTCCGTTCAGTCACTCCGTCAGTCAGTCCGTCAGTCAGTCAGTCAGTCAGTCAGTCAGTCAGTCAGTCAGTTTGCTGGCTGGCATAAACATGCATTAAAAGCCAACAAGCAGACAAATAAACAAATAATCAAAATAAGCCTCATTATGACTACAGACAGCAGGCGAATGCAGCAACAACAACAGCAACAGCAGCAACAACAATAAGTCGGGCAAGAATTTATTGAAAACTAATTAAACCTGACGGCAGCCACAATTCATTTGTTTGTGGCCTTTTAATCGTTTATTTATTACTCAGCCTGCGCTTGGATATGTATCTGTATCTGTATCGCTGTATCTGCAGCTGAGTATCTGTATCTGAGCTGCTTATATATATAACTTTGTAGTATAAAACTGTATAAATCATATATATCAAATCTAATAGATATATATAGATACATATAAGTATAAAGATATATAGATATAAACAGGTCAGATACATATATATTGTATTAGATATAAGTCGATATAGCTGTAAATGTATAATATCTTTTACGTATGAAATTTATATATCAATTAATCTATATTCCTACACATCTATATATCTCTATGTGAAATTCTATCTCTGTCTGTATCTCTATCTCGCACTCGTTTCTGGCTCAGCCTAGCCAAGCTTGCTTTTAATAATGAGCTCATATCAAGATGCTTGATTGCAGATCTTATCCAGTTCTTTTTCTTTACAAATTGATTCTTTATTTATGAATACGAGTATTTGATTATACGCAATCGTATTTCACTTTCAATTGATTTGTTCTCTGAAGTTTTGTTTGAACTCAATTGAATTGCACTGATTCATGAATATAAAATGCTTGGACAGTAAATTGTGTTACTAAAAGCCATATATTTTATGTGTAGCTCTTTAATGGGGCTCAGATGCTAATTGA
Organism: Drosophila arizonae; assembly: GCF_054131065.1. Lineage (NCBI taxonomy): Eukaryota > Metazoa > Arthropoda > Insecta > Diptera > Drosophilidae > Drosophila > Drosophila arizonae. The sequence continues at coordinate 20,663,143 of NC_142925.1, read as the reverse complement.
GTACAATTTGAGAGCCAGCCAAATTAAATATGCAATTTTATTAGCCAAAGCAGACGGCTACAAGTGTTGCCTGAGCTGAGGCCAATATTTTAGCCTTGTCTTAATAAATAGCATCAACTCTAGATTATCATTTATAGATATATGTCGGGAGACTTGAGAGCTTGATAATCGAAACTTCTCTTTGCCTCGCCCCCCAAGCAGAAGATTTGTTGCCAAATTTTAGTGGAGCTGAGCTATAGCCATTAGGCTGAGCTGAGCTGAGTTGAATTGAGTTTAGATATCTTTATAGATCAATCAGTTCCGCTGAGTTTGTTTGCTCTTTGTGGGCAGCTTTAATGTTGCGTGGCGTTAATTGAGGCACATAACTAACACCCTTCGGATCACAGCTTCGAAATGGCTTCGGGCTGAGTGAGAGAAACCTGTACAGGAATTTGTGGCTCTCATTGACATTTTGATGGCTGCTAGCCGTTGGCCATTGCCTTGGCTGAGGCTGCGACTGAGGCTGATGCTGATGTTGTTGGGTCTGATGTGGTTGTCATACAGTTGACATGTCTGTCGTCTGTTGGATGAGGGGGAAAGCTTTGATTATTTTATGCCAGTGAGTGACGGGCGGGCCGGGCAGTCACGACAGCAGGGCTCAGTTCCAGTCACAGTCACAGAGAGTCACAGCGTACAATAACCGGTGACCGATGCCTCCTCGATGCTGCGATGCCTCGATGCTTCGATGCGTGCGTGTGGTCAACCGCATTTGTCAAGTTTAATTGGGAAGCGAGCTGGGCTTTTGGTTGCTTTTTTGATGGTTCTTGGTTTCACTTTTTGCTGTTGTTGTTGTTTCTGCTGCTGCTGCTTTGCATAGCGATCAATATACTCAGCTTCAGTCAGTGTGCCCACATTTGTTGGCATCGGCGTCGGCGTCGACTTGCTTATTGTTTGTTTATTACTTGTTTCGCTTTAATTACTTGTTCGTGGCGATCGTGGGGCGAGCGTCGTGCGGCCCGCAGTAAAACCGATAGTCACACTTATTGGAATTACTGCTTCATTATCATGTGAAATGATTTTGGGCTCCAATTGGAATTGAAATTGGAGTTGGAATTGGTAGTGGAGCTGGAGTTGGCCAACTCATAATCTCTTGACACTTGAGTACCATTCAAAAGAGTTCTTCAGCTGTGTGGCCAAGCGAATTCAAATCAGCTGAGATTAGTGAGAAACAAAGCGCTGCGCGATCGTCGGCCCACGGAAACAAGTTGAAAAGTTGTTGCTGAAATTTGTAGCTGAAGCTACGAAGCTACGAAGCTGATCTCCAAACGGTGTTGCCATCATGCCTCGAGTGCTCTGTAAATATTCGTATTCGTAGCGCACGATAATTGAGAGATTCTAAGTCTTCTTCTCGGAAACGATGCGGCGTGAGTGCCGCAAAGGGGCGCCAATCCACCGGCGGACCAGCAGCTCAACTTGATACAAATGCTCGAATGCATACCAATTGGTGTGCGTATATGTTTGTATGTATGTATTATTAATATGCGTATTGAAAATAGTATTCATACATATATGTAATATGGGCATGATATCATACGCCATACAATCAAGAGTGTTTCTATATATACTATATACAAAGATGTGTAACAGATATTCGATCTATCTATTATATTGTAGAGTTCGGTTATGACGACTCCGCTTATTTATTAACCTTTCTAGCTTATCTATTTAACCTTTTCTACATCTTATATAACATTCAATTCTATGTGAAGCAGCTTGAAAGCAATCCTAAATGTTGTTTAGCGCTGTTCTTTTGAGGCTAGTCTGGTCTAGTCTAGTCTGTTAATAACTAAGCAAAAAGCAGAAAATTAATTACATTGATTTTGCTATTGTTCACGTTCACAAAAAAAAAAAAAACAAAAAAAAAAAAACAAAAAAAAAATTAAAATAAAGAATATATGCTTTTAAAAGATTTTTGAATTTAAATATTGAACATTGAAAGTAACATAATTCACTAATAATATTGACATAAATAATATAATTCATATTAATAAATTTTAAAAGTCCAAAATCCTGTACAAAATTTCCAAATCAACCAACTTTCCTTTTAGATACGAAAGAAGCTTTCAACTTTCCACCTCTAATATAGGAACTCACAGCAATGTCTATATATGAAGAGAGAAGCATGAGTTTTAGTCTGTTAAAATATTGAAATTTATATTATTAAAATTTGTTTTTACATTAGTTAATTAGGTTTCATTTGCTTCGTTAGGCAAAAGCCATCTGAAAGCAAGATCTGGTAAATATCGTAATAATGAGGCAACTTGTATGGCTACTTCAGACACCTTCTAGAACTATCCTGAACAGAGTTCATTGTTGGAAATTGCTGCTTCATTACTGTGCTGCTCCAGCTAAGCTACAACCAGTTGATAATTCAATGTAGTTCAGCTTAAGTAAAGTGCAGCTCCCATATAAGTAATTATATTATGAATGACTGAAATATGAGCCACACTTTCCATATAAATATTTCATTAAATATTATAGAAATCTATTAAACTTTTCCATATATAACAAGTAAGAAAGCTCTAGTCGAGACTGCTCGACTACGAGATCCCCTGAACCCTTGGAGTGCTAGCTATTTCAATAATTTTTCGCGTCTTTCAGCTTACACAAGAAACACACACACATACACAAACACATACACATACAAGCACCCACGCATAAACACGCACGGGCTGCAGTGTGCGCTTACTATGAGAACTTAATTGTTTAATAACTTTTTTTGTGGACGTACGATCTTCATGAAACTTTCAGATTATGATTATAACATGAATATGCATGTAATTGCCGAAGCACAAGTCTCTAGTATTTGAAATACGCGTTTTACAAAAGTGAGGGTGAGGGGGTGAATTTAGAGGTGGGGGGTAAATTTTAACAAAAACCGAAATTGTATAAATTGCATATAAGCATACATTAAAAATTTGGAGACTCTAGCAATAAAGGTGTAGAAGATATAATTTTATAACTGGTTTTCGATAAGGTTTTTCATCGATAAAAAAAGATCGGGATGAGTTATCGAATTTTAATGATAAACTCGATATCCGCGCTGTAATTACGAACATTTTACAAAAAATTTGAAGTCTCTAGCTCTTATATCTTCGGAAATCGACGCGTTCAAACATACGGACAGACGGACAGACGGACAGACAGACAGACGGACAGGGCCAAATCAACTCAGCTCGTCACCCTGATCAAGAATATATATACTTTGTGGGGTCTGCCACGCCTCCTTCTGCCTGTTACATACATTTCAACAAAACCATTATACCCTGATTTCCCATTTTCAATGGGTTCAGGGTATAAAAATCTAAATTTGTCTCTAAAGTTGCGCTGAAACTGAAGGCGTGTTGCCTATTCCCACACATCTATTTAGCTAGAGCCGCTGAGTCGCTTTGTTGGTCTTTTGGCTAATTGCAATCATAATGTCAGGGCGCGATAATGCAGAGGCTGATGACTTAAGCAAGCGCAGTTCCCATAAGGCTATCGGATATTGTCTAACTCTGATCTATATTGTTGCAGCTGGGCGCTGTTGGGCGAGGGGGCATGTGGCATGCGGCATGCGGCATGCGGCATGTGGCATGCTGCGACGACCAGGCGATGGGCGCATAATAAAATTAAGTCAATGCACAAGCAGCAGCAGTCGAGTCGTTCAGCTTTTCAGCCTCATACAAAATTCGCGCTGCTGTGGTTGTTGTTGTTGCTGTAGTAGTTGTTGTTGTTGTTTGGTTGTTGCATGGCTGTTGCCTGGCTGTGGCTGACTGGGACCACCCAAGTTGACAGCGAACACGAACAGCGCTTAAGCTTGTCCAGAGACAGACTCTGCAGTTGGAATCGTAGCCAGAGCCAACGAGGAGCCACTCTAATAAAGCTCGAATGCTGCTGCTGCTGCTGTTGCTGTTCCTGCTGCTGTTGCTGCTGGCTCGTTCGACCACGGTCCACGTTCCAGTGCATACAAAATAAATTTTATTAAGCAGTTAGAAACGAGCATTAATGAAATGCAGCTTGCAGTGGAGAGAGAGAGCGAGTGGGGCAAGTGGTGCAGCTACTGATCCGCAGCGATAACTGCGTACGTTCAGCCAAAGTTGCACGAGTGAGACAGAGTGATAGAGCGAGAGAGTGCGATTCAATTTGCTGGCGTTGTCCTTAGCGTTCTCGAATGATGCTGATATATGTGATCGTGATCGTTGTCGATGTGCTCATTGGGGCTTCATTGCGATTTATGTGCGTAATAATTGTGACAATCACAGTCGAGTCGAGTCCAGCTGCTGACAACTGACAATGATCATCATCATGATTGCGATGATGATCATCTGACTGAACTCTAGTAATTAAATTGCATTTCTGTATCGCCAGCTTCAATTGAAAGAAAGACAGACAACGTTAAAAATTATGCAAAATCAATTGATTAAAATGATGATGAATGATTCATAAATACTGTGATGGATGAGCTGCTAGAGCTAGAGCTCAAATGCCACCCACATCTATAATTAACTGAGTTATATCATTTGTGAAAGTCTGCAAGCTGGGAATTGTGAAAACACTTAACAAAAAAACAAACATCAAAATTCCCAAATGCTAATTAATAAACGAATGATAAATTGTTTAAAATTAATTGAATTAAACAAATCGGCAAATGGGAATATCCCTAATTTAAAATCGACTCTCTCATTGCTCTGCTATTCTAAGTCAGCTGTGATAATTTCGTAATTTTTGATCTATTAGCGCTGATCTATTATAGCCAACACATACACACACACACACACACACACACACATGTACCACATCCAGCTCGTGGCTCGTAGGCTCGTTGAAATTAGTTTCAAAACTCAATTGGCAGTTACGCCTGCTCGACAGCTACGGCGTCTTAGCCCAGTGCCCCGTAGGCCTCAGTAGAGTTGGAATTTTGGTCTTGTTTCGGCTCAAAACGGTGTCAATAAGATTGATGGCTTGAAGCTTTGCAACAGCCCAGCTGAACTGAACTACACAGGCTGAGGCTCAGTTAGACAGAGGCACGTTCATAGATACACAAACACACACACACACATACACATACAGAGAAACAGTGTTGCATTTGAAACTGGCTTCAGCTGAGAGCAAAGCGGACTTGGCTTTGAAATTGCTCTCATATAAATATGTGTGCCTATGTGTGTGTGTCTGTGTGTGTGTGCGCCACTTAACTTTGGTGTCAGTCAGAGCTGGAGCTGGAGCTGTGCTGGAGACGACGATGACGATGTGGACCACACACGCAGGCAAATGTTGATTGCCGACTTGACTGACACTTTTTGATAAGTTGATTAAAATGTTTTTACGCAGCGGCGAGTGCATTGACATTGAGCTGATTTGATTGACTGACTGACTGACTGGCTGGCTGACGCACTGACTGCCTGACTGACAGTCGATTTGGTCTGGCCAGCTGTAAGAATAAAAAGTGTTCCATGGAACGCCGCAGATCGTCGTGCTTCAATTAGTCTGCTAGGCGAGTATCTAGATTCCAGGCTTCTCAGAACTCGAATAGGTTCAATTACCGCGCACCAAGCGCTAAAAGCGATTAAAATCGCGCCGACTTCTGTTCTATATATACATACATATATAAGTACACGTATCTCTATCTGTATCGGTATCTGTATCCGATGGCCAATTGTTTAATTGTAAACTAATGCTGCATGTGCGCGGCAGTGGCTGCGTTTTATTTGTTTATTTTGTTGCCGCTGGTCATTAATGCGAGTTGCCTTTTGCCTCTGTTCTTCTCTTTGCAGGTAATTGGCGCATTCGTTTATTTATTTATTTATTTAATTGGTAATTGTTAATTGTTGATGGTTGATGGTTGATTGTTGATTGTTGATTGTTGAGCCTTCAGCTTCAATTAATTGTGCAACTACAACAACAAATACAACAAAGTAGTTTGACTGCGATTTCCATTCCCATTTGCCATGTAAGTATCTGATTACCTCTGACTGTATCTGAGTATCTATATCTGACTGTATGTGTATGTGAGTATCTATATCTATCTATCTGGATCTGAAACTATTTGTTTCAGCATATACAATCTTTTCTGTATCTGTATCTGTATCTGTATCTGTATCTGTATCTGTCTCTGTATCTGTATCTGTATCTGTATCTGTATCTGTATCTGTATCTGTATCTGTATCTGTATCTGTATCTGTATCTGTATCTGTATCTGTATCTGTATCTGTATCTGTATCTGTATCTGTATCTGTATCTGTATCTGTATCTGTATCTGTATCTGTATCTGTATCTGTATCTGTATCTGTATCTGTATCTGTATCTGTATCTGTATCTGTATCTGTATCTGTATCTGTATCTGTATCTGTATCTGTATCTGTATCTGTATCTGTATCTGTATCTGTATCTGTATCTGTATCTGTATCTGTATCTGTATCTGTATCTGTATCTGTATCTGTATCTGTATCTGTATCTGTATCTGTATCTGTATCTGTATCTGTATCTGTATCTGTATCTGTATCTGTATCTGTAACTGTAACTGTATCTGTATCTGTATCTGTATTTGATTTTGAATCTGTATCTATGTATCTTTATCTATATCTGAGTATCTTTTTCTGTCTCCTATTATCAGCATCTATATCTCTCTCTTTTTTTCTCTCTTTGCTTCTGCATCAGAGCATTTGTAATTGTTCCTAGGCAATTGACTGTTGTCGCAACAATTTAATTGCCTTTTCAAAGGTTAAATTATTTTGTAGTTTATGCTTATATTTGGAATTGATTAATTGCAATTGACTCTACGCCTAAATTGGACACAGACTAAATTCTCAAATTTATTTTTTGTTTGCTCATTTTATTTTCGATTTCGTGCATGACTATAAAAAGTGTCGTGTAAAAAATAAACAGCAATTGAATAAAACAAGCGAGACAATCAGAAATCGGTTAACCGCAAAAAGATGTGTTTAAATATAAATAGATAGATATACAGATGTAGATGTACAGATGTGTGCGTGTGTGTGCAATGAGAATGCATGTAGCGGTGACACTTGTCCAAAATCTGTTCTAATTGCATGCACAGCTACAGTGAAGCTTGGCTAGTACATGTCTATTCCAACTTTTATTGAACTACCATTGATCGTCAGCTAATTAATTTTTTAGTACAGTCAGAGCAAATCATATACATATATAAAGTAGTAAAAAATAAATAAAATAATAATTAAAGTTAAAATATTATCATATATCTTATTTTCTTATAAATAAATATTTTACAGTTAGTGTTTATATTATTGAATAATTATAATTTAATTTATTATTTACTTTTCATTATTATTATTTATCATTTTCTATTTACATTATTTAAATGAATCATTCACTCAGAATTCACTCTATAAGTCAAAAGTTTGTGATTTCATTCGTCTGCTGAGAAAGTTTTGCTGGTAGCACTTAGTGGTGTATTTACTGTACCACAAGCAACAAAATTATGCGAGAACATCTTGTTGACAAGCAACTGATTATTCGATTAATATGATGCCGACAAATCCGCAAACAAAGAAGAAAAGGTACAAACATGCAAGTACTCATGCCCAGCATAGCTGTGGAGAAACCCTCGATCGGGTCCAATCAGAAGAATGTTGTCCATTAACAAGTTGTCCCCAGAGTACTCATGTCCTGTAGTCGGAATTAAATAACAACAACAGAAACCTAAAAAAAAAAAAAAAACATCTGCCTGAGATCTGAGGTCGATGCTTAAAATGGGTCTTTAGTCGTACTAACAGCTTCCTGCTTGCAGAGCTCCATTTGCATTTATACATCGTAATCATATTTTTATTATTCGCAGTTAGTTTTTCAGCATTCGCTGTGGAGTCGGAAAGAGTTGGGGCAATTTAAATGATTTAACTGCCTTTGATTGAAACATTTCATTATCAAGGTAGTCAGTCTCTCTCTCTCTCTCTCTCTCTCTCTTTGGCAGTTTTTGGGGATTTAAATAATTGGATATGCGTGTGGTACTCCGTGTGATGGAGCGGCCGACAGACCCACATTCATCCCTGGCGACGTTCATCTGCATTTAGTTGACGTTCCGCTCAGTTGAGCTCCGCTTCAGACTCACCTGAGCTCAGCATCTCGAGCATCTGCAGCTGGCCTTCAACGCAGCCCGTGGCGCCTGTTTTCGCATATTTTTGGTTTCTGTTGTTTATTTTTATTGTTTTGGGGCTTTCTTGTGGTTAATCTGCTGCTGCTCAAAGGCTGTTCCTCTCATTTGTGGCCTGCACTTACATTTATTTAAATTCCCAGCGCAAGTTTTGATTTTGAGGCTCCAATTGTGGTTGACCTGCAATTATAGATTAGTGAGCGTATTTCTGTGGTTTGCCAGGACTCGTAATACCCTTGCAGAGCTAATGAAAGCTTATAGCTTAAGCTGTTGCCTGAGTGATATATTACTCAATGGCGACGATGTTGATGATGAAATTAGAATCTCAATTCAATTTGGTAATGAGTTGTTAAATTAATGCTAGTGCTCAATGTTCAAATATTGTTAGCTTAAGATTGACGAGAAATGGCTAGAATAAATCATTGTTTTAGATTACATATTATTATTATTGTTACGGCCGAGATGGGACTGATTTGTTTGTAAGAGAAAGTCTAAGCTGATAAAAACTATGCTAGGGTCCGTCTATTGGCGATTTGTGATTAAATGTTTGATTCACCTAGTTAATTAATTTTTTTTTTTTTTTTGCCATATATAAAACTAGTTATGAAGAGAATATAGTATTTTTTCATAAAGTAAATCAATTTGTTTGGTTCACACTTGAAAAAAATATTTTAATTCAATTTGAGCTCGCATTTGCCTACCCAATCGTTAGCAATTTATCTGTTTTCAAAATTAAAAGTATATATATATATAAATTATATATATATATATATATATATATATATATAGTATATATATATATATAGTATATATACATATATATATATATATATATATATATATATATATATATGCTGAAACAAAGGCTGATCTGTGTTTAATTTGTTCTTTTGAAGAATATAGAAAAAAATAGAGAAAACTTGTAAAATATCTCATATCTACATATATCTCTATAAATATCTCTGATATACAAATAATTATTTTATACATATATAAATAAATTTTTAATATAAAATCTCTGTTAATATTTGTATTACCTACAATTTATATTATATATACATTCATTACACAACTTTTTCTGCGCTGCCTTAATCATATTTAATACGATTTTTTTTTAAATATCGAAATAAGTGACTTTCATAATTTTCCTGTGTCTCATTGTCGTTGTTGTTGTAAGCTTATGCCATATTTTTGATAAACAATTTAATGTCTTTTTAATGACACTTTTAATTTATTTATCATATTATTCTTTTTTATTGTATTAATAATTGCTAAACGAGTTGCGTTTAAACATTTTATTTCCACAATTTTGCGAATGGAAACGCGACAGAAATGACAGAAAATAAAAAACAAATACATGTAGTCAAAGAGTTATTTCACTCTGTGTGTGTGTGTGTGTGTGTGTGTGTAGATAATGTTTTATGCTTAATGATGTTGTTGCGCGAATGTTGTGTTGTTGCTGTCGTGTGTCGTGAGTGAGCCAAGACACAGACCCCTAACAGTAAAACGTTGGCCATTCGCCATCTCCTTGCGCAGTTGCCCAGGTGTTGAGACAGCAGCAACAGCAGCAGGTGTGCGTATATGTATATGTACATATATATGTGTGTGTGTGTGTGTGTGTGTGTGTGTAGCTCGTTCTTTCACTTGTTGTTGTTGGTGTTTTGACAAACGCGTTTGTTGGCCATGTTTTTACCATTGGAGCAATTATTATTTATTATTGTTGCCGCAGTCGCTTTTTTACTCGCAGTCGACGAGGCAGGTGTTAATTGTCCAGGTTGAGTTTCGTGAACTGCTGTAGCCGCTCTGTGCACCATTTGTCTCGACTCTCCACTCTCCACTCGCGACTCGACTCGACTTGAGTCGTTTTTTTGGAGTGCTTCAAGCTGCCATCACTCAAGAAACGGGTCACATCTTTAACACGTGTGCAAATGTATTTGAGCAGCAGCAACACACACACACACAGGTAAAATGGCTGCTACCTTTTGGCACCTGTAACTGACAAATCATGCAGTTGCATAACAAACTGCTTTAATGTGTGGCTGTTGTTAAATAACTCTATTAATTGATTGATTGCCGCTTTGTATTGTTGATTTAATCGAGCCGTTTGATCTCAGACAGATCACAGTGTTTAAACTAAATGTAAAGCTGCACTTAACATTGACCTTTAACATGTAGATATTAACATGCAGCTAAGCTGCTGTTAATAGTTCTACGACGTCAGCAGGTGGGAGAATAGAGTTTATGTAGGAGAAGGTTTAGCTTGATTGATCTTCCTCTTCCTCTTGATTGAAGAAGCTTACATTGAAATGTTAACATTAAATTACTCGACTTTATTTTCATAATTCTTTTCGCTCAACTAGTCCAAGTTTCATTTGTAATTCAAATGACCTTCTCATTCAAATGTAAGCACAACAAATCTTGGCTAAATATATATGTGTATATATGTGTGTGTATGCGTGTCTGTGTGTGTGCTTAATGTAAAATCCATCAGCTACACAAAATGCGAGCTGACAGTTTGTTTGTATGCCTAAGCGCTGAATACTCACGGCCAATGGATGGTGTATGGATGGCGTTGGATAGGAGGAGGGAGGAGGGTTTGGGGAGCATGAAACAAGTGCAGGTGAATTCAAGAAGAAGACGAGCAAGCGCAATGTGAATCGCTGGCATGTGGTAAACGGGGCACGCTCAGTGCTGATGCGAAATATACAGCAGTAGAAGAAGTACAAATTCTGAAATACCCTGCAAGTTCTGATTTAGCTTGAGTTAGGCTTCTTTATGTTTCAACAAATATATCAATTTGGGAAAAAAGATTTCTTTGCGTAAGTCTTGATCATTATAATAGTTATGTGAAATATATTTTGTAGCTTTATTTTATAATTTTTTATTAATTTTATAAAATTAATACAAAGATAAGAGATTTATTGATCATTTATATACAAAATGTATATATAAGAAATATTAAAAGAAAGTTCCTTAGGTCTTAAACTCACAAATTTATGGAGTGATTCTTATTAGTTTTTACTGACTAAGAATCCAGTGAAGAAAACATTTCTAAGATTATTATTACATAGACTCTGATATAGATTATATAAAAATATATATTATATTTAAGATTGCTATGCATTTTGTTATATATATACACCCGATACATCTAGATGTTTCTTGTTTTCTTAGTCTTCAATTCAGATATGCCTAAGCGCTTTCTTACCCAACTAAGTAACTGACTTGAGTAGAGATCTCTCAATAATTCAAACAGTTCTTATTATAGTCATCAGAGCTGTTCTGGTAACTAGTTTCCAGGGTATTAAATGCCCATTTGATGGAGCTAGCTAAATGCTCTTTACTCAACTGACAAACGGCGGCAAGTAAACAGAACTGGAAACGCAGGCAGCTGGAACCGCCGGAACGCCGCGCTCAAACCGAACTCGAACGAATCATTGCGCTCCAGTTGAGAGCTCAGCGCGATGCCCACTGGGACTGTAGCTGTAGCTGCAGCGGCGGCCACTAAATTGTGGGCGGCACTCGAGCTGCGTAACAAAATTGTCGTCAATTTGTTGACATTAGTCGGGGCGAGCGGTTGGAGCAGTCCATTGTGGCTGCGGCCATGTGATTATGTGATTATGCCAAACGAGGACTGCGGACTGAGGACTGAGGAGAGAGGCCATATCGCCATACGGTAGCCAAGCGAAATGAGTTATTTTTGTATCTTTAAGGCCAACGGGCAAAGGGGCCAACTAGCCAACTGGCCAGCTAGTGCACTGGCTGGCCAAATGTTTGTCATTAAAAATCCATTAAAACGGGGCGCGCCCGCAACTGTTGTCAAAGCTAGTGGCTCATTCAATAAGTGTTTCGGGCTAACACAGCGTCAGCTTGGCTCAAAAGCTGTTGTCGCTCTCTGTCCCCTTCTTCAACTTCTGGCTAACTGAGTCATGAAGACCACACACACACACACACACACGCCTACTACGACTAGACCTAATTCCTTACACACACATACACATTTTTCATTGTAAACCATTAAATTGTTAAGGGGGGCCACCCACAATGATTCCGTTTGCTGCCTTCAAAGGGCGCCGCTGCTGGCTGAGATTTGTGAAATATTTCACAACATGCGAAATGTGACGCAAAAGATGTCACAGAATGCTGGAAAACACTTAAACCAAAGCTGCATGCTGCATGTCTCTGATGATCTCTCTCTCTCTGTGTGTGAGCTGCGTGTGTGTGTGTGTGCTTGTGTGTGGGGCTCTTTGCATATAAATCATGTAGTCTTCCCCATTTTCGCATTGCAGTTTTCTTTCCAATTAACTAGAAGAGCCAACAGATTGTTTCTGTCTGGGCTCTCAGTTTCCTTTTGGTCTGGCTGCCACCGTTTGCTTGCCATGCCACACAAATCAATCGAAATCGATGCCACAACAACAACAACAACAACAACAGCAACAGCAACAACAATAGCAACAATGCCACAGCCAGGCGCCACACAGACTTAATTAAGTCATCAACCAGAAGGCAGGCTAATTGGAGATCTGTGCCGCGATCACAGTCCAAGCTGATGCTGTGCTCCCTATCTGCCTCTCCCTCGTCCACTCACCATCTCCCTCTACCGTTTCATCTTTGTCTGTGGCTCAGTGACCAAAAGACGCACCCGCAACTGGCGCACACAAGAATCCAATGATGAGCTTCACAAACATCATCATGATCATGTTGATATTCATTCTCCATTGGGTCGTGGTCGATGATTCAGTACGTCAGCGGACCACACACATGTCCACTTCCACCTAGGAGTTCCCTCTCTCTGTGACTCACTGTGTCCAAGCCAAAGTGAAACCAGTCGACGGCTTCGGCCTCAGCTTCAGCTTCAGCTTCGACTTCTACTTCGACTTGAGCTGGGCCTCAGTTGGCGTCAAAGTTTGGCAAATCCGCCAACAATGGGAGCAGCAGCTGAGGCAGCGACGCTGGCAGCAGCAGGACCACCAAGGAAGATCAGTGTAGGCAGCAACTGAAGCTGAGGATGAGGCTGCTTTAGGGGTGGTCTTTGCTCTTCTCTTGCTGTTGCTGTTGTTGTTGTTGTTGTTGTCGCCGTTGTCGTTGCCGTTGTTGTTGCTGTTGTTGTTGCTACTGCTGCCGGCTGTAAATGAAGGCCGCTAACCACAACAACAAAAACAAAACACAAGAGAAAGAAAGAAAGGAACGACAACAACAACAACACTAGTAACAGCACTATGCGACAAAAACAAAAAATTAATTGTCATTTCTTTGTATTTGTTTTTATTGGTTCGTAAGGTTGTAAGCTGTAAACATTAATGCAAGCAGCTTAGTATAATTACACTAGACAAAAGGGATATAAAGTATTTTGCTACTTGAATATTTTCTGCAATAAGAATTTTAATACATACATACATATGAGTAATAATAAAAATAATAATACACATGAATACGCATACCTATTGGAAATATATGTACTTTAAAAATAATACAAATATGTATAAAAACATAGTAATTTTCTTATAAATATTATAAATAATATTTATGTATGAGTTTCCCAAATATAAAAATTTTAATTCAGGTTTTTTATTTTTAAGTCTATTAAACAATGGTAAATGTAATACAAATTACAGTTATTCTCTCTAACCTATTTCTTCTATTTCCTCTACTTCCCATATCTAATTTCCTCTTTACTACTATTCAAATAATATTTTGCAAATAAGTTAAATACAATAAGCATATTATATTATATTATATTGTATTTTGCCATTTAATTTCCCATCGCTTTTTCATTCTTCTTCAATTCTTGGAGATCCCAATTTCAATCACTTTTGTAGCGCAGTGTAATTCACCTGATATCTATAGTTGTTGACGACGCTGCGCTTCTGTTTTTTGTAGCTTTGCTGCTGTTGTCATTCTCGATTGATTGTGGATTAGTTATCGTCGATGTTGTTTTTCTTCTGTTGGGTAGCTTGTTTATGTCGCAGTTGTTGTTGCTGTGGTTGTTGTTGGTTTATTGGGATTTGCATAATGGCATTTGGCAGTTGACATTTTTATTAACTGGTGGGCGCCATTGGCCGCAGCTTACGTTAGCATCAACCCCCGTCCAGATGCGCGCGCCGTAAAGAAGAAGTCGAACTAACCATGCCTGACCACACGCAAGCAGGCGGCCATAAATATTTACCCTCGATTGTAATTACAAAACACCGATAGGCATCTCGCTCTCGCCGTTTGCCGTTCGCCGTTCGTCGTTTGCTGTTAACCGTTCATCGTATTTCGCTCTTCGCCGCGTCGCTCTGCTCGGCTGCTGGTGGGGGTTGCATTCGTAACAATTTGCATTTCAGCGAGCATTTGGGAATTAAAGAAGAACGCGGGCGCCTCGCAGTGCCGCTGCTTTTCATTCCGGCGTTCCCTCTTGGCCGCATATAATTAAGCGAGGCCTCTAAATTGCAAAGCATGCAAAAGGGCAGCCAACTATGAGACGAAGAGACGTCGACTGCGACTGCGACTGCGACTGCCACTGCGACTGAGGCTGCAACTGTGGCTGCAGCGATAGCGGCAGCGGCAGCGGCAGCGGCAGCTGCACTTGGGTGGTCCTCTCGTTGTCAAAATGTGTGGTCTTTATTAATAACAGCGGAGCGACAGGAGCACAGCCAGCGGGTGCTGCAGTGTGTGAGGGTAGGGGTAAGGGCTGTGGGCCAGGGGGCGCTCTGTCGCCAATACAAAACGGATGTGCACTGTGTCCGATTCGAGCAGCAGCAGCAGCAGCAGCAGCAGCCACAGCAAACGCAGAAAACAAGAACAGCAACAACTCGTGTAATCTGCACGCTCTCTCTCTCCACCTAACTCCGTCTCTCTCGCACTCGCGCACTTAGCGCTGTGCTTCGAACATGTTGGAGCCGCATGTTGGACTGAGAGAGCGCGCTTAAACGAAGCAGCGATCAACGCAAATTGACGACTGTTGCTGCTGTTGTTGTTGTTGTTGTTGCTGCTGCTGCTATTGCTGTTGTTGGTTTTGCTGGTTTTTGGGGCTGCCGCGGCATTTACGCCTTTGATTTTTTCCGCTCGAATGGGCAGAAGCTGCAAATTAAAACATTTTTATTTTCTCGTAGTTGTTGCTCCCCTTTTTACAGTTGTTGGCTGTGTCGTCTGTTGCTTGTTGCTTGTTGCTTGCCCGCTTGTCGCTTTGTTTGTTTTTTTAGCGCCTTGATTCTTTGTTTGCTCTGCTGATGACGATCATCAGTTCGCATTAAGTTTAATTTAAGTTGAAATTAGTTCGCTAATGAACTCATCAACAGCGGACTCTTCAGACAGAGACCTGAGTACTGCATAATAAATATATGTATATATGCACGCATACACACATGTATATATACATATATACTTATATAGATGCCAAGATTTGGCGTATTCGATACGACAGTTTTCAGTTCAGCCGCTGATCATGTCAACTGGCAAATGTTAATGTGTTAATTAACGATGCCAAAAACGTTGCTGTGGGTCCACAGCAGCAGCAGCAGCAGCAGCAGCAGCAGAAACAACAATTTCTTTTACATGAACAGATAAACGAATTCGTTGCCAGCAACTGCAACAACAACAACAACAACAACAACTTTCAACATATGGCCAAGAAATGTTAAGCAAAACAAGAACGTATGCTCATATACATATGCATATATACGAATAAAGTCAACTATAAAATACCCTACAATTAAAAATTAAATGAACATGAAAACTAAATTAAATACTGATATATTATACAAAAAAATATAGACGAAAAATATTTATTTCAAAGAATTAATATTACTATTTCGGCATAGAATATATATCAGAAATTTTAGATTTAGATTTGGTTATAAAAAAATCAACTTATTTCCTATTTCATATTCTATGTTAAATTTTTTATTAATTTTGAAGTTGAATTCAACTTTTTTTTCAAATATAACTATAGCCACATATCTCCACATCTCCAGTAGAATAGAGTATGATGCATAAAAACAGTGAATTTTCGACTCAGATTTAAATAACTCAAGCGTATGAAAATAATGTGTGGAGGAAGCTTTTGCTGCAGCTGGCACTTGCTGGTGGCAGGGCCTAAGTAAGACGTCTTCGTCGCGGCTGTAGCAGACGATTGCCCCAGACCCAGAATCAGAAAACTGAGAGAAAGAGAGGGAGAAAGAAGAAGAGACAGAGAAAGAGACAGAGGGACAAAGGCAGACGATCTGGGCACAAGTGTCACCAAGGGCGCAGAGGGGACAGCGGAGAGATGTAGCGAGCTCCGTCTGCTCATATAAATTTCTAGCACGCGTGCGAGTAATTAAGCCCAAAGATGAGACATCTTTTTGTGTCTTGGCTTACACGAGTGCAAGGCACACACGTACACACACACACAGCTACTAGAATTGTATCTGATATCTTATCAGACATGTTCATCGCAAGGGGGGCTTAAGAATTATTGTTATGACGATGCACACATAATTAGTTGTGGTCTGCACCAGAGTGAGGGGAGTGGAGAGCGGGGAGAGTGTATAGAGAGGAGAAGGCATGCGGCATGTGGTTGCCTTAATTGTATGCTAATGGCCTCCAAATGTCAGACCTAAAGTACAATTGCAGTCGATGAGATGAGCGAAGGGAAATTCGTGAATTTAGAATTACAAATATCATAATTATATAATTAATAATTATTTAAGATATATTTAATTTCAATATTTTATATGTATTGGAATAAAGTATAGAGGATAATTAAAATTTGTATTCTATTATATTGAATAAAGATCAAGAATAAGATGTATATATTTTAGATAGATTTACGTAGGTTATCCAAATTTTCTTTGAATGTAGGGAAAGGAAATATTAATTAATATTAATATCGCATTTGACATTAATCATGCATAGTTCTCCAAGTTGATGTATTTCTTTCTTTAATTAACTGTTTACAGTAACTAAAAAAGTTGTCTACATACTGAGTATTTGTCCTCTATGATAACTTTCCAGCCTGCTTGCAATAAATATTCTTACAGACTTCTTTTTGTAAAGGCTCAGAGTATAACTGACGAGGAACTACCCTGACTACCCTGCTTGTCTGTCTTGAATGGCTAATGGCAACTCTAGCTCTCCCAAATTCCAAAAGATTTTTCTATAACTAATGCGAATGTTTTCCATCTATAAAATATTGATATATTTGTTTTTAGTAATCAATTTTCCAGCCAAAGCTAATGCAGCTGTGAATGCGAATAGCTCAAATGTTTCTCTGATTTATGTTGATTGAATATTGCATGGATTTTCCAATTGCTATTTCCACGGCTTGCATTTGGGGCAGGGACGTGGCTGGTGTTATAAATTGCGAACGAAGTGAACTTTCTATGCGAAATTCCCGGCATATTTTATGGCGCTAATTTCTTTATTCATGGCGCCATCAACAACTTTGAGTGGTTGTTGCTCATGTTGTTGTTGTTGTTGTTGTTGTTGTTGCTGTTGTGGCAACACCATTTTCATCAATAAACGCCTCAAATGAAATTTAGCTTCGGTCTGCCTTAATGAGCCCGTTTTACTTCCTCAATGTGGCGGCGCACATTGCGCATGCAGCACATGCAGTTGCCGCAGACAAATTTCGTTGCATGCCACAGAGTCCTGCAGCCATTGTCGACTACTTAATTGCTTGCATAAATTGTTGCAATTTCAATAAAAATGTTGCACAACTGGCCGGATCGATCGGGTTTGGGGCGTATCAATCAATGTGTGAGAGAAACTCAACTCGAGCTGAAACGAAACGAAGCGAAACGAAACGAAATGAAATGAATCGAATGGGCAATGAATTAAACGCTGTACGCTCTGTCCGCTCTGTCTCTCTGTCTCTGCTTGTCTGTTTGCTACTGCAGTTTTGTAATTAATATTCTGTGGCCGTGCAGTCTGCAGATACAACAGCTACTCAGCCACAGATACAGATACAGATACATATTTGTGTAGCAGACACATTTAGCGTGTTAACAAGCAGCTGCCAGTAGCTGCAAAACCAAAACAAATCAAGCAAGTGAGCTCTAGTCGTGGCTGTGCCTGACTAAAAGATGCCCTAAACTGCGCCAACATGGGATGTGAAATTAAATATATATACATATGTAAAGTTAAAGGTAGGATAGACCGACATAGAGGCATACGGATATGCTTAGTTGTAGACAGCATCTAATCCTGCTCAGTACAAAGACTCTACTGCCCGTTACATACATTTGTACAGAGCAAACATACCCTTTATTCCCACTTTTAATGGGTATTAAAACATGTGACAATTGCCAACTTTGAATAATGAATGAGTTCTGAATGGAAAATGTAGCACAATCTGAAATATATTTATACATATAGATATATATATACACATATATATATATACTATATATATCTGTGCAATTATTCATTTAGACTTTTGCGGCAATTGACAAATTTAATTGAAATGTAATTGTTGCAATCGTTGTTGTTGTCGTTGTTGTTTGTTGTCTTTGCCTTTGTCCAGAGAGCTGAATGAATTGCGCATACGCACTGTTGCCCCATGCTCAGCTTAGACAATAGACACAATAGCCAGAATAGCTACACGTGTTTATTCATACGAGGGTTGCTGCAATGATTGTGCATTCTTTAGCGTCTAAACTAAACGCTGGCTTCGGCCTTTCGAGGCGCAACAATTTCGTTGACTGTTCGCTGAATGTTTTGAAAAGCTTTCGCCCTTTTTCGCTTGGGTGCGAACATGACAAAGCGAATCGAATGCTGCTGTCAGGGATTACGCAAATGAAACGCGACGCTTGGCAGCTGCCAATTGATGGCCGGCCATTTATTGTGATACATTTAGTCAACAAGTTGCCACGACTTGGCCAAAACTTAATTAATTTTCCCGTTCACAATCAATGCAAATGAAAAAGAAGGAGCGGGCGAGGGTGACCAAAATGTGGAAGGGCAGAGCAATTTGTATTTGCTTTGCTTAAGAGTTTAATATCATTTCAGAAAGGCGAAAAGTATTTAGAGACTGTATATATATTAAATTTGTTTGTTTTATCTTAAACGAAGTGCAGTCATGTGAGAATAATCAGTTTGGAAAAATCAATTTCAGTTGGTCTGATTAACAAATGTTTGAAGGGTTTTAACTGCAGCTTAATATTGTTTGCTCCATTATATTATGTTTACATATATGAAAGTTATTTTAGAATATTGGTTGATATGAACTGAATAATAGCTCTATTACTGACCATATTTGCTTAAATAGATGGCTTCCTTACAGCCTTACAGATGACTGAAAGCTTATAATTCAAGACGTTCCCAAATGTTTGCTTAAAATTAAAAAAAAATAATAATAATAATTTAATTTAATTTAGTTATGACGGCCTTTTGAAGAAATTAACTAGAATGTAATGATAAATAAACTATTTTTTTAAACATATAAGATTATAGATAAACAGTAAAATTTTTTATAAGAATTGCGTCTAACCAAACTCTTAATACTAAGTCTAATATTCTATTTGATAATTGATAAATAAAATAGAAAGAATAGAATAGAATTCTCTCCAAACATCACGTATTGATAATTCTATACACTCCAATTATATACTTTATACGGAAGCTCAATAAAACCTGCATTAAGCACTTACAATAGATCTAGCTGATTTGCTATTCTAAACACTCCAATATAGGGTATCTCAACGGCATTATTAGCGCACTTACACTTGTTTCTAATTCAATAAAATACTTACACCCTTCAAGCAGTGTTGCCCTTCGGGCTGCCACGTGCGGCAATCAAGTGCTTAAATGGTCTCATGAATGCGGCTTATCTTGTCGACACACGCAGCGAGCTGTGTGTGCATGTGTGTGTTGATGTGTGGGGGTTGCTGGTTGAGGCTGTGTGCTGTGGGGTGCTGGTGGTTGGATTATTGACTCTGTTTATGGCCTTATGATTAGCGTGCAAAATAAACACGACTTACAGCATGTCAAACTGAACAGACATAGAGAAAGAGAGAGGGAGAGAGAGAGAGAGAGAGAGAGAAAATGAGCTGAGGTAAAATGTGTTACATCTAATTTGCGGCTAGGTCACTGCGCAAGGATGCTACAAAAGTGGGCGTGGCCATAATTCAGAGACAAGCATTTAAACTGGCAGCAGCAAAACTCGTTGTCAACTGGAGGCTAATAACTCATTTAAAAGTGGCTGACAACGTTGTTGTTGTTGCTGTTGCTGTTGTCGCTGTTGCAGCTGCAGCCAGCTGCAAGTGCAGCCGCTACTAGCCCCAAGAGCAAAATAACTTAATTTCATAAATGGCCATAGCAAACGGAGCCAATCTCTTGGCTTCCAGTTTCAGAGTCGAGTCGAGTCTAAATGAGTCGGCGTGCGGCTTTTAGCTACCAAATTGCTGCCATGTTGACTGATGCACGTTGTTGGCAACACACACATGCTCACGCATGCACACACATGCACACTCATGCATGTGTCTATTACTAACTTGGCCAATTCGTGTTCTTAATTATGCTACCAACGCTAGTTTTATGGCATTTTTTGCTATGGCTCTTTATATGCAAAAAGCTGTTGTTGTTGTTGTTGCTGCCGTTGCTGTTGTTGTCGTCTGTGCAACATGCAATACAACTGGCGCTGATTGTTGGTTGTAGAACAATTGCTGCCACGAAATTGCTGCCAGTCAACCAATTTGGCTCATGAAAATTATGACGGTGACATATTCATTTTGGCTAATTGAGTTTGTGCAGGTGGAAATGGAGGTGGGGCGTGGTGGGGTGAGGTTGTCAGTTACCTGTATCTGGTATGTAATTGCAGGCAAAGTGAGTCATTAGCTGTGATTTAATGGCCTGTATAAATAATGTGCAAATTGCAAATGGAAAACGAATTCGAATCGACAGCTGAAGATAAGCGACACAAATCTAGATAAATTGTTGAGCAATCTAAGTTTGTGTGATTCGCTCAATTATTTATTAATTGAAGGAGGTCATCAAGATTGAGTGTTAGTTATTGTTAGGAGTAGTCTAAAGAGATATTCTATACACATATTTATTTTATAGCTTTGATAGTTGATATGCCCTTATTCTACAAGTTATATATATTCTTGAATAGAACTTCAATCAGAGCTAAATTATCTATTTGACTATTCTTTGCGCTCACTGACACATTGCCTTATATAAGATACCTATATATAAGATCTAATATATATAATAAATGCTATATTTTGACCTACTTTTCTTTACGGCGTTCTCTTTAAGCTTATTAAAGCTAAGCAGGTAAATTCTCTGAATGAGCACGCAGATTTTAAATATTGATTTAAATTTTGAGCGCGGCATCTTGGCAAAATAAAAATAATCTCATATATACTTGGGAATCAAATAGCTCAAACGTCCTTCAACTTTAAGGTTTAAATTTAAATTATTTGAGCTGAATTTAAAACATTTTTATTTAATTTAGGTTGAGCAATTGAATTAAAGTTAAAGTGCTTAAAATAAAGTTTATACTGAATTTTATTTTATTTAAATTTACATATTTTTCAAAATTAAATAAGTATAAATATATATATTTATATACATATATCTATACCAATATTTCTAAAGCATCACATGAGCCTACATAGCTCACTCGTCAATGTCTGTTTGATGGGTTTTTCAATTTGCACACAGCCAATTAGAAAATTCGAGTTGCACTTTTTATGCGCTTCAAATGCGAACGCTGCGATTCGATTTGCATATTGAAAGCTTAAATAAAGCAAAAACTCAAAGTGAATGCATCAAAAATCAACAAATCGAAAATTGAGCGTCTGCAGACGAAGATACACACACACACACACGCAGTTCGAGAGCTGCCACACCCACACAAATACGCACACAGCCACACACACTTGCAGATATATCCACTCCCGCCTCTCAGAGCTATCAAAGCTGCATGGAAGCTGTCAGCTCGAGTTGAATTTAATTAAATCCTTCATGTCGGCGTGTCTGTTAAAAATAGACAAATGACAGTTTTTCTGATGCAGCCACCCAGCGAATCCCAACCCCAGCCCCAACCCCGACTCCAACCCTTATCCCATCGAGCTAGACAGTGTGATAGTGAGAGGGGGGTGGTGGATAGGCGGTGAGCTAAAGCAAAGGGAAATAAACTTCAGCTCCAATGACAGTTGAAATTGAAGCAGAGATTACGACTGAAATTGAATTGAATTTTTTCAGCTCAGTTTGTGTTTGTTTTTGCTGCTTCTTTTACTTTGTCTTTTTGTTTTGCCTCTTTTTGTTTGTGTTGGTTTTTCCTCTCTTACTAATTACTTAATTAAAGGCGCAATCGGTTGCCATTTAGGAGACGCAGACTTCAACATCAACAAACGATCGATTCAGCTGTTCGAGTAATTAAAAGTCGCCAGCGAGGAGCGTGAGAATTTTAACAAACGAATCGAACCGCAGATCCAATCTATAGGGTCGGCCAGGAATTAGCCTGGCATGCAGCAGGTTGTTTATTTATTAAATACGCTTACGAAGAAGTTACACAGACCTGGACAGGCCGCTGAGCGTTGCTAGAAAACAATTATAGATTCAATTTGTGATAGGCCTAACAGGGTACAGGCTTTGCTCTAAGAGACTAATAGAGATTAATGATATATATACTATATACAATATTTATATATACATCTAGAAGAAAGTTCAAATGCAATTTAGCACTCTAATATAAATAGAGCATTCATTAAGAAGAAATGATGCAAACTACAATTAAGAAAACTATTAGCTAAGATTTGGGCCCCATAATATGATTTCATTTCTATATAAAAAAAATTAAGTGTATGTATGAAGCATAAATATAATATCAATGCTCTATGGTGATAATCGGAAACTAATTTATATTTATATAAAATATATTATATATGAAAAATCTGCCTGATCATCATGATAGGCTGAAAAAAATAGTTTAATATAATTAAAATTATGAAATTTCAATTATTTAGTATTTGCAAATTATTTAATACAATATTTCAAATTAAAAAAAAAAAAACAATTATAATGATATAGATACTGAAAAATTACATTTCATGAGTACTTGCAACTAATATAATATTTCAAATTAAAATAAATAAATAAATAAATAAATGAACAGTATAAAAATTTCATTTGATTAGTATTTGCAATAAATTTTATAATTCAATTTTATGACCTTTTTAGCTTCAACAAGTGTCTTAATATTGTTATATAGTGTATTTAAAAGCATAAAAAATTAATTTTATATTTTATTATAAAGCCTTTATCGATGAATTACTGTGTATGTCTATATACATATATCATAATGAACAGAGGTATAAATTTATTAGTACATTTGATCGGAAAATCAATGTTCTTTTAGAATCTGACTTACCTAGTCAAATCTATTTAGTTCTGCTAGACATATTTTGATATGCAATACAGCAGACTTGGTTCGTTTCTCAATTCCCCTCAAGCTTAGGGTATGATATTGTTCGACTCGTTAGACACACACAATGCCTTGCCCACATTGTGCTCTTTTGTTTCTGTTTTTGCCTGCTCTGACAAGTCAGGCACATTGTAAAGACATCAGACAGGCAGCAGGAAATGGCGCACAAATTGTCAAGTAGCCACGTAAACGATCCACATTCTCCACTCGAAGCACACACACACATATATACTTTTGTACATACATATATCCATATGTATGCATCCTGTATGTGAGCTTCTATGCGCCACTGGCGCCAGCTGCGAATGCCACACACACGCACACACACACGCGCTGACGTCATAAAAACTTTGATAACTTAATTAAGAACAGAAGTTGTGAAGAAGGTCCGCTCGTCGGCATCGACTTCAATCAAGTTTTAGTTATTCGGTCACAGTTCCAAATACAAACAGAGGCGCCTTTTCTCTACTCTCTGATAGCCAAAGACATGCACACACACACACATACATTCGTATATGCTTTTAATTTGGCCAAGAATGCGGTAGGTAAGAATAAACCGAATTCGAAGTGATCGCATCATTTTATCGATAATTTATCAAAAAAAAAAACCGAAAACCCAGTGGCGAATACTTTGGGCCCATAAAAGCAAGAGCTCCGATCCGAGCCCCCTCGCTACAGCCCTGGCATGCGAAACACTCGACGTGTGTGGTCCACTCCGACTGTGGCTCTGGCTCTGGCTCAGTTTTAGACCCAACCTCGACGCGGGCTTTGAAATTAGCATAAGAGCAGACGAACGCAAAGAGCTGAAGATTTTCGTTGGCGTCGTCTCTTTTCAGCAAAGAGCGCCACGCTAAGCCAAGCCGAGTCGAGTTGGATCAGCTGCAAGCCAGAGTCAGGTTGAGAGACCCAGGGGCCAGATCTGGCTGAAGGTTGGCAGCGGGCCATAAATCCGCACGGGCAAAGGCCTCAGCGCCAGCCCCATCCACAGCCTCACACACAGGTGGTCAACATGGGCGGCTCGCCTGATATTTAAAACAATCTGTTGTGCTTTTCAATTACTTTATAGTACACGTACACGATATACGATCGCCATTGACTGAACAAAAAAAAAAAAAAAAAAGAAGGGCCATAAAAATCGCAGGTGCGGAATAATGAGGCTCCATATTTGGATACCAACAAAATGCATATAATTTTTGTATATTTAAACTTATTGGGGTATACAATATATTAGAAATTCTTCACATTTAGAGGCTTAGGCTTTGATCATTGCATTTTTCCAGCCCTGAGCGGCTGGTGGCCTTACTCCTGCTGCGGTTAAATGCGCTCCTGTACTCTGAGCTCTTCTCTGATCATGCGCTCAGCATAAAAACTTATGAGCTCAGCTGTGCTATTAATTGTTTTATTAAGACATTTTCAGATTTAACATGCCTCATACCCTACACTCAGCACAGCCGGTCTGCAACGACTGGTTAAGCAACAGAAAATATAGCTAGATGAGCATAATATTCGACTTCTTGCACAGCTATCAGCAGCACTTAGAGGAGAGATGATTTTGCTTGTCTTTACTTTCCTCACTGATCTACACCCATATACCCTAGCGTCACACTTGCAGCGCATCGGCTGCAGTTCTGAAGCTTCCACTGTGTGTGACCCAGAGCCAAACCCAAGTTCAGACACTGATATTGCTGCCCAGCGCAGTGAGCTCTGGACTGCGGTGGCCTCTGCCCATTTGAGACATTGTCTGCGTCTGCGTCTTCGGCTTCGGCTTCGGCTTTGGCTTTGGCTTCGCTTTCGTCTTGATCATCTTCTGCATCAATGCGCATCATCATGATCGTCGCTCGTCGTGATGATCATTGGGGCTGTGTCGGCGTCTGGTGGGTTTGTTTTGAGCTCATCGGTGTGGTCCTCAAGTGTTTTGCATCTTTGATCCGTGGAAGATTGATGTTAATGTTGGGTGGGCATGGTGTGAACATACTTATTCGCATATTTGTTTTCTTATGACTGCTACTCAGCCATAGGCTTGGTCTGTGCCTTCCATGTGCTGCCCCACACGTCGATCGTAATTAAAATGTGCAGCTTGGGAGCCGCCCCAGCCAGCACAGCTATCAGCATGGAGCGGCGAACGGGCCACTAATAGAGCCATAAAACGAACATTTATCGAACTACAAATTATTTGGAGCTGACGCCATGCCATGGTCCGAACTTCAGCTCTCAGGTGGGTCAAAAGTTGATTGTTGATCGTTGATCGTCGATCGCTGATCAGTGATCGCCGCTTGGGTCGCTCTTCTCGCCTTTAACAATGACTTTGAACGCGTTCGTAATCTTAATATTCATTAGGCAAATAGTCAGAGCATTCGAAATTGGAAGCTCGCGCATCGATCGCTCTCTTTGACTTAATTTTGTGTTTATAGCAACCGATTTTCGACTACCGCAACAAACGCATAAACAAACTGACTTTGGGGTGGTCCCATCCACAAGAACATAAAGATTTGGAGCTCTGATGTGGAGTGCTCATTAGAGTGAAAGTCGGTCAGTCTGCCGCTCAACCGTCGATCAATCAATAAGATGTGCCGATTGAACTCCAATGTAGCTCAGTAAGTTCAGGGAATTATTCAGGGAGCTTGTCAATCAGCTAATATGTCAATCAGTCTATTCATCAGTCATTCATGCAATCAAACAATGAGTGAAATTGTCAGAAAGTCAATCAGAATATGAAGCAATCAATATTTTAGTAAGTCAATCATTCAAGCAGTCATTCAAGCCAATCAGTCACTTTTTCTGTCAGTCAGAAAGGTAAATTTATCTGTCAATCTCATCAATCATTGAGCCCGTCACCTAATCATTCAAACAGTGGCTCGTTAAGTCACTTACGGCCAACCAGTTCGTTAATGAGTCAGACAATTGCTCATTCAATCAGACAGCAATTTCATCTTTATAATTAGTCAATCATACAATTATCAATTATAATTAGTTAATTATATAGTCATTCCATAATGCAATCAATCAGGGAATAAATGTTATTGTCCATCATTGAGCAAACAAGTGTCCTAATTAGTCAGACAATCAATCAATTAATTAGCGGTCATTCACTCAGTCAATCAGAAAGTCGTAAAGTTCTTCCGTAAATCGCAACCAATCGGACAGTGAGTGATTCAGTCAGCCAAGCAATCATAGCCTTAACCAATCACTCTGTAAGTTAATCATCCAGTCAGTCAGTCAATCATTTCGCGGTTTCCCTTCGATTCGAACTTGATCTAATGCCGCATTGCAGTAATCTGTGGGTTAGCGATTGCGTTAATTGAGATCCGTAGATGTGGCGCAGTCGGCGCTAATTTAGTCGAAATATCCATAGAAGCGTAAAATGTTCACACCTCAATTGCAAAAGCTGTGCGACGGGTCTATTAAGCCCGATACTAGATCCAGCAGCACCAACAGCAGCAGCAATACAAATGCCTTCACAGTCACAGATGCAGATACTTTCAGATACTTTGGCTGCTCGATATCGATATCGAAGCGGACCTCCATCTCCATTCAGGCAGCCACTAAGCCAGTAAGCCAACCACCTGATGGCATACGAAGCAGATTCGCTTCAGCCTCCTCGTATCGATTGCAGTTTCTTAATGAAATTGTTTGCTAATATCAGCGGAAAATGCGGTTTACAATTTTTTTCGATGTCGTTAACGTCGTTGCAGTTGCAGTCGCAGTTGCAGTCGCAGTTGCAGTCGCTGTGCGGTCTCACAGGGACCCAATCAATGTTATTCGCATGTATGTGAAATTGAAACCAAAAACCAAATAGATCCGATCCGATACGATCGCAGCACTTACTTACGATCGCGACTCGCCAACTGAAGCGTAAAGGCGTTAGTGTGAAAATTGCAAAGGTTAAATGAAGTTGTTTTCAATCGAATGCGGGTAATCGGGGGCAGGGTAAGCAATTAGCTAGTAAGAGATTAAAAAAGAGAGAGAGAGAGAGAGAGAGAGAGAGAGAGAGAAAGGGAAGCGAGATTTGAACAATTTATTATATTTGTATTTATTATTGTGTATAAATTGTAGGCAGCCTTTTTGAAAGCTTTTCTTATTATGAATACAAGAATATTTATATGATTCATTTATAATAATAAGTATAACTTGACTGTGGCCTTGAGACAGTGAACTTCTTTCCATGCAAACATCAAACTGAGAAAATATTTTGAGGAGTCATAGATATAGTTGAACAAAAATGCATATTAATTATTTATTAACATAAATTAATAATTCGTAGACTATATGAAGCATAACTTTTTAATAAATCTATTTTACTATTAGTCTGGGAGCATTGCAAATGTGAAAGCATTTAGCATTCGAATTGAGGCATGGCCAAACATGACTGTCCTATTTCTCCATATCATCTATCCATCTATAAGTGGAATAGTGATTTATTTAATAATGAAATATATTAAAGATTTAAAATAGATTTCCGCAAAGGAACAATATTATTGTTATCGTGAACGTCAGCGTGTACCGAGTAATTTCTAGTCGGGCAGTATCAGCTTTACCAGTCTTTTATTGCTTACAATTTTATTCAGCTAAACTTTCTGGAATTTGTTTCAAGCAATAAGTTTTATGTAGACTAAAAGTCTATGATATATGCTGTTCAGGCTAATTACCTATGTTAGTTCCAGCGAGTAGCATATCCCGCATATCCAGCATAAATCATAAGTGATTTTTCGATTCGACTTCAGTTGTGTAACATGTTTCTGACGCCTTTCACACAGCGAAGCAGTGCGGTTGATGAAAGGCTCAGCATTGGCCAATTGCTATGCAAAACATGGCCAAAACATGCAAATAGCCCAGCTGCAACAGTCAACAACGCCCAACAGCTAACAACAACAACAATATTGATAAAGCAATTAAAAATATATCTAAATATTTCCATGTGACAGCGCAGATTATGCGCTGGAATGTTGTGTGCGGAAAGGCCGACAAGTTTCAACTTGAGCGTCGTCGGATTAGGCCTAAAAGCCAAGCCATCTTAGCCATTTAGCGTGTTGTATCTATTTTTGATTTGCGCCACGATCCGATTGAGCGATAGACAAACCGTCGACAGTTCGGCTAGCCACCCCCTCTCCGCCGGCCCACAAGCATCGGCAACGGCTTCGGCATCGTTTGTCAACTGCCGACATCCAAATCATCGATAATATATACATAGAAATATATATATTTAGTTCTGGAGAATGTTAGTTGTGTCTGCGACTGCTACTGCGACTGCGACTGCGGCGTGTCAATCATTTCAATTAACGTGCGATCGAATCAATCGTCGTGTCAATCATCATCATCAGTGACAATGGCTGAGGCATTGGTACCGCAATCGCAATGCAATCGCAACCGCAGCGTTAATTTGCCTGTCATGCGATCGCTAGAGCATCGGAGAGAGATAGAAGGGGGTGGACTGCGGGCGTAACAGATAGCAACAGCAAATTGACGCAGTGATTTTTGTGTAGGTGCTAACAGGTAGAAGACAATAGGCCAATGCCGTGGAATGTGCAATAAGAGAGAAGGTTAAGATGAAAGCTGAATCAATTTCATATAAAATGCTTAGGTAGTTGCACGAAACGTCTCGGGATAATATTAGTCTAAGTGATTACATATATTAGTCTCAGAATTGAACAGTAAATGCTTAGTTTAATGGGAACAGATATGGGCAGTGACAGAGTATAAAACAAATGGCTATTTTGTTTTTAAGTAATATACAATTTTACATGAATGCGATTCCCCCGTAGGTAAATAGGTTTAAAAGATGTTTTTATAATATATATTAAACCAATTGCTTACAAAACTTTCTGAATACTGAGCGGATTGAAGAATGTAGTACAAAAGTAGTTGAGAATAATAAGAATAGTTCTTGAAGACACCGTCTACACTTTATGAAGCGTTTAACTTCTGCATTTTAGGCTAGAGTACTTCGAGTACCAAGGTGTCGGGCTTCAGATTTGATAAGCCTTTGAAAAGTTTAAACCTAATTCTCTGTATATATAAATAGATAGCTCACCAAAAATTTATAATATTACTATCTTGAGAGTGGGAGTCAAGATAATTTGATATATTATTATTATCTATTCATATATAATCTGATGCCTGAGAGGGCGAGCTTATTCTGCTATGGCTTATTTATTAAATGCGCGCAAAGATCACGCACTATGGAGATAAGAAGTATACCTTTCACTGTTCCCACGTGGTAGTGTTAATCATTTTGCCGGGCTCCATATGAAGAAAAGTGCATTTAATCAGTCAATACGTTCGTCACATATTTATGGACTGTCATAATGAATCGACTTTCACTTGCGACGCGTAAATTTCCATGGCAACGTGTTGTTTTTATGGCTTATTAATGAGCTGGCCGATCATTAGATTGGGCAACAAGATCCGATATCAGTCGAGAGGCCCCCAACGAGAACAAGAAAATTGAGGCAAAGCCTCGCACCGTCCCGCGTCCCTGCGACACTGTCAAACATATCGCTTACATGGCTCAGTCGCCGCCTGGGCCAAGTTAACCAGCTGCCTCTGGCCGGTTTCTCGCTCACTCTCCCCCTCTCCCTCTCCCTCTCTCTCTTCCTCACTGTCTCTCTCTCTCTCGTTCTGTTGCGGCTCCAGTGTGACGGCTGAGGCTGTGTGTGGCCCGTTAGTTTGAGATCTTTATAAGTCAATTTCAGTCAGTTATGTGTGTGCCAGATGATCTGGCCACATAGTCCTCCAAGCTGACCCATTTAAGACATTCAAATCGGAGTTCGGATATTATGTATTGTATGCTAACTCCCTTGGCATTTAATTGTGCGCTCATTCACGTTGCATCATTGTCGGCTGCCAAAATGGTAACTCATCTGCTTCCAGTCGAGTTCCTTGGCTCGTTTTGGCATTTGCAACTCATGTTAAGCATAAATAAAACAAATGCGCTTATTTTAAACATATGCCCAAATGGACAACGACTCCACTCCACTTCACTCCACTCCACTCCAGTCGAGTTGGACTCGACTTGACTTGGACTCTGAATCGGTTGACTTTTTATACTCATTCACGAAAGTGAATCAGTATATTGGTTTTGTGCAATGTCCGTCTTGCTGTCCGTCCGTCTGTCCGTCTGTCCGTCCGTCCGTCTGTCCGTCTGTCCGTCTGTCCGTATGAACGCAATCTATTTCGGCGCTATTGAAGCTAGAGACTTGAAATTTGGAACACATACTCGTGTATATCTCCGATTTATAAAGTGTTAAAATTTTCCCGATCCGCCCACTAGGGGCGTGGCAAATCGGAAAATGCATTTTCCGATATACCAGAAATCATGTTTGTTGAAGAGCTAGAAAGCTGAAACTTGGTATGTAGGTCCGCGTTGACCACCCAAGATCACGAGCTATGGCGGATATATCTACGCCCATTGGGGGCGTGGCAAATCGGATAAAACTGTATCTCCTAAAGTTGTAAACCTAGAATGCTGAAATTTTGCACGTCAGCTAATGGTATGATTCTATAAAGTCTGAAGATAAATTATAAGTCTACGCCCGTTGGGGGCGTGGCAAATCGGACCTGAAGATATAGTGATTTTTTAAATTCTCCTATATTTTGGACACTATTGATGGCAGAGACCTCAAATTTTGTATATATACTCGGACTGATCACCCAAGACCAAAAAGTTTTGTCGGATATATGTCCGCCCACAGGGGGCGTGGCAAACCGCAAAAGTTTATATCTCCTAAAGTATAATAGCTAGAAGCTTCAAATTTGGATAGTTGAGTTACTGGTAGCCTCCTCTATCGATTCCCCAAAAATAATTTTTACGCCTCTTTAGGGGCGTGGCATATCGAAAAATACCCTGTAATTTTCACATTTTTTTAGGGTAAGCATTCAAACTTTGCAGTTAGGGTAACGTTATCTCTTTCTAAAAACTGACAAAAAATGAGGTGTCTACGCCCAGTTGGGGCGTGGCAAATCGGAAAAACCTGTATATTCTACAGTATTAGAACGAAACTTAACTACTAAATTGTTGATGGGATGTGAATGAGTATTCCGCAGTCGGTAACGCCCGACTGCAACGTTCTTACTTGTTGTTGTTGTTATTGTTGTTGTTGTTAGCCAGTTGGCAGCTGGCAGCGGCTTTTACCAAGTTGGGTCATTGCGTTTAACAACCGAAGATGAAGACATCTTCCCGTTTTTGCCGCATTTTCTTTTGCTGCCTCTCAGTTGCTGTATCTCTGTCCTCTTTTTGCCCGTTCCCAAATGAACGCAATTTATGTGAATGCATTTGCGCGTTTTTAGTTTTGTGCATGTTAAGTCGATCAGTTATTTTGGTTGTCGTCGTTTTGGCAGACTCTTGCATAGATTTTATTGCTCAGCTGTTGACCAGAGTCAAATGAGTTAAGTTGGAAAAGTGAACAGGTATTGAAGCATATACAGATGGGCAGCTGAGAAGCGTAGAGAAAGGCTGAAGTGTTGTATTGCATTTTCTTTCATTCTTTTATATAAATTATTTCAGAAATTTAAATTCTAGAAAAGTACCGAATACCGAGCTGTAGTCTAATGAAATATACATATTTAGTTTCTACTTTGAGTACTAAACTCTTCTTAATTTTGAGTTAGGAAGAATATTTGTAAGCCGATTTTGTTGACTTTAAATTTGAAAACATCTAAGATACGCTTTAATATATGAAGTTGAACAAGTTGAAGTTGAAGTTGAAGTGAACAATTTTTGTTGACTTGAAAAAATTATTAATCGCTTGATATAACCAGACCCCCATGTTTGCCTACATGAAGACACTCGAATGGACGCAGGAATAAATGGTTTGCATTGAAATGACTTGAATATTGATTATGAGCCTGTTAAGAGTTTTGTCTTAAAAGTTATTTCAGTTTAAATGGGTGTATGAATAAACAAAGTGTTTCTAGATGGAGTAAGAGTAACCCACAAGCTCTATGTCGAAACACTATATATTATATATTATGTGGTGCGCCTTATGGGCTATCCAATGCATTGATTAGTTTTAAGCTGGCCCCCGCCTTGTTCTGTCAAATTATTTTCCGAATACATATTTTTGCTGCATTATATTACAAAATATAGTTTTAATTTTACACTAATTCTAATCTCTTATAAAAAAGTAAATATTATGAAAATTAATTTTTCATAAAGAAGTAACAGTAAACAATCCCTACATGGAACAGCCTTCGCTAAGAGCGCTTTAATACCTTATTGTTTATTCCTTCCCTTGTTCAGCACTTCATTTAAATTTTCTAATATATCTAACAGATTGATATACGCTCGTAAGCAATTAATATAACCTCTTAGCATTAGCATTGCCTAGGATTACACTCAGCTCCCTGCTAAGGCCTCTCTTCTACGCGAACTGGTCGCAGTCGTTGATTGAGTTCATATAATTTCTATTAAAGCCAATTTGGCAAAACCTCCCGGCGGACGCCTTTCAGCGCTCATCGTTCGGCCTGGAACAACATTGCAAGTTTTTATTGTGTCAAATTTGAACAGCAAGCAATGAAAAATTTAACACGCTATAAATCACAATTTTCACAAAAAGGGAAATGCCCAGCTAAGCAACAGCAACAGCAACAAAACAGATTTTCCACCAGCAATTGTTGCAGCACACAAGTGAATGTCAGGAGCAGGAGGCGGAGGGGGAGGCGGATGAGGGCCATTGGCAACCTGCCAACCCCTTGGCAATGTCCTTGCGACGCCTTGGTATGCAACTTGTGCCGGCTTATCTGCCCAGCAACATGCGTTCCTGGACTGGGTGGTTGTTCGCCCCTCCCTCTGCCCCCCGCGCCCTGTCGCTGTCGATGACGAGGCAGAAGTCGTGGCGTCGTCTCCTGGCTGTCTGACAGGTTCAAGGTCTGTTGTTTGTTGTTATTGTTATTGTTGTTGATTGTCGAGCTGCGTGTGAAATTTAAAACCGTGATAACACCTCAGTCACAACCAGCCCCCCTGTCTCGCCTCTCACCCGCTAGTCACGCCCCCTTTCTGTGAGCAGAACACGTGCAGAGGCCGGCACGTTCCCTGTTCCGTTAATGTTTTTGGTTTAATTTCGCGCCCGTCGTCAGCTTTCGGGCTAAAAATTGTTGACAAAATTGATTTGTTCAATTTTTCCAACGATTTAACTTTAGGTCCATGACTCGGTTGCCATTAGTTCCGGTACATTTGTTTTAAAGGTTGTTTGCCCAGCGCGCAGCATTGTATTGAAGCCTCTCGCTTCTCTCTTTTGGAATTTTTTGCACGTCTCGCAGAAACTTTTCGCTGCCCGGCTAAGGAATTTAATCAATTTTCGATATTTTATTGATTCGCGTTAAAAGCAAATTTAATTTTCAATTGCTCCAGCTCTTAAAAGTAACATGTTTTCCTTCCATTTCTTATCGTTGCAGGTCGAAGTAAGTAGAAGATGTTCAAACGCCCGGACGATGCGGGCAGACGGCCGCACTATGGACCAAAGAGAAGTCAAGCGCAATGGGATAGAAAAAGGAGCTGTGTTGCGTATTATGGGACTTTGTTTAGTTGGGGACTAATTAGAGGTTCAGTGGGTCTATTGAAGTAGGAGGAAATCAGCTTATGAGTTAGCCATAGTTGCTGTCTATGGAGAAATTTGACTTTAAATGGAACAATAATTAGAGAAAGACTGCAGATAACATTTGATTTAAAGTATATATAAAATTTATATACTTAGTATTTTTCATAAAAGATAAAGCTTAATCATGAGCAAATGAGTTAATAAATATGACAGATTATCTACTAGATCTAAAATAAGTATATAAAGTATACATAGTATACATACATCGTAGTACTAAACTAGTACTAGTACTTCTCTAAGCACTTCTGCTTATTTCTGAGTAAATTCTTCGCACTTTAAATATCATCTTCTCACTATTTCAATACCGAAATTATTTCAAAAATATAACTACACTAGAAATTTAGAACTTTAAGAACGAAGCAGAAGGGGAGAGGGGGAGCAGAGCGAATGGGCTTATGATGAATGAAAGCTGATATTACAAAATACTTTTGGCCAGCAGACGCTTGAAGCCGAAACCGAAACAGCTTGCGGTCGACTCGCTGGCAGTGGCAGGATGCATTCCTTGGTACCAGAAATGCCCATTAGTAAACCTCATAATTGCTTCATTTTGGCTCAACTATTTTCTTGAAATGAGCTTAACTTTTCGAAGTCCATTCGGCAAAACCCTTTTACGACAAAATTTTGTTATTTGCCTAGTGAATCGATAGGAGCTGAAAGTTTGTTTCAGGCAGAGGCGTGGATGGGGACGAAGGGTGCTGAAGACGTTGATTTTGTGCGCTTGTCTGCTACGCAGCTGTTAATTAAAAGGAAGACAACTCAAGTCGAGAAAAGTGGGCGTGGGTGTGGGTGTGGGTGGGTGTGGGCGGTTCTGTCTTGGGGGTTGGCAATGGAAATTAGCCACAGTCAAAAGTCATTGCGTTGATTACTTTTAGAAAATGACGCGCGCAAATTTTCGAAACTTTAATTGTTTTGCCCTCGTAATAGCAGGGGTGGAGTGGGCTGGAGGGGTGGGGGCTGGCTGCTGGCTGCTGGCTGCTGGCCAGGGGTTGTCTGGTACGCATTTAAATGTGAATTAATTGCTGGCCATAAGCATTGCATATATGAGCAGCAGGATTTATGTGTGCACGATGAGTTGGCAGCCGGCAGGCAGCTCCGTGGTCCGTGGTCCGTGGTCCAGTCATGTTGTTGCCATTAACTGCGCCGTGGAATTTTTATGACCTGCCGCCTCTACATACCCCCTCTCTCTCTCTCTCTGACTCTCTGCAGGTCCACGCACTCGCAAGCCCAAGAAGCCAGCCGCATCGAATGCTGCAGGCAGCAGCAGCGGCGACAAGTCCGATCCGGATGGCGCCTCCGGCTGCGCCGGTGTGCCGGAGGACAAGCGACCACGCACTGCCTTTAGCGGCACGCAGCTGGCGCGACTCAAGGTGAGTGCAGACACACAAAATTGAGCGAGGCAAAAGCTTAACTCTCTCTCTCTCTCTATCTGTCGCTCTCTCGCCTGCTCACACAGCATGAGTTTAACGAGAATCGCTACTTGACGGAGAAGCGACGCCAGCAGCTGAGCGGGGAGCTCGGCCTGAACGAGGCGCAGATCAAGATCTGGTTCCAAAACAAGCGAGCCAAGCTGAAAAAGTCGAGCGGCACCAAGAATCCGTTGGCGCTGCAGCTGATGGCCCAGGGCCTCTACAATCACTCGACGGTGCCGCTGACGCGCGAGGAGGAGGAGCTGCAGGAGCTGCAGGAGGCGGCGGCGGCAGCGGCAGCCACAGCAGCGCCCGAACCATCGTAGGCCGCTATATTTATTGTATAATTAACAATAATAATATTAATATTTAAATGTATGGCCTAGCGTGTAAGTTGCTTAACAATTAAGTTGTAAAATATTCTAGTCCCCCTCTCGGCGCACGCGACGCGATTTGCCCAAACGGATGCGGATGCGGATGCGGATGCGAATGTGCTGCGCTGCGTGTTTTTGTATAATAAATTTAAAATAAAACATGAAACGAAATGAAATGCAAACAAAAAACGTTCACAAGTAAAATAAATAATTTAATAAACACTTAAATTATACAGAAAACTTTGTTGTGATTTGCTTATTTCGATCTTAGCATATATTTACCATTCCAGCTCGAGTTCGAACTCGATCTCGAATTTGAATACAAATTCGAATTCGATTCGCCAGGTAGGTGGTCCACGGCGAGATCAGCAACCGATCACGTTGATTAGCTCGTTATCGGCGTGGCAGCTGCCGCCCTAATGGACCGTGGGCGTTAGCATTAATTACTCAATTAATGAGACGGCGAGATCGGTGAGATGGGAGAGATCGGAGTGATCGGAGAGATCGTCGAGCTCGGCAAGATGTGTTGCTAGATCGGGCAGCGACAATTGCTGGTATTACAATCGCATTAATTTCATTATGTAAATTACGCTCGAAGGCAATCTCTCTCTATTTTTTTTTTCCATAATCGCGCCTAAAACGTAAACGTTTTTCTCTCTAATTTAGCCATTAAATTTGCATACCAAGAAAATAATAAAAAAGCAACCCGTCAACTGTAAGAGTGTATATGTGTGTGTGTGTGTGGCAGCGGCAGAAATTGACACCTTGAAGAGACGGCAAATGCTTTTTAACTTTTGCCTGAATCGCAGCCTCGCGTAGGTGTTAAAAGCGAGTGTCTGGGGCTTTTGGGCAGGCAGGGTTCGGGGTGGGTGAAGAAACGAATTGCTGCAAGATTTCAAAATATGAAATACTCGAAATTATTATAATGTTGATGGAAATGCAATTGCGATAAATACGACACGAACTCATGTGCCACAAAATAGAGGCTGTAAAACGAGATTTTAAATGAGTTGATACAAAATGTTAATATGCTTAACGAATTTAAAGTACAGTAGATAATTACTATACTCAATTTTTTTTCAGAGTAAGTTGCATTTAAATAATCTGTGATTATTAAGCTTGAAGTAGAATTTGATCATTATAGTTAAATTTAAATAGTTATTAACAATAATAATCCCATATATAACATCTACATATTTTTTATTCACTTAAAGAGAGAATCATTTTCTTATGAGTAACTTATACTCATAAATGATATTTAAGCATTTTCTGAGAAATAACTGAATTATTATTATATACATTATATATTTATTATATATTTATACTGATAAATAATATTTAAATTATATTTAAGCATTTTCTTATAAGTATTCGAATTATTGTACTAATAAATAACAATTATATTATATTGGTACATAATATTTTAATTATTTATAAGCATTTTCGAATTATACTGATAAATAATAATTAAAGAATATTTAAGCAATTTCCGATAATTATAAAAACAAAAAATATATTACACTGATAAATAGTAATTAAATAATATTTAATTAAATAAAATTTTGTTTTAAATATTTTCTATCAGTGAAGATATATATATAAATAATTAGTAAAGAAAATTAGACTGAAATTATATTTTTATGAAATTATCCTCTAGATCTTGTATAGATCTTATATAGTTATGAATACACATTTTCATTTTCCTATGTACATTTTTCGTAGGATCAGCATTTGGAATGGAGTTATAAAAGCGGGAATGTCTATCTACCTCTGGATCGCAAGAAATCTTCCTTGAGCCAAAATTTATAAAATAAGAATATTTTAAAAGTAAAAATTAGCTAAATAATGACTAAAAATTGAGTTATTAAATTGAAATTTGCATATTTACTGCGGTTCAGTAAATTGTTATTATTTGTTTTGTTTTTTTTTTTTTATGTCCACAGTCAGACAAGAACAACAACAACAATGATAACTGAAAATAATAATAATAATAACAACAGCAGATGACTGTGCAAACATCTTAATTCCGTGGATGATTTACAGTTGGGATTGGGTTTCATTGTTTGGTGACATATTTCGGGTTTGCTTTGTTTTGATGGGTAGGCGAGGGCGAAGGGGAATCCGAACCCGAGACGCGTTGCTCACGATTATAACAAAGTGCAGTTTATTCGCGCACAGGTTGTTCAGCAAGGGGGGGAATGGGATTTCGATCGGACTGGAGAGCGAGTGTGCGATCGAGTTGAGTGTGGGTGTTTTGTTGCTTAAGAGAATTTTTATGGCACGCGCTGCGTGCAGATGACTTCATAAAAAGTCAATTTAAGTTTAGTAATATTTTGTTGAATTTATAGTTAAGTATTTTGTTTAAGCATAATTTTTTATTGCTCACACTCTGGCAGTGGAGTCGGAACTGGAACTGGACCTGGACCTGAACCTGCACTGGAATGGGAGTGGGGGCAGTGTCTCTGTGTTGCAAGTCTAAGAATGAGTCATGGCGCGAGTATATTACGATATAAATTCAATAAATGTGACCATAAAAAGCCCATTCAGAATACCTTGCGCGCTCATACATTAATCCCGCCAAATGCCCAGGTCCAGATCCCCGAAGTGCCGCTACCCAGTTCCCAGTTCGCAGTTCGCAGCTCTGAGTTCTCAGTTCCAAATCGCCATTTGCCGGTTGGCAGTGCGAAGCTGAGAGGCATATTACAACGCCTCGACTGCTGCCGCCGCCGCCGCCGACTGCTGGGCCCCCAAACCAAATGATT
This sequence comes from Drosophila arizonae, assembly GCF_054131065.1. Lineage (NCBI taxonomy): Eukaryota > Metazoa > Arthropoda > Insecta > Diptera > Drosophilidae > Drosophila > Drosophila arizonae. The sequence goes on along the minus strand of NC_142925.1, from coordinate 20,624,469 downwards.
AATGTTCGGCAGTCGGTTGGCAGCAGCCTTGGCCCCAGCCGAAGCCTTCCCGGAATGTGAGCCCAAGTAACCCGAAAAAAGACAATACGCATAAATCTATGGGGTTGACACTTAGTACCGCTTTCGGCCCGAGACCACAGCCTCAGCTTCAGCTTCAGCCTCAGCCGAGTCGAGAGCTGCAGCTCCATGGACTTCAAATGAATCTGTTGGTGCTTCACTTGCCGCACGGTCCTCGTCTGCCAGATGAGTTGTGGCAAGGCGCGAGGTGTCATAAAATTGGCAACAAATTGTTTTTCACGCCGTTTTAAATACACATTTTCGATACTTGGCCATAATGAGCGCGGCCTCTGCCACGACTCCAGCTGCAGCTCCAACTCCAGCCCCAGCTCCAACTCCAGCTCCAGGTCAGACAAAGCCGGCATCAACGACATCATTCGACTTTGACGAACTGCAGCGTCCGTTGCGCCTTGTAACACGCTAATAAATTTGCGGCTAAGGAGATAAGCTTATAAATTTTAACTGTAATTATGCGACACAAGATTTATGAAGCGTTCGCACTCGCTCACTCGCACTCTCTCTCTCTCTCTCCCGCTCGGATTATTAATGAAACACAGAGTTACAGCGAAATGCGCTCAAGTGCCGGCATTACAAACGACAGACTCCACTCGGTATCTTTTGGCATCTCGGTTAGCCCGGTTAGTGTGTCTGTTGGCCTTTATCTGAGCCTTGTTGTTATTTGTTGCCCAGCACCCCTTGGCCAAAGATTTATTCGCGTGCATCTAATTCGTGGGGGCTCTCTTAATTAGGTTTCATTTCTTTTTCTTTTTTTGTTTGGCTCATGCAAATCTTGCATCAATTCTACCCCATTCGATCTACGCATGTGGGCGTGGGCGTGGCCCCTCTCAGTCCCTGCCACGGCTCCAAAGCCGACTCCCATTCACTCTGCACTCACAGAGTGTTATTGGCGAGACTACCCACGTCGCTGCAGCGCCAATCACATTTCGAGATCTGCGTATTTGACATTGCCTTTGTCTCATTACGCCTGCGCAGACAACAACAGCAACAACAACAACAACTGCCGCAACAACAACATCAACTTGAGAGTGTGAGTGGTAAGGCGTGGGAGCTAAAGCTGAACGCTGCTCCAGCGATAACTTGATAGACTAAATGAGTCTCATTCCGCCCGATTATTGAGCCATATATGTAAGTACTCTAAAGAAGTCATAAACTATGAACGTGTTTTCTTGCAGTGAGTGTGTGTGTCTGTGTGTGTGTGGAGCCCAGCCTTAAGTGAGAGTTGTTCCTTGCACAGAATCCAGTTCACGCGAATGCCTAGATCAGATTATATATATACACATATAGCAAGGCGTAAAGGTTATTGCTCGCTATCAAATTGCAACGGAATATTTTATATAGTTTAATTTTATTGTCACTTTATTTCAGTGTATCACATAACATTTAATGCCTAAGCTATTTTTATACCAGCCAAGATATTTTCCATATTAAGTAATCTTCAGATTTTTGTAATAAAATAAGACTTTATTTAACAAAAGAGTAGATATCGAGGGTTGCTCCAAAAGTACGTAAATAATGCGTTGATTGGTGTTAAATGATTTTACTACTGCAACTGTACTGTGGAAGCTATAAACAGTTTATAGTTATAAATTATCAAAAGTGAATTTTATCTACAGGCAAACCAATTATAGTCGACTCCCAAAAATTCCAGATGGCAAAAAATTTTTTTTTTCGATTTACACAGAAATTCAAATTATCGAGAATGAATTTTTGCAAGGGTATAGAATTTTTTCGATTCATCGCGATTAACTAATTATATATCAATATTAATTATACATTTTATTGTTGTTTATATTTATTAAATAAATATTTTACATCTATCCATTTGCGTTGTCCTCAACGTTCATCCTTAAATTAAATATTACTCTATGAAGCCTATACCCTATACAATATTAATTATAAATTGCATTATTATTTATATTAATGAAAAAAGTATTTTACATCCATCTATTTGCGTCGTCCTCAACATCCATCCTTAAGTTAAATACTACTCTGTGGAGCTCTATACACCCGAGCAACTTCATCAACAATTAAATGCGCATATAATTATCTATGATGATGATTATAGAGAGCATCGGCATTATTAGGTTGACCTCTCTCAGTGTTACCTGAGTTTTGTCCATTAAATTTGTTTATGGCACGAAAACGTAAGAGCAAGTAGGGTTGCCTTTCCCATCGTGGGGCGGGGTTAATTATGCAATAAAAATACTTCATCGTTGTTGTTGTTGCCGTTGGTGACATATGAAAATGTGAAAATTTCAGTTAAGTTCAGCCATTGAGCAAGCGACTACACGAAGTGGTTAACACTGCCGTTTGCCATTGGCCCGGAAGTATCTTGTTAACATGCAAAACAAGCTATTTACCTGGCCACCGAGCCGGGGGTCTTGGCTCTGTTGGCGCTGTTTATGAACCTGCCAAAAACGTGAATACCTTTGGCTAAATAGTTGGCCTAAGCCCAAACTTTGTCTATGTTTCAGTTTCAGTTTCAGTTTCAATTACAGTTCCAGTTCCAGTTCCAGTTTCAAATTCAGTTTCAATTCAATTAGAGACAGGAATTCCGAGTGTGTAGCTCTTCGGGAAGTGGAGCGGGCCCATAATGGGGCCGCATCGTAAAATCTAACGATGTGGCCCAACCCTTGAATTGCATTTTCATGGCACATTTGCAGCAAATTTTAATTGTATCAATGCGTCAGCCCCTGCCCGGCCCGGCCCGGCCCATCCCCGTTTCGGGCGGACAACCCTTTCGGGCTGGCATTCGTTAACGCGATTGGACACGCATGTCCAAGAGTGCCTGGCAATAAACACGTAACGCAAAACCCAAACAACATTGAAAGTGTTATAAAAGTGTCGCCAGGACAACCAGCAGATGTCAGCTGAGTGTCCTTCTATTCTATTTTTTTTTTCTCTCTCTGTCCAACTACTTCATATTGCCATTTGATCAGCGCTGAAGCGCTGTTTGATTAAACATCTGTGCCGGGGCTCAGTTCGACGCTGTCAGAGCTCTGGCTGCAACATCAATTAGACACACTTCAAGTCCCTTGACAGTGGAAACTGTCAAAACAGAAATTGATTGCGTCTGGGAATGGGCCTCAAAGGGGGCTTTCAGCATGCATGCCACAGCGTGTGGGTGTGCACACCTGAAGCCAAAGCAGCGCTCAATAGAGGTGTATCAAAACATTACTTGCATAAATTATGAACAATGCGAACCGCAAAACTCGAACACAATAGCGAATGCCACAAACAGTGGCAAGGTCGCACAGCAGGCACTGGCAAACGTGTTGCACATACGATTCCCAGAAGGAGAGGGATACGACGAAGAAGAGGCAAAGCAAGCGTTTAGCATTTAATGACACACACCCCAGTCAGGTCGCATCAACTCAGTCAGTCAGTCAGCCAGTCAGTCAACCAATTTCAGTTACACTGCGCTCCATACATAATTAAATAATATAAAATGAGCCCTAAATGAGCTCTGTCAGATCCTTAACCCCGACACAGAGCGGCCAACTAAATGATATGCACAGTAGCCAGGGCTTCATGGAGGTCCAATTAATCGACTCGACAGCGACTGCGAGTCGGACATACAAATTAAAAGTCATAAATCGGCCGCCGAGTCGTTGAAAGCCCCACCAAAAAGGAAATGTCACCAAAAATTATGAAGGTTCAGGTTTCGGTTGTCATGAAAGCAGCCCTCACCCCCGCCTGCGCCTTAAACCCAATGCCGATTCCGATCCCGATCCAAATGCGCATTAATTATGCTAAGGGCGTGCACATTAGAAGCCGAAGAACACGGGAAGCAAGAGAGAGAGAGAGAGAGAGAGAGAGAGTCGACGGCACGATCCACACAGAAATGTCCAGCTCTCAGTTCTCCATTCTCAGGGTTCATTCGCAAGTGCAAAGACCCACCGGCGAGTTGACAGTGGCTGTTGCAGTTGCAGTTGCAGTTGCAGCTACAATGTTGTTGCCACTTTACAATCTTAAGTCGGCCGACGCATGCGCGCATGCATATTAAGAGGCGATCATCGCATACCCAATGAGCATCGCAAGACAACAACCACCGACGAATCGTGCTCATCTGCATGCGTGTGTGTCCTGTACAGGGTATAAGGGTAAAGTGTAGAGGCGGCGGTGGAGGTGGAGGGTCGCTAAGCTGGCCCCGGCTCACTGCTCACATATGATGAGTGACATCTGATCTTGTTTTGTGTCAAATTAAGAGGCCACAGGCTACAGCTGGCGCGCAGATCTGTGCCCGTCGATCGGTGCCGATGATCGTGCGACTTTTTCTTTTGGAGACACCTGGAGCAGCCTGGCATATTTTTTCATCTTTTGTGATTTTGGCTGAGAGTCGAGATTTGTGTGTGGTGCGCCACACTTAAGCCGTTGAGTGCTTGATTCCTGGTACTTTGGAGGCGCTTCATCGAGGGCCACACGTACTGCAGGATCAGGCCAAGATCAGTGCGTTGTCATGTTTTGGCACTTGAGTGCCACAGCGTGGGCCACTCCTCTGCCGCTTGGGTTAATCAAAGCTGGCATATGCTCGATCGCAGCACCGTTTTTTTTTTTTTTGTTCATTGTTTTTTGCTGTTACCAGTGTTGATTTCTTTGCGGTCATTGATGCTGATGGCTCAATTGTGTGGACCACACGGACAGTTGCCACGAAATGTGGAGCAACCTCTGCATGTGTGTGCGTGTGTGTTTAGGGCACTTTGGCTGTTCATATGCAGATGATAGAGATTGCAGATCACCGAAAAAAAGGAAGAGCAAGACGAAGGACCACCATGACGACTTTTGGCATTAGCTGTGCGTGAGACTGCATACTGATGTGATTCATCAGACTTTGAGAAGATCAGCAATAAACAATTCCCAATATGATGATCAAATTAGATACCCCTAATATAAAAAAAAGATTAAATTCAAATATTCTTTACATATATAGCATATCTCAACCCAAACTAACTTTAGATCTATTCATTTGTATGCCCAACATAATTATATTCTGCATATTAATAGACTCGACTTCCTCAGAGAGAACCCCGTTAGGGCCCTCTCAATCCCTTCGCTCCGATCTCAACTGATCTTAATCAATGAAAGTGATTTGTTGTCACACATTTGTCACTGTACAAAACACTCATCAAATTCGTGGGGCGAGGCCCCGCTGAAGAGCTCAGAGCTCGTTCCCGATCGCGTCTATTGATAAGAGTCCAATACAAAATTGTGACTCACTTGGGCACTTCAACGGCAACCGATCGAGCAGGCAACACTCTCGGCCCTCCAATTAGATTAATTAGCCACGGCCGGTTGATGCATTGCTGTCGCATTGACTCGACTGACAATCGATGGACTGGATCAAGGCTTCGGCTAGAGCGCATGAAATGTCAGCCGGAGTCAACTTCTAAGTGCATTCAATTGTCAGCAATTTAGTTGCCGATAAGCCGCTGATTAATATGTTGCATGAATGAATAATGTCAACGTATCGTTGCGATAATTACGCTAGACCCGAACTGAACAGAAACAATTAAAGAAAAGGAGAGCTGATGACAGAGAGAGAGAGAGAGAGAGAGAGAGGGAGAGAGAGAGAGGGAGAGGCAGACAGGCAATATGCATATAGTTATGTATTAAGCAAACATTTCTATGTTTTTACTTTAATGAAGCCATAATTTATCGCCAACAGCACGCGGACACGCAGCCCCGCTAAAAAAAGAAAGAAAATAATAATAATATAAATAAGGGCCACACTCGACGCGACTTGGACCCAGCTACGACTCCGACTCGGCTCTGGCCCTAGCTCTGACTCTGACTCTGACTCTGGCTTTTGGTATCGGCTAGGCCCGTCGACAGACTGACACCTGCGCGTGTAAATTAGCCGACGTTCGGTTGCTGGCCCAAGGCGAAATGCCTTCAAAATTGCTCCACGCGACACTTGGGCCGTGTGCATAGAGACGACGGGTCTAGAGTGGTCTGGGGTGGCCCACAGTTGCTAGCTGCTCGGTGGTCTAATTAGAAATCAACTTGTCAATTAGCCAGGCAGCAACATACACCCAAACAGCCGAGATGTCATGTTTCCCAGTTCCCATTTGCTTTTTACCGAATTTGTGTGTGTGTGGGTTTTTCAGTGATCGATGCGAAAACACGGCCCGAAAGAAATTATATGGCTGCTGTTTGCTGTCGATTCAAATTTTTCAATTTCACGAACACCAGCGTTGCAAGTGTGTCCAGTTAAACCAACAAACAGCGACCAGCACATGTTGTCCGAGCCGGGCCTTCGATCGATTGTCGAAGGTGTCCCCAGAGAAGTTTCGATGTGCAGGTGAGCGGCAGTCGGAGTCGAGACTCGAGTCGAGTCTCGAGTTGCTCTCCCTCCTGTGTGTGGAATTCTCAGTTTACGTGGAATTTCGACGCTTAACTAATGATGCTCATCAGGCGCTCAATGGCCACGGCTACTGTATCTGTATCTGTGTCCGTATCTGCATCTGCATCTGCGTTGGCTTCTGCGGCAACTGCAGCGGACGGCATCTGTATCGCTGATCGCTTCTGGATCTTGGTTGACTTTCCTTGGAATATCGAACGCGAACGAAAATTAATTTTCGATACCGAAAATAACATTCCAAAACTTAATTAGCTGCGAGTATTATGAAAAATTGCAGTCATTAATGTGTTGTTGTTGTTGTGGTTGTCTCTTCTTCTTTTTGTTTTTGTTTATTACCATCAAATTGAGTTTTCCAATTCCCAACTGGACGCAGAGGCAGACGCAGACATTGGCCGCTGCTCATCAGGTACCGTGTAAAAGGCTTTTCCGCATTTCTTGCCACGGCCACAAAACCTTTGGCCTCCCCTTGCCAAAAGCCGCGACCAGCAACAGCAAACGATCATACAGAGCCACAGCCGACGTCTGTCTCTCAGCCTCTGTCTCGGGCTCTGTCTCAGCTTCGTACATGCCACAGTTGGAGCCACTGAGCCACAGACACGGCATCTGGACCACCCAAGTTGCGTTTGGCTTAAGACCATTGGCGAGTGGCAGTCGGCAACAGCAATATCAGCAACAGCAACAACAACAACAACAACAACAGCAACGGCGGCAGCGGCAGCTATTAAGCTTGCCCCAAGTTGAGGCACTCGATGATTACTTGAAATTCAATTGCAGTCCATTAGGAGTGATTAATATGTATGCGATTCGAAAGCGAAGAGCGCCACGGCCAACGAAAGAGCGCAAAAATGCATTGCACTTAAAATTATTGACACTTTGAATCGAATGCAACCCATTGCCTTGCCTACGTGATGCAGCTACTGTGCCCAGAGCTCTCATCTTCCTCTCTCTCCCCCTCTCTCTTTCTCTCTGTATTTCTGTCTCTCTTTGAATCGTTCTCTCTTAGCTAAGAGCTGAAAGAAGCTAAAAGAAGACATTGCCACATCGAGGACCACACACGAAGCCAACTTCCTTGCTCCAACGCCACAGGCAACCACAACAACTACAACAACTACAACAACAACAACAAGCAAGAAGAAGATGAACTGCAGCCACAGTAGTTTTGCGGCTCGTTACGTTCCAGTCGCAGGGCCTGCCCCAATCTCCTTTTGGCTTCGGTCCTGTCCTCGAGCGATCTTCATCATCGCGTTCGTCATTTGGCTGTGTCGTGGTGCGGCGCCAAATTGCAGCGAGGTAAGTAAAACAGCGTTTAGCTGTTGTAGCTGTTATGATCTCTGGTCAGGCAACAAACAGTCAGCGCCAAGAGAAACGCAAAAAACAGCCTCAGACATCTAAGAGAACATCCTCAGCCGCATCGAGTTGAGTCTTTGGACTTTGACTGTTAGGCAATTGCAACATAGTTTCGAGCCAAGTCGAGTCGAGTCGAGTCGATCAATAGAGAGTTTCTTATCACAGGCAAGTCAACTAGCGTGCGTGCTTGTTAAGTAATTACAGAGCTTAGTTAATTGATAGACAGGCTTAACAATCAGTGAATTATCTTGAGATTTGTAGAAGAAAAAACCATTTTCTTTGTATGTCTTTATGTTGTGGAAAGTGAGACGTGTTTAAAATTAATTCATTTACCAATCAATGGTATATTAAGTATTTGTTCAGATTCTTAATTATTAAAGGCATTTATAATAAATTTTTATCTCATAATAATCAAGGGACTTACCATCTATCTATTCAATATTACATTATACTGTTTATAATATTATTAATTAATTATTTATTATTAATTTTTATTTTTTTTTTATTATTTTATATTTATTATCTATTAATTATTTATAATATATTCATTATTTTTTATTCATTATTATATCTTACCTAGAATACAAAGTAAGATTTTCTTTGTTCATTTAGCTGGAAATACCTGAACCACTTAGACGATTCCACTTTCTCTCTCCATCTCCCTCCATCCCTCTCTCATGTAAAAGTGTTTTACAGCACGCTTCTGGTCCATTTCCATTCCTTTATTGAATCCGAGTGATTCACATTTTACTTTTTGTATACAACTTTTAGGTTCCTTTCTGAATTGAGCGTCATAAAAGCAGGGCTCGAAACTAGATGTCATAAAGCCGAATTGATTCGCATACATTTTAGCATCATTTAACAGTCGGCTTTAAACATTTTTAAGACTGCGAGGCATTAAAAGGTCAGCATGCTGATAAAATATCTGCTTACAATGCTGAAGAGTGCAATTATTTCAGTCTTAAGTCAATTGTCATAAATGTTCAGAGAAGTAAATGAGAATTGCTATACGATTCTAATTACAATTATGCAGCAATGGAATTCGCTCTCTATCGCTCTCCCTCTCTCTCTCTCTTTCCATCATTCTCTGTTTCACTTGTGAATTACATGCCATAAAAATCACACCAATTGCATCCGTTTCAAAAACTAGTTGCTATAAAACTCAAATTGCCTGCATATCTAATGTTGCCATCCTCTCTCCTTCTCTCTCTCTCTCTCTCTCTCTCTCTCTCTCTCTCACGCCCTAAAGTAGGTCTGTCTCCCCTCAATTTATTGTGTGCTCACTGTTCCATTTTCAGTTTCAGCTGCAACTGCAAAAAGAAAGCAAAAGAGTGCATTAAATCTCGCTGGCGAAATCCCACTTGAATTCTGCCAGTCTGCCACTCCCAGGCCCAAGCCCAGGCCCAGCCGCCCCCTAGCGTTTTATGCAACATTCTTGTTTCATTTTCTTCTCTCTCTCTGTGTGTGTGCGTGTGTGTGTAGTAGGGTAATTTTTCTGAGAATGAAAAGCATGAAAAAAGGCAGCGCGAAGCAAAAGCTCAATTTGTACCTCAATTAAGGCGTCGTCGAGGCATCGCCACCATGGCACAGTGGCGCGAAAGCTGTTCAACTTGTGCTTGTGGCGCATATCCGTTTCCGCACCACCCAAACACCCATACGCCCAATCAACCAAGCACTCAGGCTCCCAACCACCCTTCATTGAGTTATGGCCCCAACTCGTGCTTGAAGCGCTGCACGAACGCAGATAAAAACTGTTTGGCGCTGTTCGCCTTCTGCTGCTCTCTTGGGCTCTTGGGCTGGCCTCTGAATGGAGAGATAACCAACGGCGCAGCGCAATTTTCAACACGTTTCGCCAGGATACATACAACATCCTTTTTGCTGCGTTCACAGCACTTTATTCCACATTGCGCCACCTCCTCTCTGCGCCGTCTGCATTCGCGTCCTTTTTTATTGCGCCAATGTTGGAGCTGCAGTTTTTTGTGTTTTCTCTTCTTTTTATTTTTTAGCTTGTTTTAAGCTCTTTTTTGTTTGCCTTATTGAGCTTTCAGCACTTTCGCTTGTCTGCCTGGGCTGCCTGGGCTGCCTGTTGTTGGTAACAGGACAGCAAACAAGGGGCGGCCACTGGGGCTGAGACTGGGGACAGGTGAGGGACTAAAAAGTGCAGAATCAAATAATTTACTTTCCAATTCGCGCCGAGATCACGTTTTTAATTTGAAATTTTACAACTTGCGCGCACAATGTTTATTTTTCCCGCCAGCTAAAGGGGGCGATAGGGCGTGGGGTTGCAGCAGGGAGCAGCGGCGGGGCTACAGATTCCAATTCCGATTCCGATTTCAAGTGCTTTGGCTGGTTGGCTGCCCCAGCAATGGGGCGGCTGTTGGAGCCGTGCTGGGGTTGTTTCTCGTTGAATCAGAATCAGCCACATTTGTTTACATCACAGTTACATGTGTGCGTGTGTGTGTATGTGCTCACTTTGCATATAAACAATTTGTTTTGACACTCGCATGCATTTAGCCACGTTTCTATAGCGGAAAAAGTTGGAAAAGTAATAACGAAATTCTCGCTGTGGTTAACAGGATTTGCGAATAAGGAAAAGTCCGAATTGGAAATATCCTTTAACACCTGAAACTAGATTATGTTTGTATACAATTTGTATAAGACTCAAAGAGTGAAAAACAAAAACTCTTTTATCTCTGAGACTATCTCTAAGGTTCTCTCTCTCTCACTCTCTCTGCTTTTATTTCCTCACAAACTGAACTTTCTAGTTATTATGCTCTGTGACCTCTTTTGGCTGTTATGGCGAAACAATACAAAACTAATTTGTTTCATTGCGCAAATATTTTCATTTAATTTGAAATGCGAAATGTTTGTCTTGGGCTCGGTCAGTCGCCAGTGACTTTAACTCTGGCCCAGCTCTGGCCTCGGCTCTCGCGGCTTCACACTCGGCCTCCATTAATTAAACCAAATTTGGCTATAGCCCACCCACAATGGCACGATGCTTACGTGCGAGTTTGATATATGATCGAGGCTTATTCACAATGAAGAGAGCGAAAGAAAGAGAGAGAGAGAGAGAGAGAGAGAGAGAGAGAGAGAGAGTGCAAGAGATCGTTAGCGTTGCAAACAATTTTGGATTTGGGAACTCTTTTTGCATTACGCGGATTTCATCGCATGATAAATGACAAATTTCCGCCGCACTTTGCGGCGATATTCGAAAAGAGCTGAAACTCATTGTTTGTCATATATTCAAATGCCAAAATATTGTCATTATCGGGCTGCGAATGTCTGTCTGTCTGTTTCCCTGTTGCCTGGACATTGTGTTCGGTTCGCATCATTTGTCTTGCAATTGGTGTTGCCATCTTCTACTCCTGGGGGGCCAACACACAACACAAAGCACGCCACAGACAGCAGCAGAGGCAGAGGCAGAGGCAGAGGCAGAGGCAGAGGCAGAGGCAGACAGACGCCCCACTCGCATACTTATCCCCACCAGCTAATGCATTTCTGTCGCCAACAGTCAATAACCTTCTTCGCTGTGGCATCAGCTTGTTAGCCAAATGCCCTTACAAGAGTTTGCATAGTGATACGATCACACTTTAAGTACTTTTATAAAGTCTACAAATATGTTCTACTATCACCTATGCATATCGAGGAATGAGTAACACTTAATTTAATGTAATTTAAAATTGTTTCAAAAATCTTTGTTTCAATGAGGCAAATTAGCTTTGTTTACTTTTTGCATTATATTTTAATATCTGAGTTGTGCAGGAAAAAAAGACCTTTTAGAAAATTTTTTTTTTTAATCTTTTTTTTTTTTTAATTTGTTATTCAAAAGCCACATGCTTTCAATACCAATTCAAATTAAATACACTACAATTCCAATTTATTTTATATAAATAAATATATATTGTTTACTTTACAAGTTATGTTATTTCATATTTTTCTTTTTACAATATTTTAAAATACAAACATTTACATTTTTGAAATTTATTATAATTTATTTGAATTTTTAAATTATTATTGTTTACTAATTTATTTTATATGTATTTTTTACTGTAAAAAACATTTTATATATGTACGGTAAGCTCCATCAATGTCGAATACCCCCAACCTTCAACAGCAATATGTAAGTACAATAGAATACGGCTATAATGACTCTCAAGGGACCGTCGCGACGGTATACCTGGATGATAATATAACCGTTTAAGTTTGCTCATAAAAGTTTGTCTGAGGATCAAAATTTTCGTCGCAATAACCGTACGGAAAAACATTTTTAAAAATATTAATATTTTAATATTTATAATTTTTTTATTTGTTATTTATTTATTGAAATATAATTTGAAAACGTTTGTTTCCTTTTTCAACTAAAACCAATCTAATGCAAGCTTTACCTCTACTCTTTACGACGGGGTATTTCTTAGTCAGTCACTGTCCCATTACACCTCTTACGTGCTTATTAATTTCACAGCTCTGTGGGGCTGCTTGACCCACAGTTCAAATAAATAATTGTATTTCGTTTGTTACTTTCGGGCTTTGGTTTGTCGTCCCCGTCGTCGTTGTTGTTGTTATTGTTGTCGTTGTCGTTGTCTATTGATTTCCCGCCTTCCTCAATCTCCATTCGTATACTCAGTTCAGGTCCAAACACGAGTCTTTAAGATGTTGCGGCGCGCCTTGAGACGGCGTCTGGGGAAACACCTCAGTGACATTTGCATAAAATTCAATTGGCTGCCATATTTATGGCCTATGATTATTAAATGTGGTGTGTGTGTGTGTATGTCTGTCTGTGTGTGTGAGTGTGTGTTTTGCCATTAAACATTAATAAGCACAAAATAATGTTAATAATGTCATCATAATAGTCGTCGTCGTTGTTGTTGTTGTTGTCGTTGTTGTTGTTGTTGTTGTTGTTGTTGTTATTGTTGTTAGGGCCACCAGGAAAACTTCGACAATTGGAAATGATTTGAGACCTTTTCCAGCCGGTGTGTGGCTTGCATTTATTCATTATGTATTTATGGCTTGTTGGGAAATTCAATTTCGAATTCGTTTGCTAACAATTTCGATGCCTTCAATTACGACTATATCCGCTTTTTTCATTTTTCGGGAGGGCTAGCCATTAGCAGGTCTGGTGGTCTGGTGGCGCCACACCTGGACAGCTCCCAACGGGCATTTCATATTTCATATGGGCTCACATGTTCTATTAGATTTGTAAATTATTATTCACATTTGCTGTTATGGCCTTGTGAGGTCATAAAAAGAACCTTGTCTACTCGACGGGAATAACTGAATAAATAAAGTGTTTACCATCAAACACTCAAGTTGTTTGAGCATTAAGTGAAGCCTAGAAGGCGTTCATATTCCCTTTTATTATAGTTTACTTATTAACAGCTTTACTTGAGAATAGTAATAAATGAATATATGGACAAAAACGGGTTGAAATCACATAATATTTGAAATTCGTTTCTGAAAAAGAATTCATTCATTCGCCTGAAAAGAATAAAAATATAATTTATTCGTTGTCATAAAAAATCCCACACGGCTTACTTAATTTTATGGCATAAGGAAATAGAATTGAATAATTACAAAATATATAGATGTAAGATCTGTCCATATAATATCTTTTCTTTATTCTATTTAATATTTTGTATTATCAATATGTGTTCAAACTGTTGGGAGTTAAAATAGAATATTTTCTTTATCAAGGAAAGCAAATTTATTATAAAGCAAGTTTTTTGATTGAGTGTGCAGATTTTGAAAAAAGAATTGGTAAGAATCAGGAAAACTTTCTCTTTGTCTCTCGTCGCTCTCTCTCTCTCTCACACTCGTTCTCGCTTTCGCTCTCTCTCTCTCTCACTCACTCTTGCTCTTTGTCCCTCTCGATTTAAAAAGTACTAAAACATAAAATTATTCTTGGTTTTCACTAAGTTTCTTTATAATATAATAGAAAATGCAAATTAGTACGAAGAAAATACAAATAAAATTATTTTGTCTAAAAATGAAAAATATCTAATATTTTTCATTCAATTTATTAATAATGACTACAGAAAATAAGCCTAAAAACTAAGTAATTAGCAATTCTTTGAAATTATTTCAACGCCTTTTAATTTATATAACAAATAAATAGTCATAATTTTTCTCAAATTACATTTTTATTTATATACATACTTTGTAACATTATTATTATTATTATTTAGATGAAATCAGTTTAAACGAGTTAAAACGCTGTATTTTCATAATTGAAAATCGATTCGAGTCGCTGGCACGTCCATTGATAGTGAAATGGTCGAGGCGCCTTTGTTGACCGAGTCACTTAGCGGGGCATTGAGAGCAGTTAGCGGCTCACTAACAAGATACGAACGAAGCCCGCGAGCAACTGAGAGCGCTGCAAGTGCGAATTGGCAGTCAAACAAAGGCGCAAGCAGTGGAACAATTAGCGTCCTGCCAGTCCCTGCTTAGCACCCTCCCACCCTCGCACTGGGAAGACAATCAATTACAATTACGTATTTAATACTTAGTTGCAAATCTCACAAGTTAACAGCTCAAATATTGAAGCAACGCTAAGCGCCGCCAGATGGCATGGAATGGGTATGGTAGATGGAGATGGAGATGGAAATGGGAATGGGGATGGAGTTGGGGACTCGAGTCAGTTCCAGTCGCAGCTCTGGCTCGATCTCGGCCTGGAGCTGGGCGAGAGTCTTGAGCAAGTCGCTCAAATGCGTTGAGTCAACACAATTGACGTTTCGAGTTGACGGCAATGATGATGTGAATGTGAATGTGAGTGCGAGTGTGAGTGTGAGTGCGAGTGTGTGGATATGTTGGCGTTGACTTCTGCTGAAAATGTGGCCAAGTGTGGCTGCCGCCTGGCATTTGCCTCTCGCATTTGAATGTTTGTTTAGGCCAAGTTGGCAGCGCATGAGATACGCTTTAGCCTGTAGCCTCTGTAGCGCCAGAGCGGGACAGCAGCGTTCACTTCAAGATACTCGCTATCCCACCAAAGCCACGAGAGACTCCAAGACATCCAGACAGCCGGACAGCCAGACATCCAGACACCGAGCCGAGCCGAGTCAAACTCAGCGCCTGTCTGTTGGCCATAATTGAGTGCACTTTCCATGGAACTGGCAGCGATTATGAAATGCCATCAGCAACTGCGCCATCAACTGCGCCAGCACCATCAACTGCAACTGCAACTGCAACTGCAACTGCCACGGCAACTGCAACGGCAGCTATAAACGCGCAAATGGCGTACATCAGACATAAAAGCTGTGCCTCGCATCCCACTAGGGGCTGTGAGGCTGTGGAGCCGTGGGGATAGGGGTCGATGGGTTGAGTGTGGGGGTGGCATTTTATTATCGCATCGTAAATCAATTGATAAAGCGAAGCGGAAACAAGTGGCAGCTCCAATTGCCCATTGCAGCAAATAAATCTAGAAGACGCCGCTAACATTTTCGACATTTACTAGATGCACACAAACATAGAGAATATTATTGGCGCTGACACTGCAAGAAAATTAAGAGACACAAAACTCAAATCAAAGACAATCGATGAGAATGTGAAGAAGGTAAGGAAATTGTTAAATTATTAATGAATAAATAATAAATTAAAATTATAATATTGATTTATAATTATATATGTTACTTCTACAAACAAATCAATAAGAATGTGAAGAAATTAAGGCAATTATTAAGTTATTAATATTATAATATATATTATGTATTTTTATTAATAATTAAATCAATATTATTTTTATTAATTCTACAATAAATCGATGATAATATGAAGATGTTAGGAATATTGTTAATTCATTAATATTATATAGATTATACTATGTGTTTTTATTAATTAATGAATTATTATTAAATTTATCATTTCTATTTACAAAATTATTTTTTGGTATTTTTAAGTTTGTTACAATTGTTACATGCAGCTAATAAATATTTATTTTATTTCTTATTTAATGCCAATTTATTATGATTTAGATATTTAAGGACACAGTAATGCTAGCTGTAATATGATTACAAAAAAAAATATTTCTTCTATATTGAATCTGTGACGCCTTTAACTCAATCAAAACAAACTCAAAGTGCTAAAGAAAGAAGATGGAAAATGAATGATAATGAATTTGACTTTCAATGTAGTTTCTATAACGTTCAATTATATTTGCATAAAAGGCTTACACACATGCTCTAAGTGTGTCTGCAGTTTAATAATTGAATAAGTGCAAATTACCATATGAGTGTAAAAGATTTTTCTAGAAAGAGAGATGGAGAGAGAGAAATCTGATATATATAGAATGTTTTACAAACTTTTCGTATATTTAAGTAGCTAAGGCTTACTCGAATTTCTATATTAACTTAAATATAAGATGCATTAAAATTAAATGCCATTTACTACAATATATTTTCCCTCTAGTCACTGCCCTAGTTTCTTGCAGTGTAGTCATCTCAAAGCGACTTTGTGCGACCAGCAATTAATACGACAAACTGTAAAATGCCGCCTCGGAGTTTGTAGGCAACACCGAAACCGAAATGCAATTAGCGAAGGGGCTGCCACGTGGCGATATCAAAGGGGAAGATGCCAGAAGATTTTGTGCCTCAAAGGCGCATAAATCACAGATGCTTGGGGCAGGAGAAGGGATGCAAGGGGGCGGCCAAGGGGTGCTGCCGATCGTTGGGCGCCCACACAGCAAGCGGCAAGTGCAGATGGCTTTGGGTGGGGTGGGGGCGGTGGCTGGGCATGATGAGGTTGACTTATGTGGCATACGCGCACATATGGGATTTTGTGGCTTTTTAATAGCCGATCGCTACATTGTAGCAAAGCGCAATTGGAATTCCTCAAGCTGAAATGGCAAAGTGAAATTTAGTGTGTCACTTGGCAATTTCTGCTAATTAGAAGTGTTGAAAAAGACTTTAGACTAGTTCCAGCTAGCAGCTCCAGCAGCGCCGGAGCCAGCTCATTTCCGGCTCATTTGAGTCGAGTTGAGCCACATGCAATTGTCTAATTGGTTCATTACGTGCCCAAATGGATTTGCGCCTCTATAAGACGCCTGATTTAAGCTGCTTGGCAATCGCTTCAAGGGGGGCGGGCAGAGGGCAGAGGGCGGGCAGGCCGTGGTGTGCATGTGTGGTATGGCATGTGGCAACATGGCAACGCACATAATCGTATTTCTTTCATTTTTGTTGTGGCGAGCATTTGGCGCAATTAGCGTTGGCATTAATTCACTTTATGTGGCCCGATCTCTGCCAGATTCGCATCAGCATCAGCTGCACACATCAACGCTTGCCAGTAAATGTCAGCTGCCGATCTGGTTGTGCCGCCACCCGCCAACCCCCACCCCCATCTCTCCCCCTCGCTGCCTCCCACAACAACTTTGTCTGTCTATGAATTTTCGCATTTTGAAATCTTTGCATTTATTTTCAGCAAATTAACGCGAGTTGCAGCTCGCCCGCTAAATCTGTGCTAATAAATCATTTGATGTGGTTGTTGTTGCTGTTGCTGTTGTTGTTGTTGTTGTTCGGCTGGGTGCAGTTTCATTTGATGGCAACCGTGTTGTCTTGTCACAATATTTGTTTATATGAAGATTTGGTTTTTAATTAAATGGCAGAGCATCAAATTGAATCGAATGCTGTTGCCGTCACTCAACCCCATCCTCATGCTCGTTCTCCGACTCAGCCACATCATTCTCATTGTCCTCATTGGGCTGTGATTGTGCAATTAGCGAATCATATTCGCCCCTCCACCGCGCTGCTTCTCCTGCTCATGGCAGTTGTGTTCTCTGACTGGTTCTCAGTCTCCCTCTCACCCTCGACTGGTGACAAGTTTACATGATTTAAAGTTGCGCCGGCGACGGCCTTTGATGTGAATGCGAACGCGAACGCGAATGCGAATGCGACAGTGGACATGTCATCTGAATGAAGGCGCCGTCGCCTGTCTGCCTTCAGCTGCTGCTACTGCTGCTGCTGCTGTTGCAGTAGCTGCTCAGTGGATAAGGCGTTGGGAGCTAGCCTATTAAACTGAATGCAGTCACATCTCACACGACTAATCCGCTATTTTCATATCAAATATTTGCAGTCACAGCATGAGACAACGCGACTGCTCCGACTCCGACTTTCCGCGTATCAAATTAATCATTAGCTCGTATATCACTCACCTTTAATGCAGATAGAAACATTTACTCACGCCATGTTAACATTATATTATGCATATTCATAAGCGACTTTAAGGCTTTCCATAAATTACACAATTTTATATATTAATTATAGCAGGTAGTATACATATATGTAAATTATACCGTATACATATATTTATAAGCCATGTAGAGCGAAGGAGAAAAACTAGATTTTTGTTTTTTCATTTATTTATATTTATTTATTTTTTTTTTTTACTCATAAGGAAACTGTTTAAGAACTATTCCGATATAGTTTAAATTACTAAATAATGTGCAGTAACACTGCAATACAATACAATACAATATATAATAATTAATATATATTATATTTGCATATCTATAAGCGTCATATTGATAAATCAACTCGATGCAATCCTCATTTATGTGGCAATAGCAGCACAATGCATTAAGGTAACTTTTAGTCGAATATTCTAGTTAGTTTTGATGAAGTTTATACTGAAATCCTTATGATATTATTAATACTATTAGTTGTAGACAACAAAGAGGGGTTTCTTATTAGCGCATTGTTTCATCTGTTTTTTTAACAAACAAAATTCGATTTAATTGAGATATTGAACATTTGAACGTGGCATGTAAAAGGCCTGAGAATGCGTTTCCCAATTCGTAAGATATATATCATCTTAATTCAAATCAAAACGGAACTCAATTTAGATCTGCAAAATTTTAACCTAAAGCAAATACTTGTAGATGGCTATAATCAGTACCAAATTATATTTCTTTCAAATCATTTATAAGTTTTAGAATTCCAGGCCATTCTATTGTCATTATATTATTTTAAAATCTAACATCAAAATGCAGATATTTGGGCAGATTTATATATTTATTTATTTATAATTTTCATTTATCTTACTCAGCGATTCTCATAAAACGCGTAAAGGCAATTTTCCGTCTCACTTTTAAATGGAATAAATAAAAAATCACATTTTAATTTTTTCAAATATTATTTAATTAATTTTTTTTTAAAGTTTTTTGTTTGTTTTTAGGTTTTTGTTTTAGCACATGGATTTCGATAAATTGCTTTTGTTTTTGTTTAGGTGCATGTGAATTGATGTTCATAAACTTTGTATTTTCTTTTGTTTGTTTTTAAAGCATTTTTTATGTTTTTATACATAACAATTTCGTTTTGCGTCTTAAAAACTAGAAATACTTCTTCGCCAAAGCGCTTTAATGTGTATGTGTGTATGTGTCTTGTCTAAGCTAGAAATTAATCTAAAGAACTTTTAAATTACTTATAACATGTCAAGCATACATACATACATATGCATTTATGTATGTGTGTATTTTTATATATAGAATTATACAAGAACGTAGGTGTTTTATAGAAATAAGATAGGGTAAGCTATTCGTGGCAAGACTGCAAAAGCTTTAACTATGAAGAAGCTGGAGCTTGAGCCCAACTAAACGATAATACTTTTTTTATATAGTTGAAAATAAATACTTGCTAGAGGGCCAACAGCTTTGAAGAGAACTCGATAAGCTTAAGGATACGATATACGATATTACGAATTTACGATATTTTTAGAGTTATGTATATTACAATTATATCACATGGAACAGTTTTGTACGCCGCACAAATTCACGAAGATTCCAGCAGCCAGCGAAAGGCTGGAGGATGGCGCCTTTTCTTCTATATATTGCACACTTAGGACCAGCCGGGGAGTGTGGGGAGCAGGGGAGCAGGCGAGCAGACGAGCAGACGAGCTGGGGGGAAGCTGTTTGCCATTTACGGTATCTGGCCGTTCATGCGCATCTCAAGCTCCTCCTCCTCTTTGGTCAGCGGCACCGTCGTATGATTGTACAGACCCTGGGCCATCAGCTGCAGGGCCAGAGGATTCTTCGAGCCCGTCGACTTCTTGATTTTGGCGCGCTTGTTCTGGAACCAGATCTTGATCTGTGCCTCGTTCAGGCCCAGCTCGGAGCTCAGCTGCTGGCGTCGTCGTTCGGTGAGGTAGCGATTCTCATTGAATTCGCGCTGTAAGAGAGAGCGGAAGAGAGAAAGAGAGAGGGAGAGATGAGCAAATTGTGTGCGCAATAAAAGGCAACTAGGGTCGGGTCAGGTCTGCTGTGCTAGGTAGAATCTGAGGCAAATCAATTATTTGCGGTTTAGTTGAAAGACATGTAGTGTGAGTGAAATATGAGCATGTCTAATTGGCTTAGTTGAGGACACTGGCATGGCCATGCCGTCGCCGTCGCCGTCGCCGTCGCCAGGATGCAGCGCAGCAGGCGGCGCAGCGTGTGTAAAGTGTGTAAATATTTTGGTTGTAAATATGACACAACATTGGAGGGATAACTGAGATGGAGTGGGATGGAGTGGGATGGGCTGGTATGGAGAGGATGCTTACCTTTAGGCGTGCCAATTGCTCGCTGGAGAAAGCAGTGCGTGGTCGCTTCTCGTCATTGGTCTTGTCCTTTGGTTGCTTGGGGCGACGGTAGCGGGGTCCTGCAATGCCATACAAAAGAGTAGAAAGTTAGTCGAGCGTGTTTGAAAACGAAAGAATGTCTCCCCCTTCCCCCTCACCCAAAACTCGCATATAATTAATGATATTAATGGTTTAATTAGCATATAGTATGTGTGTTTGCCCCAGACGCTGCTTTCTCGCATTTACTTGTGGCATGCAACGAGCGAGCGGCTCTGCCGCGTGCTCAATTTGTCAGCTGTCAGAGCAGCGTCTAACGAACTAAACGGAAGCAACGTCCATTCCAGACACGACATTCGCCATTTCAGCTCGACTTTTAATTAATATGACGAGCGACTTCACAGTGAGAATGGGAGAGAGAGAGAGAGAGTGAACGAGAGTGCCAAAAGTCAAGTCAAGCGAAAATGACTTAATAATCCCAAACTGCTTAATTCATATTTAGCTAATTGACAAACGATTTCTACTCTTAGCTAATTGCCGGCTCAGGGTCTAAGCCGAGCTGAGGTTATTTCGCAACCGACGATTTGAATTTTGTTTAGCTTAGAGTCTTGGAGCAATCGTCGACACATTGTAAATTATAATTTAATTGCCCGATTGCTTAGATAATTTGATTAATCTCGCGCTACGTAATCGCCGGCTATCAACGCCTTGTTGTTAGTGGATCTTGTTGGGCTGTTTCCATCGACACCAAATTAAAAAACCATTTCGAGTCATAAAAAAGCACTTAACTTGTCAATTAACGCATCGCAGCAATAACACCAACACACACACACACACATGCTGCTTGGAAAATAGATTTTCCTTTTGCTCTCTGCTCTTTAATGGGCACTTTCTCCGAGCAACGGCAACGGCAGGGATCGTCAATCGTCAGCGCGTTTTAGTGGCAATCGAATATGAAGTCGATGCGTGAATCGTGACCTCTGACCTTCGACTGGCTGTCGGCGATAGCCAAACGAGCCGCCTGCGCTACATGTTGTCACATAAAGTGTCAGCTTCAAAAGGCAGCAGCAGCAGCAGCCGCGCTGCGTGCGGCCCGACCCGGAAGGCTCAATAGGGCCAAAGGCACCCAAAGGCCGACAATCGCCGATCGAGAATTGACAATTGAGAATCGACAATTGAGAATTGAGAAATGAGAATCGAGCCCCGAACACCTAATTGTTGCAGTGTCCTTCGGTTTTTATGACAGTCAACAAGACACAAAACACGTTCATGAAAGGCTGCCGCTGCTCACAGCGTTGGAGGTGGTCCAATGCACCGAAAACAAACACACCCATGTGCCCGGCGACTCATGTGTGAGCGCTACGAGAGCAATTTGAGCCTGATTTATAATTCAGAAACTAATAAGAGCAATCGATAAGACGAGCATACAAAATAGAGTCGGATTAACTGCCGTAGTAGAAGCCTTGACAAAGGGGTTCCGATACTAGCTAAACGCAAGCAAGGAATTCACTAAAGAATATTCCAGCTAAGAGGAAATCAGGGAAAGTCTAGAAGACAAGAAAAATTTTGCTTAGCTGCTGCCGTAAATGACAGACCTGTATATAGTATATAATGCAGTAACTGACAGTACTTTATAATAATATATGTATATTTAGTTAAATATATATATTTAGTAGCTAGAGTGAGGTCCTATATTTATATAAATATAAATAGCTAGACTGAAGTCCTATACTGATAAAGTATTTATTAACTTGGTTTCAAAAATCTACTTTTATAAAAAATGCATCTATTCAAAACAAAAAATTTCTAAAATAGACAGTAATTCTAAAGACCTAAGACTTTTATATACTTTGCCAAAAAAAAAGCAAACTTAAGATTTTCCTAATAATCTTAAAAGCCCCGAAAACAAATTACAGATTAAGAAATTCACTGGTATTACTTTCTATATAAGACTCACTTCTTTCAGTTAGACTCGACAATTTCTGTCTAAAATACGGATCCCCTTCAATTCGAAGATCATTCCAATTGCTTTTTATATGATCCATAATAATACCCATTTAATAACAACTCCCCCATCTGTCCATAACCATATATAAACAATACACACCTGAGCTGGGACGATCGCTGTAGCGCGTGCAGTAGACCCACGCGGGCCACATCTCATTTTTGCCGCCGTCGGTGGTGGTGGAGCCCGTCTCGGAGCGCGTGTCGTCCGAGGACTCCATGCCGGAGTCACGGCTGACGGCCGATGGAGGAGGTATGGGCTGCGGGCTGCTGGCATTGTTGGCATTGTTGGCTCCGGTCAGGCGGCTGCTGGGCGAGGAGTTGAGCGAGCTGGCGGAGGAGGAGCAGGCGCTGCTGCTGCTGCTGTTGCTGCTGGCCGCTGTGGAGGAGCTGCTGCTGCTGATGGTGGATGCATTGGAGGCGGGTGGCGGACTGGCCAGCTGGCTGGCACTGCTGCTACTGCTGTTGCTCGGCGTTGTTGCCGGGGGCAGCGTCGACTGTGCTTGGCCAATCTGGGAGACGGTCTTGCACAGTGATCCCAGAGCGGACTTCTCCATGCTGGACTCCGTCAGCTTAGCCGTCGGCGGCAGCACAGCATTCGGATTGCCAGCGGCGCTGCGGCGTAGCCGGCTCTGCACGAGCTCCTCGTGGATGCGTGGATAGGCAGCCGGATTGAAGCAGTTGAGCAGATTGGCTCGCTCCAGCATCATTGCAGCGGTGGCTGCGGCGGCCGCCGCCTGCTGCTGCCGGCTGAACTCTAGCAGATCCACACGCGTAAAGGCGGAGGGCGTGGCAGCGGCGGCTCGATTCGCCTCGAAGGGGCGAAAGATGCTGGCCGCAGCCGCAGCCGCTGAGACGGCGCTCGATGGTTCGCCCTGCTTAGTCTGCTTGGCCGCATCCCCGAAGCGATCGCTAAGTATGTTTGAGATGGAGAAGGCCAGCGATGGTTTCGATTGCTTGGACTGCTGGTGAGCTGGTGGCGGCAGGCGAGCTGAGCCGGACACCGAGGCCGTGTCGTCCACATCAATGTCATCGTCCTCCTCCTCATCTTCCTCGGTGGTGGTGGTGGCCGTCTGGTTGTGGAAGCTGTCGCCGAGTATCGAGTCATTCTCCTCTTCCTTGATGGTCAGCGTCGAAGCGGGCGTGGAGCAGGCGCCCGTCGAATGGGCACCCGGTGAGCCACTGGCACTCAACCGCTGCTGGAGTGCAGCCGCATGCAGAGCGGCTGCATCAAAGGCCACCGATGTGGCCGGGTGATGAAAGACGCCAGCCGAGGCAGCCAGCTGCTGTTGATGGAGCTGCTGCAGCTGCTGGAGCTGATGCAAGTGCTGAAGCTGCTGCTGCTGATAAAGCGTTGCCGCCGTAGCGGCTGATCCCGGACCCTGCAGACTCATGTCCAGGGCTGAGATTGATATGGGTATTGCGTGAATGCGAATGTTCGCCGGATGCTGCAGTAGATGCGGGTGCTGCTGCTGTGGAGGCGAGTGTGGCAAACAACCTGGTGGACTGGGCGCTGATTGTGGACTGCAGCGATCCTCAAGGGCCATTTGTTCACTTCACTTGCTCAATTCAATTTCTTCTTCTTCTTCTTCTTCTTCTTCTACTACTTCTTCTTGTTCTACACTTTACACTTCACTAGAGCCGTGAATTCACTTTGGCAAATGTTTGCCTCTCGTTTTTGTAATACGCCAAATTTGTATCTTTATTTATTTGTATCTTCGTTTCGTTCTCGTTTTGCTGTTGCTGTTGCTGTTTGCTGTTCCGACAACTGCGACGCGCACGTCTGTTCCATGCGAGCTCAACGACTAAATTAACTAATCACAGTTGCCTGCCGCTGCGACGAAGCCAGCAGAAGCAGCCAGCGACCGATTGAACTGTCAGCGCGAGAGCGAGATAGTCGCCAGTGTTCGTGTTCGCATGGGGTGCACAATCGTATGCATGCGCCTGTGTGTGTGCATCCGTGTGTGCGGGAAAGAGCGAGAGCGAGAGAGTGTGTCGCGTCGCGTCGTCGTCGTCGTCAGAGCTCTGACAGTGACGAAGACGATGCTCAGACTTCGACTGTTCAACTGTTCGACTGATCGATTGGCAGAGCTGCCGTCGCTGCTCTCAGCTCTCAGCACTGACACACACACACTCTCTCTCACTCGCTCGCTCGCTCTCTCTCTGGCTGTGACACTCTGCACTGTTGTCACCTGTAATCTGACAGCGAGACAATGTTTCCAGTCAGCGCAATACAAGAGCGAATCAACGTCGAACCGGTTTTTGGAATTCGTACTGAGTTTTTGCTCGCTCACTCGTTCGCTTGCCTGCTCACTCACTCCGCCTTCACTTTGCGTTGGGGCCCGCGCTTGTTAGGGCTCGATATGACTTTATTATTGGGAGCTGTCATGCGGTTGACAACTGTGTCGCTGTCTGCGTCTGCGTCGTCGTCGTCGCCGTCGTCGTTGCCGTTGTTGCTGCCGCTCTCTCGCAGTGGGGCGTTGCCATGCAGCAGTATAGCTGGCCTGCTTGCACACATATGCGCATGCGGCGGAAAATGGCTGCGTTTGTTGGTTTTGCTAGTTGATTTATCAAAGTTGACGCTGTCTCAGTCTCTGTCTCTGTCTCTGTTGAAACGGTTGACTGATGCGACACACTACACTACCCACCCCCCTCGCAGAAACACTCTTACACTCTCTATGCTCCTCTCTCTTTTACACTGATGAACAGTCCGCATTTAGTTGTGTTGATTTTGTTTTTGGCCGCGACGTTTCAATCTAAAAACAACAACTTTATCGACACTCAGACGAACAGAATGATCGACAATCGACACACGCACATATGTATCTACACAAATATATCTATATAAACCTCTACATATATATTTATATATATGTATATCTTGGATGCCTTGAATCAATTAATTGATTCAGTGAAGCGCTTTGATTGATATTTAATTGTTTTTTAATTTATTTATTTAAATAGCGCGCATTGCATATTGAATACACATTAAATATCAATTTATTTAGCGAAGCGTTAAAACACAAATAAAAATTCATATAAAGCTATCGAAATTTGGCATTGATCACCAAAACTCCAAAAACTCTTATCTAAATTCAAATCACGAAAAATGTGAAACATGTGTAGCAAATATATACATATATATATTTGTAGATATAACTGCTAAAATATATCAGATAAATCAAGAAGAAGAAGAAGAAGAAGAAGAGGAATGACCAAATCTGCGCTCGCTAATGAAATTCATTAAAATGTGATATTTATTGTTAATATTTCTTACTCTGCCTTCTTGTGAATGAGAGCTTTTGTACACCTGATTTATTCCGAATTAAAATTATTGTTAGATAAAAAAACAATACGAATGCCATTTCTGGTTTCCTATTTTCATTTATTATTCAGAAACGACATAATTAATAAGCCATAAGAACGCCCCAACAATAGCTCCAAAATTTCAAATTTCAGAATTTGAAATTTTTTTTAACCCAACCCGTTTTATGGTAAGCAACAAAAGTGTCACACACCCATATACACACGTAGAATTAATTTAATTTTTATGCGCATTTTTTATTTAAATTGCAGCAAATAAATAAATATACTTATTTAAACTAATTTTGGACAGTTAAATTAATTAAATAGCGATAAGCAAAAATGCATTAACGGCGCGCTTAACCGTTTCGGAGTTAACCGTTTCGAAACACTCACTCACTTCCAGTCCACTTGACGGCAGTCAGCCATTACGTGCCCACTGGAAAGTCGAAAATTCGAACTCCAAAGCAGGCTGCCACAGCTAGCTGGCCCGCTCGCACCCATTGCTGTGCTGAGCCACACACAAAGAGAGAGCACCAAAACAATGGCTGCTGCTGCTGTTGCTGTTGCTCTTGTTTCGGCTTTGCTGTCGCTCTGCTGCGCTGCGCTGCCGACGGCTCTGAGCGACAATAAAAGCAGCTGTTGATTTTTCCGCTTAGCGCTTGCCGCCAACCCCTTTGCGTTACGCTTTTATTGCCATGATTTTCAATTATTACTGTTGTCATGTTTGCTTCGGATTTGCGTGCTCGACAAGCGATGGCCACAAAGGGTTAAACAGCCGCCGACAGTTGCGTAAAAACGCGTTAATTAAACTTTTTTAACTTGTTTTTGATTACACGTACATACATTTTTTATGTCTCTGCGCTTGTATCTAACGAGCGCTGGGAGTTGCCTGCCAGCTGCTAATGAGCCAAGTTTTCTCCCCCTCTCCCATTCCACAAAACACACTTACTACTGTTTGCGGCTAATGATTTGCTATCTGTTATACTCTTATACTGTTATACTGTTTTTTTCACTACAGGCAATGAATACAAGTGCAAAATGCATTTTAATCTTAATTGCTGCGACAACTTAATTTGACCCGCGACACTTTTTCTGTTCGCTCGCTTATCTCATATGCAATTTCTGCTCTCCCCCAGCTCCATTTTTTAATATTTAACCAAAAAAGAAACGAAACAAAAACACATGTCTGACAAGGCAGCCACGAGCGCGCCCTCTGGCGGTCAACGACGCTAAATGGCTTTAACCAACGCTCAGTTTGGAGTCTTCCTTCTCTGTGTGTTAGTGTGTGTATCTGTGTTAGTGTGTGGGGGTAATTTAAAATTCATATTTTACACGCAGAAGAAACGCGTTTTCCATGCGTCGGTCTTCAGCTTGTGCTGAGTGCCAGCGTGAGAGGCGGCGAGAGTTATTAATGATGCCAGCTAAAGTCAGAGCATACCATATACATTAACACATACACACAAGTATATAGTTGTATTAGTGCGTTAGCATCAGTATTACGCCTCGGCCTGTACCCAATTTCCTAACTTGAGAGCCTTACCATCGGCTAAGCCTGTGTCTCCGACATCCATTTGTATATTTTATTGCAGGATAATTTGTAATCTTCTAATTGCAGTGTTCAACAAAGTTAAGGTAATGCATTTAGTAACAACTAGTATTAAATATGGTTAAAGATGTAGGTAGTAGCCCTAAGTAGTTAAAAAAAAGTATTATATAGTAGATATAGATATGTATCAACGCTTAGAATTGTATAAAGACACAAATTTTTTTGTTTTTATATTATTAAATAAAATTAGTAATATTTCAGTCGGAAACCAGCTAGAAAAATTCTTGTATAAAATGAAACATTAAACAAATTCAGATATAGTTTCGTAGTTTGTATCAATTAATAAATAAATAAAGTATAATATTTACTCTATATATAGTTTTACTACGATAAATGATAAATTTATATATTTTTTATACAAGCTACAGAATTTGTATATATAAAAAAACATACATTTAATCCTTTCATTAAAAATTTGTTACGGTAAGGCTATTGAAATTCGTTGTCTAAACAGAAATTAAGCTGTGCTTTAATTAAAATTGAAGTTGACTCGTTAATCGTTGGCCAACAACTTCAGCATTTGCCACACTAAATCTTTTCAAATAACGCCCGAAGCGCTCGAAAATAATTTAATTTTTTTTTTAATATTGATTTTTGTTGTGCTTCGTTTTCTTGCTTATTTCTTTAAGACAGATGTCGCCTTTGGTGGTTGAATGCGTTTAGGGTTAAATGTTAATGAACTTGTTGATTATGCGATTTGACTACTTTATTTGCCATAATGGAGGAGCGGAGTCAACTAAACGGGTTATGCGATTCGCCAGAGATAGTTAACGAACATTATATGGCCAATCGTGGAATTGGTTGTTATTAGTTTTTTTATTTTTATTTTTCAGATTTTACGACTCAACGAGTCTAATAATATAAAAAATTATAAAAACTGGAGAATAAATAAAACCAACCATATAAGCCGATGTTTGAGAGTCATAAATTTTTTATGACTTCATCACTTGAAGGCAACACGAATTTGCATTCGCTGGCCAGTTTTTCAAATTGGCCAAAAAGAAAACAACACGACAGCAACGCAACGTGCTTTCAATCAATTAACAGATCTTTAATCGTTGTTGCAGCTGTTGCTGTTGTTGCTGTTGCTGTTGCTGTTCCTGTTGTTATTGCATTTGGTAAACAAACTCGAGCGGATTTTAATTTGCGGTTGTAATTCAACAAAATTGTTTTTCGCTCAGCTAATTTGTCAATTTGCCTACGCTTGGCTTTGTTTCCAGCGCTGGCTCGTTAAAGTCGCTAATTGGAGGCAAATGCCAAAAAAGGCTAATATCTTACTTTATTGTTTAAGCAATTTGCTTAATTGTTGGCGCTTTCCACTGCTGCCTCTGCTGTCGTTAACTGAAATTGAAAGTTGCGTTCGAATTGTGAAAGCATTTGCTAACAACTTTTGTAGCTTACGAGCGGATGTTCGTTTAGAAGGTTTTCTATGGCTTAAGTCTTTGGCTTTTTTCAGACGTATTATTGAAAATATATATAAGAAAATCGTAGTATCAGAAAAATAAACTTGAAAAAGTTTGTATCTTAAGTCTTTCATCAGTCTTGTTTAGTCTTATTAAATTTATCCTCTCTAAAGTTTATTCCTATTCCTTTATTCGAGAAGATTCCTTACTCTCCCAGTTTGTGTCTTAAGCCTTTCGCTTGGTGAACTACCTTTATGTCTGTATTTAAGTTCTTATTCTAACTATCGCACAGGTCTATCTTTCACTTAAAAAATTTTTTGAAAATAAGGAAGGTTTGTAACTTAATTTTTTGCCTCCAAGTTTGTGTCCCAAGTCTTTAGATGCCCACCAAGTCCAGCTCAAGTTATTCTTTCTATTAACTAGGATTTCTCACTCATGCCTCACATCTCTCGTTTTTAATTGTTCAACACTTGCCAAGTTTGTGTCCTAAGTCATTCGTTTAGGTCCTGTAATTTTCCAGGAAATTTGCCAAGAGATTTTGCGGATTGCATAAGCCAAATGCCCAACATCGTCTTAACACACTTTTGTGTGGCCTAATCCAATAAAAACCGAAGGCAATTGTCTGAGCCGTGTGTGTTTGCAAACAGCTTGGCTAGATTTAAGGGATACACAGGGATATACTAGGATATACTGGGATATACTCGGGCAAATCTGTAAATTCGATTAAACCGCAAAGCATGAAAGCAGGCCGAGGCCGATTAGACAGGCATCAACAACAAATGAACCCAAGGCTTCGTCCAGCGTCCAGTGTCCAGCGTCTCAGCAAGTGCGGCCCGACTTGACGGCAATTGGCAATTGGCAACAGCGCGACGGGTTGTCCTCAACAAAAGGACCTTCTGAACCTCTGTGCATAATTGTGTGGTTTCTCAACTGGACGCAGCTGAAACACAGAAGCTGCTGCCAGCCGTGCAACAGCAGCAACTGCAAATGAGTTGGCCCTGACCTTGACTTGATTTGATTCACGGCCAATTGGCGTGCATGTCCTTGTTCATCCTAATGATGCCATTGATCATAAAAGTACATGTTACGTTTATGGCCCGCTCAAATCCTGGCCAAGGCCGCCAGCCAGTCATAAAGCAGTCACACGACCAACGGCAGCCGCTTGGGTGGCAATTGGCAATTGGCCATTGGCAGTTGGCCTTGACCAGGCTAGGACCTTCACTCTAAGCACTTGCTACAAACTTCAAACGTGGCGACGCCATTTTCCAGCTGCTGGGAATATTTATAGCCGAAAATTGTCTAAACTGGAAAATGGAAAACTATGAAAACTAATTTATGAAGCAAGAGCCGAGAACAGAGAGAGGCTAACAAATAACAACAACAACAAAAAGGCAGCCAAATGGAACACACCGAAAATTCAAATCATTTATCATGACACCCAGGTTCACATATAAAGTTAACATGGAGTACCTGGTGCGACTCCGACTCCGACTCCGACTCCTCCGACTGGCTTAATGATGGCAGAGTTTTTGGTCGCTGCGAGCCCAGCTGGAAAGCGAGAGAAATCCAATAACATTTTAATAACAAAGCTGCATAACACAGCGCCATAAATAAGCGTATTTCCAGGTAACGCAGCCCAATCCACACGCTCACAAATTGTATCTATATCTATTCACGCATAGACCGCAGAGCCCAATAAATAATTAGCTACAGCTACGCGCCTGATTGAGGACCGACTCTGGATGGGGGCGCATCAGAAGAAATGAGTATTAAGCCAAACACGCCCCTTCAACTCAAGCGATGCCCCAGCCCATAGCACAGAACTGAAACAGATACAGATACAGATACATAGCATAGATACAAAGATACATAGACACCTATGCGTGTGTATATACCTACAGAAAACCTTCAAGATGTCTCAGCTGCTGTCTCTATAAGCTGGTATCTAAGCTATACATGGTTTCTCACTTATTTACACACACACACACACACAGATGTGCGCCTGTGTGATCGGGCCCAGATTGTGTGTAGTCTGATTAGGGTAATCAATTTTTCATTTCAACCAATGCCCTGGCATGGCCATAAATTAAGAGACGCTCTCCTATTGGTGACTCTGGTCAAAAGGGTCACGCAGCGACAATTAGCCTGGACCCCGATCCAATGATTTAATGGAGAGCCAACTGGGGAGCAGAGATTATTATTTATGAATTGTTAATATTCAGGCTATCAAATGAATATGTCGCTTAAGTAAGATAAATGAGTGTCTCACATATGCAATGTATTATTTACCTATTTTAATATTCCATTCACATATACCTCAAAATTATATGTCAAAGGTATATAATATCATGTATGTATTCGTCTATTGCATGTCCAGTCCGTACGGACTTGATTGAGGGGTTCAGCTGAATGCCAATTTGTAGTTGCCTTATTCATATTTAATATTCATATATAATCGAGGCTTGACTCCAGTTTTACATTGTGAAAGCAATTTTAACAAATTAGTCATTGGCTAATTGGAAAATGACTTGCATTATTCACTGAACAACTCGACTAAGTAAAGCCCTGAAACCCACGTGACGAGCAGCTTTTAAAAAAACATTTTACATATGTAACGGTATTATGGGAATAGGGGCGAATGGTATATGTTATTCTGGCATGCGTTCTAGATTGTTAGACTGTATGATTGATAGATTGATATATCAACTATTGCTATATTGATGTATTTATATGTTAACATATTTATATATATTGATATATTGTCAAATTGACATATTGAAATATCGACACATAAATTGATTAATATTATACATTTATATAAGCTTTCAGTTAGTTATGTAATATCCAAGCTCCCCTAGGTCTTGTGATATATTTCATATACTAAATCTGTTGCCTATCTATTCCTTTATCTAATTGGCAATTGAATTATATTCAGATCACCCAAAGCATTTACGATTAGCTGCTGGAAATGAAACCCAAAATCCGATCTCCAATCTCCAGTCTCTGTCAGTGAATTTGCAAAAAGTCAAAGGCAATCGTCAGCTTGCGATTGGAGTTGATATCGATTGAGAAACCTGTTAACAGAACTATCAGAGTCAGCGAGCTACATTTATATTTAATCTGATCGTAGAATGGAATGCCTCATGCCGGCTGCCGAGTGGCTTAATGCTTTATGCACATAGAAACCGTTAGCAATCGACCGAGCAATCTGAGCAGTGTGTAAATTATAGACGCGCAAAATTGTGCGGTTAAGAAAAAGTCTTAAGTCCATAAATTAGCACCTCATTCCACATAATTGGCCCCAACTGTTGATTGAGGCCTTCAAATGGTCGACAAGGCGTGAGCAGGCGAGAGCGGGCGAGACGGGTCGAGAGGGGAAGAGATTGGGTGGGGGCAAGTGCTAAGTGCAGTGCAAATGTTAACAGCAGCCACGCAGCTTTTCCGCCTAACTAAAGTTTGTTTTTTATTCATTTATCCAATCAAGCGCAACCAGCTGAGACAGCCACTTACACTTGCCGTCCGAGCCCCATTCGACAGCCACAGCAAACAGTTGCCAGGCCCGCGACTCGAATCTCGAGTCTCCAGTCTCGAGACTTGGTCAATTCAATCAGTCAAACAGCACGCTGATTAGCAGCTAGCCGACAGTCTGGCCGCCGGGCCTGTTCATAGCTAAGCACGTACTAAATGGCTAAATGGCTAAATGGTTAAATGGTTAAAGCCAAGTTGGCGCACTTGCTCAATCAGATGGCAACCATTAAGTGTCCCCTGGTTCCATCTCCAGCATCTCGACCACTTCAACAGTCCAGTTCGTCAATTGGCAGAAAATTAACGCATTTCTCACTTTCATCAAACACTCTATAAGCTATTATGGTTAGATGGGTCTGCACAATGTTTATATAGACAAAATTATTTCCCGTTAAAAAAAAAAATGTAGGAATTATAAAAATGTATGTATATGTAATATTAGCTCTTCATAAATGTATAAGTTTTTGGATATATCCAACCTTACATAGACTAATGAGGGGAATGATCCAGCTACTTAACTACTCTGATCTAACTACTCTATCACCGCTTTCTACTTTCCTATGAAGTGGTATTCATAATATAATATAATATTATTATATTTAATAAATATTTTCTACGTACTTCCAAAAGTAGCAGATATACAAACACTCTTTTCTTACCATCAAAATATCTGTAGAAGCTATATACAATTTTTTATAGATTTCATTTCCCAATTAAATCATAGATAAAAGATTTTACGAAGCAAAATCAGGTAAACGTAAAAATATAAATAATAAAAAATCTATTAAAAATTATTTATATATATTAAATACAATAAAATATATAAATAGACATATATAAAAATATAAATATTAAGAAAGGTACTAAAAATATATGTATTAAAAAATATTTTTAAAATAAGTTTTATATAGTAAAATATAAAAAAAGGTAAATATAAATATAAATATATATATATAAATAAATTAAATATAATGACATTTATAAGCATAAAAAATATTAAAATATTAATACTAAGAATTATATTATATGTAAATTAAATACAATAAATACATAAGCAGACAAATCTAAAAATATAAATATTTAAAATTACATTATTACATTATAATAAATTGGTCTTTAAAAACAGGATATCTCACCGTCTAGCAGCTCTTTCTAGCCACACATTTTGATTGTTTTAAGCTCAATAAATGGCAGCTCACTAAGTAGCTGCCAAGCGAATTCAATCCAGTTTCCACTTAATCATTCGATCGAGCGAAAGCCAAGCAAAATATTGTTATTAGCGTTAATGATCATTAGCATTTTGATGATGACGATGATGATGAAGCTAGAGCTGAAGCCAAACGCCACAGCCTCCAGGCAGTTGATAATGGCGGCTCACCAACAACAGATGAAGAAGAAGATGAAAAACCCCAAATAATAATAGAATCAAAAAAGAAGAGAAAAACACACGAACGCACTTTGTAAAGCGCTGATAGGCAAAGCCGCTGCCCCTGCTGCCCCTGCAGCCCCTGCTGCTGCTGTCGTCTCTAATCGTAAATTATGAGAGAATCATAGAAGCGGACAGCCCAAAAGGGGCAACAAAGAGTTTCCATGCGGCGGCCGATCCGATAAGCGGCGACGAGCGACAAGCGACAAACGACAAGCGACAATGCAACAGGACATTAGTGTCACATTGAACATGACCGCAGCCTAAGCTGCGGCTGCTGCGGTTGCATTTTGGGAGCACTCTCGACCGCTTATCATCGACGGCACTCGAGTGGCTAACAACCTGCACCATTATTCATAGGGGCAGCTCCCGCTGCTGCTGCTCCTACTGCCGCTCCTGCTGCTGCTGCTGCTGCTGCTGCTGTCGATTGTCATTTAAATGCGCTCTAATCAGGTGCGTGCGTGTGTGTGGTCCGTCCTGTGACTTGTTGTACTTGGCAATTAAAAGCAACGAAATCGGCTTAAAGAGATGCTGCATCTGCATCAGCATTTGCGTGCGTGTGCATTTAATCGCCGCTAAGGTGCCAAAAGTATCTCTGGCATGCGTAGAATGTCATGCAACAACAACAACAACAACAACAACGATAGCAACAACAGCAGCAATAGCAGCAGCAGCAACAACAACAACAGCGATCTGCAACAGTTGCCGATTTCGTTGAAATTCAGAATCGTGAGAGAGTTGCCGTCGTCGTTGCGACTCATTTAAATCTCGTTTGTGGCAGGCCTCGCCTGGCCCTGTCTCTGGCTCTGGCTCTGGCTCTGGCCCTGAGCCTGCCAACGACTCTTGGGCCCCAAAGCAGCAGCAGAGCAGCAGCAGCAGCATCGTGTGTGGTCCGCGATTCTACAACAACAATCAGGCAAGGCAGTTGCTGCGACAGCAGCAATAAAGCCCCCAATCAACATGAGCATCTACATAAATACTCGTACGCAAGCTGCCATTGTCTCCTTTTTGGCACAGCTGCATTTCTCAGTTCGCATTTCGTATTTCGCAGTTTGCAGTTTGCAGTTTGCAGCTTGCATTGCGCGCAGTTTTACGCCTTATCAGCGCTGATAAGATTTCGCCCCCTTCCAGCGCCTGCCAATTAGACCAAATAGCTACACGCGCTCGAGTATCACAAGTGTGTGTGTGTGTGTGGCTAATGGCAAGTGCCAAGTGCCAAGTGGCTGCTAATTGGCATCTAGCAGCGCATATCTATCGCCCAGCCGCTGACAGAGTATGTCTGACTGGGTGACAGGCGACTCCGAGTCAGAGTCAGCGCCAGAGTCGAAGGCGAAGGCGAAGGCGAAGGCGATGTCGGTGCTTGAGCCCTGGCAATCTGAAACCGAAACCGAAACCATTTTGAACGTCAACACGCGCGATAAGCAACTAAATTATTAACACGATTCCCAAACACACTGCGAATTTCGAGTGCCGCCATCAGCGACTCCCTCCCGACATTGGAGGGAGTCGCTGAGTTGAGCCGGCTCCCGTTGTTATTTCTCTTGAATTCTCTGCACCCATGTTTGCAGTCGTATCGCATTGACTCATAAACTATATCGCTGACGCTGATATGGCTGACCCGAGCACCTGAGCTTCATTTAACATGAAATCGTTCAAAAATTCAATTTCAAAAGTTCATTTCATTTCAGCGGCTACTGCAGCTGCCTTTAGCTGTTGTTGTTGTTGTTGCTGTTGCTGTTGCTGTTGTTTTACGACGTGAGGAAATTTCAAATTTATAACACTGACATTGCCAATCAACAATGCCTACTAGCCCGGCCCAGACCCGCCCTGCGCCCACCGCCCTCCGACTACTGTTTCCTCACCTCTTTTTAACCGATCGTCGACCTTGTTATTGCCTATGAAAACTTAATTTGCCATTGGCTAAAAGCGTGACTACCAATTGAGTTGTGTCTGATTGGCAAGGGGGCGTATAGAGCAGCCAGAAATGTTGGAAATGTTTTCTGCACGTGTCAGCAATGTGAATAGATTTATGAAAGATGTAGATTGGAAATCAATAAATAGGAGAAATATTAATAAATATGGATTGGAAATATTTATGAGTGTTTCTTATATAATTGAAAATATATACAATATAATTTAGATAAGATTAATATAAATAGTATGATATATATTAGATGCCCTCTTTAACCACCTTTGCATTTCTGGGTGCTGAGTCCTAGTTACATGCAAATAAATTTTATTTAATTAATTAGTTTATTTAATATCTACAATATCTAATATCTATTTTTAGATTCATTTTAATCTCTAATAAATAAATATTCCATATTTAATATTTAAGTATTAGGTAAAGTTGAGCTTAAGTAAAACTGGGTGTAAATTTGTGACTTGATTTAATATTCTTTATATATCTAGAGCATGATTATTTTACATTATGATTTTGTTTTTCAATTGAGAACACTGACCTCATTGATTCCAACTCATACTTTAATAGGATCACACAAGGACGAACAGCTCGTCCTGCACATGAAACTCGCCTTTATCTTCGGATATCTATTTATGCTTTCTTCATTCTGTTACATTGACTTACCTTGACACTGCTTATGGAATATCAAATAACATTACCTTATCATAATACTATACTTTATAAACTGTTCATATAAATACTCCCACTTTCACATTTAAAAAATCTAAATTCTTATAGAAACTTAACAACATTTTAATTTTCATTTATTAATTGAAATTCTTAGTTTTCTAGAATTTGCAAAGGCCTCTAACACTGCACAACAATAGATTTATATATTTTCTACATATTTAAGCATTAATTATTGAAATTATAACCCATTCATAACAACTTAATTGTTTGGCAATAAAAAACACGAAAGGTTGCCTGTCAAACTTGAGCTGTCCCAAGAAGTTTAGCTCAATTAATTGCCAACATGTACTTCAGACCTTGTCTCTGACTGGCTGAGCATTGATTGTATCTGAATACCACTCTGGCTGAATAAAAATACAATTAAACTATCAAGAGACCCTCTCGATCCTCGGTCCAGATGCTGGTCAGTCGATGATGTATTGCCGCGCTGCTCCGCAAAAGCATCGTGTCAAAAATTTGCTACTGAGCGACTGCGACTGCGACGGCGACGGCGACTGCGAATGGAACTGCGAGCCGCACACCCACGCAACAGCGCCGGGGGCTGAATGTTGGGCATAATAAAATTATAAGCGGGATTAGTGTCGTGCTGCACAAAGCCGCAGCCAACGAATTGAGACAAACAATGACAGACAAGCCAACAGAACAGAAGCCCCAGTGGCTTCCAGGAAGCACAGCAACAGAGGCAGACTTTGGTGAGGGCTTAGCTTCTACTGTGACTGATTGATTTGTATGTCATGTAATATATATCTCTGCCTCTGCCTCTCCCTTCTCGCTCTCTCTCTCTATCTGTGTGTGTGCTTGTCGTTTCAAGGTGAGCTTGGGAGCGATTGTGTCTAGCAGCTCCCCTGGGAGACGGCGGCATGCGAAACTGTTGCTCATAAATTAATAAATTGCTAACGGGGCCTTCGACAAACGGGAAAAGAAAAGAAAAACTATGTGAGCAATTGCAATCGTCAACCTTAACAGACGTCGTCAAAGTCAAGGTCCTTTTGCCATTATTAGCACGTCCTTGTCCTTGGCGAGCTACGCGTGCCGAGTCGTGTGACCTGCCATTGTCCTGGCTGACTCAAGCGCGTGGCAAGTGCTACTACAATGTGCCATCAGTTGGGTTCATTACGAGCAACCTTCGATTTGGATTCGGATTCGGATTTGGATTTGGCCTTGGCTTTTCCGCTTTCCACAAATTGCATCAAATGTCCCTGAGTTTGCAATTTACAAGAATACGATTATTGCCTGTCCACACTTAAGACCAGGCCGAGCACATTCCACAGTCCGTCTCGCAAGTATATGCCCGCCATATATGGCTAGAGTTCGGGCTGGGTGGCTCCACTTCATTAACGGTGATTTGTTATGGGAGTTTCGAGCCACACTCTCAACCTGCCTGGCTGCCCGCTCAACACACTCGGCATCGATAAAAATCGTATTAAGCTAAATAAATGCGTTTGCCATACACGGAGCTGGAGCAGGAGTCGCAGTCGCAGTTGGAGTTGGAGTTGGAGGCTGGGCATTATTAATTTGCAATTGCGGCATGGCTGATGCGAGGCCATAGATCTTGCATTATATTGGCAGTCTGCGTGTCATATGCGTTCATAAGAAGCGCTTACAAATTGCCTTGTGCAATTATCGCCAATGCTGATAACGGACCTGGCCAAAGATCAACGCAGCAGGCGAATCAAAAGTAGCTCCAGCTCCAGCTCCAGCTCCAACTGCAGCTCGCAGTCTCCGCCTCGTCATCAGCTACTAAGCAGAGTTATGGCCAACCGATGAGCTGGCTAATTGCTTTTAACGGTTCCACGGCGTGAGAGAACAGCAATGCAATTACCCAGATGCATTTGGCTTGATTGCCACCAGTGCACCACTGCACCACCTAGTGGCTATATATCGATGCAGTGAAAGCGCTTTAATTATTGATGAAAACTTGAGAGCAATAGCTTGAGATATGTTTTATATTGAAGTAGATTAAAACTATCAAAGATTATTTTTCTCTTGGGTTATTTGATTTTAGTTTATAATAAATTAATCAATTCCCAATTCCTTTTATAGAAAATTGTTATTTGCCATATTTTCTAGACAACTTCCATCATTCATATGAAACTGCTAAGCGATGCCAGAGAGGCTGCGGACTTCTGACTAATAAATTCGTAACAAATCAATGACCTTACAAAGCCACAGGCGGATGGATGTCCAGACAACTGACAATGGGCCCGGACCGGCAATAAAACTACACGCATTTCTACTTTAGCACCAGAGAGGGAGTGAGAGGAAAGTGAGGTAGGCAGAGAGAGGGAGAGGGAGATGAGGCGATGGTACAACTGCAACTGTTGCAGCTGCAGCAGAAGCCGCAGCTGAGACTAGAGCCGAGAGCTCGTTCCATGTTCCATGTACTTGCTGTCCGGCATTGGCGCATTCTTCATGCATCTCAAAATATGTGTGAGGAGGAGAGGGGGAGGGGCAGAGGGTCCACTCAAAGTTGAAAATATGCACAAAAAGCGTAAGCCATAAGACGTTCGTTTCTCGTTCCCACAAGTTCAACTCTAATTGTGACTTTATTTGCGCATTTATTGCGACCGCGAACGCAGCCAAAGATACAGATACAAATACACACACACACACACACAAACAAACACAGAGAAAGAACAGCGGCTGCGGCAGTGGCAGAGGCAGCGACAGCGCCCTTAGAGCATGCGCATCCTGAGAGACGTCCACTTGGGTGGTCTCGAACAACTTTGCGGCGCATCTTCAAAGCCGACTCCAGCTCGGGCTCCAACTTGAACATGCAGCATGCGGCATGAGGCATGGCCAGAGCGAACCAGCGCGAACAAGAAGCAACCTGGAGGCAGCTTCGTTCTTGTCTTCGGCTTCGGATTCGGACTCAGATTCAGCTTGCATGCAACACACACACACACACACACACACACATTGACAAAAGCTGTGGAACAACGAGACACCCAAACTGAATTCTAAATGATCGTTGAAATTCTGTGGAACAGTGTTTCGTTGGAATTTGCAAATGAGTTGTGTTTGTATCTGTGTGAATATGTATTTGTAAGTGTATGTGTAGCTGTAGCTGTATTTGTATCTGTATCTGTGTGTGCGCTGCCGAGGCAGTTGCCGAGCGCAAATTCTGATGTAGATGCTGCGCTTGAAAGCCATTGCCAAGGCATGAAGGAGGCTCTGTCCCTGGCTCTGCCTTTGGCTCAGGCTCTGCAATTGCAGTCGGAGTTGGAGCTGGAGTTGTCTTTGATTCGAGTGCAAATAATAAATTTTCAGCTTTTGTCGGAGACATCCAGGAGACGTTGTAATCCGAATGCCGACTGCCGACTGCCGACTGTCGGCACTGACCCATTTAGCGCTGGGAGCTTGACTCACTGCCAGTTGGAGCTGCCTGCATTCGGCTTGGAGACTCGCCGTCTCTCATACATCGTCGCAGCTGGGCCCAACAAATGCAAAGCTTGTACAATTTTATTGGTATTAATCATCGTGGCTGGCCGACGCAGTCGCCATTGCATTTGCAGCCGGAAAAATCTTGTAATAGTTTTCATGTTGATTGATGAAGTTGATTTTCCGATTTTTATAAGTTTTTCAGCTCTTTTTTCCTTTAGCTCTAGCTTTTTTCTCTGTCGAGCCCAACCCGCTTGTCATAAATCAAATTGCCAAACTGGCGAACAGCGCGAAACTTTCGCTGACAACTTGAGCGAATTGACCCAGCCGAGACGCCAACGTGGCCCCATTGCTGGCACCTTAAACACGAAAGCCCCCAGCCCCCTCCAGCTCGTCTCAAAGAAATCAGCATTTAGAGTTAATTAAGGTCCTGCCTGCACAGCAATATCTTTTGCCAGTTCTGCTCATTTGGACACGTTCGCTGCTCGAGGCCCAGGCCTTGCCCCCTTCCATTCCCCTTTTCACTGTCTTTTCCTTTTCCTTTTCCATTTCCATTCCCAATTGATTTTGCATGTAGATTGCTCACAAATTAATGGTCGCTCTCGTTGACTTTTCTGGAGCTCTTTGACTGCAGCTGAGATTTATTTCGCTCAAATCTTGACCCGAAGCGCCTGTCCAATTGTGAGTTCATGGATAGCAAACGCCATTTACAGCCTTTGATCTGTGGCCCTGTTAATCTGCTCCAAGTTTCTATAATTTATGAGCTCTGCGATGAAAGTGTTTTTGAAATTATTGTAGGGAAATGCTTACACAGCTTAAACTAATCTTGATATAATTCTAGTTACGGCATTTAGCTATTCCGCAAGTCATGTCCATTAGCTGTTTAGTGATGAGGTTTAGTATCACATCATCATATTATCATATCATATTAAATACATAAATTCACATCAAAATATTATTCTCGCATGCAAGTGCTAAACGTGAAGAGCCAATAATTGGCCGGTATTATTCAAGTATTAAAGTGAGCTTAGCCAATTACCAATTCAATAAATCTACAAGGCGAAGCCAATAAACAACTTTGAACATCTGGTTAGCATGTTGATATAATTCATTCTCAGCTCTTTAAGTGGCCGCAACTATATTAAATTAGACGGTTTCTTATATCGATGATCAAACTCTTTATAGTATTTTTTCAGCTAAGAGAAAATTATATACAAGGCTGAACTTCTCATACACATATTTAAAAAAAAAAAAAAGAAAAAAAATGTACTTATCTTTAGCGACCTTCAGTGTGTGGTATTTTCTAATTAGTTTTTGAATTGCCTCTTACTGTCGCTGCATATTTCACGGCACTTGTTAGCCAAGTTAACAGCGAAGCGTTACTAATTCCCAGCTACTGCATGACGGCACGTAGATCTCCCAAATGCAAATGCAAATGCAAATGCCATGAAGCAAATGGCAGCTTAAATTAGAGATAAGAATTAAAGTTAATGGAGCTTCTATTATTATTTAATGTTTTATGTGACTTGAGTTGGAATTTATCTGTGATTAAATGTAGTTGATATAAATAAACTAATTTGTATTGTTTAATGAGTAAAATATTTATCCATTAAAATTTAGTTTGATGCAGCAGTATATACCAAAAAGATACAATAACCTAAATGATGATTATAGTCTAAAGATGTCTCTATTTATTTTGCACAAAGTGTGCTATAAATTAATAATGATTTATAGATGAATATGCTCTAAAGCCACGTTCTCTTAGATGATGCTGTGTATATCACGTTACGTTATTCCGAATTATTGATGTAAAATGGCTAAAATCGATGTAAAATGGGTGAGCAGAAACAGTGTTTTGCTCCAAACCTTTTATATACATAATTTGACGCTATTACTGCAGATGATGTATGATCTATAAATATAGAGATAAATTGAGTATGATATATATAATTTTGTTCGAAGTATATTTTCAGTATCAAATATTCTATTATTGTAAAACAAATGTTCCAGTGATTTCATTTTCAGTATCAAATATTCTATTATCGTAAAACAAATGTTCCAGTGATTTCGCCATATAATAATCCGAATTCAAGAACCTGCCCAATTTCAATAGAATCTGAGAGACGATTTTATATATAATACTTATATATAGCTTTTTTCTGAAAGCTTATTAATTATAAGCTTAACATTTCAGAAAATCTAAAATACATTATGGTATATACATATTGAAGTAGTTTGTATATTTCCATATTGAAGTCGTATTGCCAAAACTAATTTTAGTATGCTAAATAAGTTATATATTATGGTAAAAAACAAAAAAATAAAATAAATAAATAAATAAAATAAAAAAAAACTCTTTTATGATAAAATTTAATAAAATAAAAAATAAATAATTTATTTACTTATTTATATTTATTAATTTAGTATTACTAGCTTTAAAATCTTTACAGACTGATTTAGCATGAAATTTAATCAAAAGAACATTTGAATTATTATTTAATAATATTTAATTCAATATTTCTACGTATATTGAAATAAATAATGGCATTAATAAAGTCGAAATTATGTTACATTTAAACACTCATATAAAGAGTAGATTGTGGTTAAACTAAGATTTACTCCTTACGAAGATTAACTCTGCATTTCTGTACAAATATAGTTTTCTTTATTAATTGTAAATAAACTAAGAACTGTATACATTAATTGAGTTGGTCCAATGAACGTATTATATTACTACACACTTGTGGCGCCACCTACAGTGAACATTAGTCGTAACAACAATAAACAAAATGAAGGGTCATAACATTTACAATATATGTATATGTATGTATGTATGTAACTCTGGGGAGAGAGGTGGAGCATTGCAAACAAAACTGACATTTTACACCTTTTCATTATCTCAGCTGGGGCAAACAAATCAACAGACAGAAGACGAGCAAACAAGCTGCAACAACAACAGCAACAACAATGAGAACAATGCAAACATAACGAATAACGAACGCTGCACAAATAAGTAGGTGCAATGTATTATTTGTTTTATCGCTTAAATTGCGGCAACGCCGCCAAACAAGCGACTAAAAAGCGCTAAGCGTTGTCTGTCTCCCTCTCTCTCTCTCTCTCTCTCTCTCGCTCTGTCTCGCTCTCAATCACCCACAACCGTGCTGCTGCTGTTGGAGATATCTGAAGCCCTCTCCCACTGCCTCTGGCAATTTGTGTGCAGCAGTGCGCAAAGCTTCGCCTTCGCCGCCTCCGGCCGCCTCTTGGCCAACTTCTACACGGGCACAGGCCA
The DNA here is from genome assembly GCF_054131065.1 of Drosophila arizonae. Taxonomy (NCBI): domain Eukaryota; kingdom Metazoa; phylum Arthropoda; class Insecta; order Diptera; family Drosophilidae; genus Drosophila; species Drosophila arizonae. Next base: position 20,581,559 of record NC_142925.1, on the reverse strand, counting down.
AGAGCAGAAGAACCAAAGGCTGGAAGAACGAAGACTGGCTAAGCGAGTTGTCTTGGCTTGGCTTGGCTTGGCTTGGGGCTGGTTAGTGCATAATTAGCTTGGCATTGCATCTTCTTTTAATCGTGATCCATTTCCTCGACACTCGGGCAAAATGAAAACGTTGCACATAATTTATTGGCCGCCAGAATTGAGATGAGGAGCCGCGGAGCCGAGGGGTGCTTTCAGAGAGAGGAAATTAAAAACCTAACTCGATTGCGGCTACTGTGGAATTAGCAGGCCATTTGGGACTGGCCTGGGCTCAGTTAGCAGCGGCGAAGCGTGACAAAGCTAATATTAAAGCAAAGGTGGCATAAATTAAACAACACACAGCACACACACATACACAATACACATACATATGTACTTGGGCCACGTATCATTTAACAGGAAATTGCGACGTTTCGAGACGAATGCACAGCATTAAGTCATAATTGTAGCTGCTGCCTCGTCGACTGCTCTACAGTTGTAGAACGTGTATCTGTCAGATACTTTTCGAAGTTGGGGAAAAGGCGAGCAGAAGAAAAAACATCGACTCGTTCGAACTTCGAAACCAGTTTGAGAATGGAGAAAAAAACTCTCCACACTTCACACACAGACGCACACATACACACGCAAGCATTGCTCCTGCGCACACACAGATACAGCTTAAGCTGTAGAGGGAGACAGCATCAAGTGGAGTCTGCTTTTGGTGGTTGTTCCTGGCTGGCAGCTAAACGAAGGGGCGGAGCCAAGCACACACACACACAAGCAGCTAAGATGTTCATCTCATTGTGCGCAGCTCCTCAAGGATGGATGCCTGATGGAATTATCAACGTTTTATTTATGACGCACCTTGGCCACGGTTCACACACTTGCACGTTCCCAATTTAATTAGTCTTGCGCCAAAAGCCCCCACGAAACGAATATCGAGCCCCAAACATATGTACATATATACAACAGCAACAACAACAACAACAGCAAGCGGAATAGGTACTTCGCTGCGCACTGCGGCCAATTAAGCGATCTTACACACGAGTTGCTTGGCCAGCCAAACAACACCAAGCGAACAACTGCCCCAACAGCCATCGGGACAGCCAAAGCCAGAGCCAGAGCCGAAGCCACAGCTAAAGCCTGGGCCAAAGACAGAGCCAGAGCCTCGCACTTCTCCAATTTCCGTTGTGCCTTGTAGCGCTTTAAAGCAGCAAAACAGACGGCCAACAAATTGCGCACAACTTCATCATAATCAACGCTCAGCGCCCGGACTGACTGCGAACAGAAGAGGCATGCCAGGCGCAGAGATACTCTGTTAAATACGAAATTTTAGTTACTCGCTATATAAAGTCTATTATAGATAAAGAGAGACTTTTACTAACTAATATAGATACCTATGGAAAGTTTCATCACAAAGAAAAACTTTTAGAAATTAAGCAGACTAAATGAAAAGTTAAATTAATCCTTTAAATAACTGAAATATATACATATATGCAGATCTGTAGCTCCGTACAAATAGAATACCCATTAGCAACCACTGCCAGACTGGGCATGCCCAACTGTTGGCTAAACAAACAGCAACTGAATGAGGCTAATGAAAAACTAACTTTCAACTATTTCAGTGAAAAGTCTAGCAGACCTATAATAATACCCATTAGCTGGCACAGCAAACAAGGCATACCCAACTGGATGGGGGCTAGCGAAAAAGCTAAGGTTAAACGTTGGCTAAATTATTTTACGTGCCGTGGCAGAGGCCCCCCAGTTGGACCATAACTCAGTTATCGGCGAGGGACCGACGCGGAAAATGATGTGAAAATTGTGCCATAACTTTGGCCATTTGCTGCTGTTGCAGATGCAGATGCAGATGCTGTGGAGGCTGTTGGGGCTGGCATGTTGCATGTTGCATGCTGTTGCTGTTGCTTAACGCTTTGCTTTTGCGCTCTTTTATTTGTTTTAGAAATCGCAGCTACAAATCATAAATTGCATTTTACGATATTGATTGGCCAAATGATCATCCCGCTGTTGTGGCTGTTGCTGTTGCTGCTCGCTTGCTTTTATTTTTGTGGGCGTGTTCGTTGTTAGCTTTTCGCTTTTGCAAACGTTCGTTGCAATTTTTAGAAGGTGCACAGCGATTTTTATGTTATTTTATTTTTTATTTTTTGCTCTGGGCTAGAAATGAAACGCATTTATTTGTTCAAACGAAAATTATTATTATTTTTTTGCAGAGATTAAAAGTTATTGCATCGTCTCAATACAATAGAAACGTTTCGATGTCTAGATGTGTCTCTATCCGGTTCTTAATCAGAGAAAGGCAGAGAGTGGTAGATTGTAAAAAGTGAATTCCTTTTTGTGAACAGCCCTCACTTTGGGTTTTTCACAAAGTATTATGCGAGACAATACAAACTGATAGCAACTGTGTCACGTTCTGGATTTGAGAACCACAAAAACGGGGTTTATCATTGTATAAATCGGAGCAGCTGGTCTGGTCTCCATGAGACCCATCAGCGGCGACAACTTTATGAAGACATAAATTGGCAAATTGTAAAGCCTGTCCCTGATGATGATGAGCCTGATCAGTGGAGAGGCAGCTAAATATTAAAACTCATTCCGACACACGCTATGCAATTTAGTCCAGAGTGCCCAGAGTGCACAGAGTGCCCATCGCCATGCTGGATAGTTACGAACTGCAATTAAACCATTAAATTAATGAGCAAGTGCGAGCAGGACAGGATGCACTCGAGCAGGCTCTGTGCTGGTCCCGGGCCTTGGCCTGGCTCTCGGTCTCTCCGTCTCTCTGTCAGTCTGTCAGTCTGTCTCTCGGCCACTTAGGCAGGCAAATGGAAAACGCGTATCTGCCGACACGCCCACTTTTGGCTGCCACCCAGCTAATTGCAGGCGAGGCAAGTATGTAAAGATGAACAAGGCTCTGCCGGCAAGAAAATTGCATATTGCAAAAACTGGCAAGGAGCAAGGTGCGAGAAAAACATTGCAAATGTGGCAAGTGCTAAACGTGGCAATACCACGTAATTAATCAAAGTGCTGAGACTGAGTCGAACTAAGCGGGGTATTCGAAAAAATAAATAATAATAAAATAAAAATAATAATATTCATATATTAGTATATTTAACATAAATAAATATATAAGATTGGTATTCAAAATTTATCTAAATATAGTGATGCATTATAATTTTAAATATTTTATATTTAATTCAATTTATACATTTATCGTCAACATTTATTAAAATTAAAATTTTCAAGCCTAAATTGAAATAATACGAAAGAAACTTAGGCGACTTACCTAGAGTGATTTGTCTAAATGCAAAGGATTCATGTTTAGTTGGAGATGCATGTTTAAACTGAAGTAAAAATGTTCATTGTGATACAAAACAAATTAGATGGTAAATACTTAAAATAATACTTAAATAAATATAGAAATTGCGTCTATATATTTTGTAAATTTTCCTCGGTATTTAAATTTGCATATGCATCTGAATCTCTATTTTCGAATGTATTTGTATTTGAATATGCATCTGTATTTGTATTTCTATAACTTATTTTGTATATCCATATAAACTGCTTGATATCCCTGTTGTTGTCAACTTTCCAGGGTATCAAAATTGACTGGACATTGCAATTATGCACTTGATGGCAACTTTGTTGAGCGAGTTGTTCTTTAGTTGTTGCTGCTGTTGTTGTTGTTGTTTTTGCTGTTTTAGTTGTTGTGGCTACATTTTTATTAAATTGAATTGGGTGCTTAAATAAATTATTTAATAAGCACGTGATCTACACATTTAACTAGTTTTTGCTTTTTTATTCTCTGCTTTTTTTCTGGGCCAAGGGCCACCACGCCACGCCCACAGAGTGTTTTCTTTTCTTTTTTAGGCGAATGAGTGAGTGAGTCTTCATTTTGCAATTTCGTTAGTATTAAATCATTGCAATTTAGCAATGAGCCAGCGAAGGGGGTTTGGGTTCAGGTTGGCAAGGTGATCCTTTGCTTTTATAATAACAATGCGGATGCCGCCATAGCTGTTACATGGCCAAGGGTGCCCAGCCGAGTGATGCTCATATATATTGTATATGTATAAATATATATGTATACAATACTTCAGTTTATGATTCTGCTCAGCCGAGAGCAATGCAGCAGCTTCTGCCCGCCTCCTGCTGCTCCTTCTTCCTGTTGCCTGGACTCACAATCTTTCATTTGATCGAACGATCATTTTGCGCGTACTTGCAGCGCAATTTAGTGGCCATCATTGCGCAGCTTGCATTGCTCTGCCTGCCTCCACTCAATCACTGCTGCACCCTACACCCCCCGTCCGCCACACCTGCCTGGGATACCACCTCGCTAGGTGCCTCGGGCGCACTGCATTGTAATAACCATAATGGCGCGCACGATTTATGTTTTAATTTTGCATTTAAGCGGTTGGCCAGCTCAGGCACCACGAGATAGTGGGGCTGTTGGGGGACATGGCCGGCATGGACCACTCGCAGATCGAATGCGGTTGTGGTCTTAACTCCAGTTTGATTGGCGCTGATAACCATGCAATTGATGCAGTTGCTCGCTTTCCAGCCATGGCTCTGCCTCTTGCTTTGCTGTTGCTGTTGTTGAATTGGAAATTGTGTTTGCGGGCGCTTCAAATCGATTAAGTGATCCTCATCAGCTGCAACAGCGCTGCAAGCTGGAATTGGCTGGGCAGGTGAGACCACGATGGCCATCTCCATCTACCCAGATGTGTGTCTCATTCACACTGATAGCAGAGATTGAAAAGAGATAAGGGAGAGTTGAGAAGGAAGCTAAGTTTAGCCATAAAAATTGTCAAGTTTCTCAGATATAAATAATAATTAAGGTATACAAATATAAAGAGTTATTGTAGGCTAAATTTTGACCGTGTGACAATAAAAACTGTACTTAAAAGTTATATAAATATATTTATACTTATATAAATAAATAATAAATATTGATAAGTAAGACAGAATAAATATTATATAATTATATATACATTTTTTATACATAATAAAAATTACATAAATATATTTGTACTAATATAAATAAACAATAAATATTAATAAATATAAAAAATTAAATATAATATATTTATATATAAATATATAAATTTAAAGTAATATAATAATATTTATATGTATTTATATAATTTTAAGAAACAGCCTGGATTCTGACAGAGTCAAATTTTACCGCACAATGCAATGTAAAAATATATATATATTAAAATGAATTTGAATTAAATCCTTGCTTTCAGCCTGGCTTAGAGAGATCACTCGCATTGAGCTTCATTTGATAATCTTTCAAATTCTCCAAAGTTGGGCAGGGAGCTCCGAGCCTATCTTATATTCACTATTATTGCTCTTCATTTAATTTGCATATTCTCTCTATTTGAATTTCTTCTCTTTACTTCTCATTCTGCTTTCTTATTGTTTTTTTTTTTTTTTTTTTTTTTTTTTTTTTTTTTAAATATTTTTTTTGTTCATTCTGAAGATAATAATTAGAATTAGTATAATTGTTATTAAATTATTATTATTCTTCGATATTTATTTTAAATTAACTTTCTGTCCTTCAAATAAAATACCCCCGTCGGGTAAGTGGCATTATTGTAATAGTATTCTGAATTTGTTTAAGCTAATATTTTCAAGTTTACCCAAGCTGCACTCTAGGTTTTGTTAATATATTGTATATCTTTAAATAAATAAAAAATATTTCTCATTGCCTCACAGATTTCATAAGAAAACTCTACCCACTAGCTCTTACTGGGTGAGGGCATAATTTAGAGCTTAGTTTCAGGCTGCATTCCGTATAACAATTGAAAGTTCATGTGGAGCAACGGCAGCTGGGAAGTACTACCAGTAACCTTTGGCAACAATTTAGCATCTAGCTAAGACGAGAATAGGCGCGACATTCTCTGCACCAAATGCAGCTGACTATTGGCAATTGGCAATTGGCAATTGGCAATTGGCAATTGGCAGTTGGCAATTGGCAATTGTCAGCAATTGCATTGCAGATCGCAATTGTAATTCCAATTGGCCTGGCCCGACCAAAAGACGTTGGCCAAATTGTCAGCGTGCAACAATCTACACCATTAAACAAACGATGCCAACGCTCGCTCGACTCTGCCCCCATAAAAGGAGCGCAGCTAAAAGCTGGCAATCTAATTAGTGTTCGCTTTGGCCAGGCCACTGCGGCTGCCTTTTAATTACGACTAGGCCAAAATTAAAAGCCAAATAGCGAAAAGCGACGCAATTAGAGCAACTGAAATATGCTTGCGTTGCGGCCAAAGGGGAACGTGAGAATCACCCCGGCTCCTGCCACAGACTGCAGCGGCGACTCAACTGGAGGCCAAGTCTCGACTAAACATTCGGTAAACCGCAGCAGACGCCGCATGTCACTAACCGCAGAGAATTTAATTTGCTTTGCTGTTTCTGTTGCTGCGCTGAGCGCAAAAAGTGTGCAGGACACCTTGCGTAAGCTGCTGCGAGGCAGGACTCTGGCCAGGCAGCTCGAATCGCAACTGGCCAACACATGTCTGCTGCACAGCAGGACGCCGCTTCGTTGCAGCCGAAGGACAATACATTGACTTCTTGTTGGCGCAACAATGATTAGTTTCGGTCAAAGTCAAAGGCTCAGGCAGAGGCAGCGGCAGGGGCAGGGGTAAAGGCGAAGGCAGGGGTAGAGGCGAAGGTTAAGACTCGTATCTAAGGATACGTTGCACTCGACGACAAGGCCCAATGCGTGCCGCCTGTCCACTATTTTGATCTGCAGCTTGTGTGTGGGCCCAGCGAACAGGAGTCGCCCTTAGAATCCGTATCCGAATGGCCAGGTCAGGTAGAGCTCTGCCTGCGGTCGATTTTGCTGTCAAAACAACACGATTTATGCTTTGTATTGAGAGCAGTCGGGATAACAAGATGTTTGCCGACGCCTACAAAGGTGCATTGCGATCTCATGTGGACCTCACTCTGAATGTGGATATGTGGATAGGTGGATATGAATGTGGATGTGGCTGTGGCTAAGGCTCAGGCTGAGCATTCGCTGTCCACATTGCTGCTGATGTTGATGTATGGCATTTGATCGTGCATTAGATGCCATCGCTGTGCATTTAATGACCGAGGCAATTAATCTACTTGCATTTATTCGTAGGAGTTGCCGTTGCTTCACCATTTTGTATTGCAGTTCACATTCCACGAGGGTAGCTCCAAATAATTGTAAAGAATATATGCGTTAGGTTAGTAGTATATATAGTACAGATCATAATAGTTTAATTTAAAATGCAGATCTATTTATATTCATATTAAATGTATTTTAGGCAAATGCCTTTGACTTATATTTTTCAGACCAATTTTAATATGACAACTAAAAGTATCAAATATGAAATTTCTATATATCGAACCTAAAATTATAAATTTTGATGAATATATTAATCTTTATATTTTATAATATTTAATATTTTATTTTAATAATATTCTAAAAATTATTTAATAATTATTATATATATATAATATACATAATAATTATTTTTTCAATATTTTTAAAATTATTTAACTTATTTTTTGAATTATTTAAGACTTAAAATAAAATATTTTACATGAACACTTCAAAAATTATAGTTGTATGCTCGACATGTTTATTATATACATATATATTTTTTAGAATATTATTGAAATAAAATAAATATTAAAAAATATATCGAATAATTAACATTCGCATTCAGGAATAAAAAAAAAGAAATCATCGCACAACCCTCGCACGTGTTTTATGGACAGCAAAATTAATGCAACAAAGCGTCGTTATCAGACTGTTTCGGGGCTGTGGACTGGGGACTGTGGTCTTGTATGTAAGTGGCATACACTGTAAATCTCTTTAAATGAGCATTTAAGCGCTGACACAGACACCGATCTCGATACAAAACTCTTGTAGCCGGCGAGGAGCAGGACTCGGAGCTGGAGTTGGAATTGGACGTGGATGTGGATGTGAATGTGGACTTGGGTTGCAGCCTGAGCCCGAGTCTTCGGTGTCGGTTTGGGGGCACAGTTTATGTGTGACTGTAATTCAATGCTCAATGCGTTGATAGCATCGAGCTGCTAACCCTTTCGGCACTCGGCACTCGGCTGCAGTCGCAGTCGCAGCGAGAGGAGACACAAAGAGCCACTGTCATGGGCAGCCGGCAGGAGCCGATCGCTGATCAGTGATCGCTGATCCCCCTGCCTTAACTTACCCTTGCCTTGCCTTGCCTCACCTTACCTTACCTGTTGTCCTCAATTCTTGTCGTTGGCAGTGGCTGATATTTATTGTATTGTTGCCTGCATTTGTCGCTGACTTCTGCTGCTGCTGCTGCTGCTGTTCAAGTTGTTTGTTTGCTGTTGTTGTTGTTGTTGTTGATTGTTTGTTGCTGCTGATTGTTGTCGTCGATCGATCGAACGTACGATCGATTGATCGTCAGCGAATCGAGCTGCAAGTCGTTTTGTCGCCTTGACACTTGGCCAGCTTTAGTTACAAGCTGTTTGCCAGCTTGTTGGCCGCTCTTGTTAAACAAGCCGAATAGCTGACTCCGACTCTGAGTCCGACTCTGGCAAATGAGCAACAATTGCGATCACCCACTGACTCGGCAATTACACAAGTCATATATCATGGCATCGTCGCACATGTGTTGCTGTCCAAAGATCTGAGCCAAGATGCCGCGCCACTTGTTGCTGGACCACCCAAGCCAGCTGCCCTGCCCTGCCCTGCCCTCTCCTATTGCTGCCTATTGTGGTAATCACCCACAAAACTGGGCATTATGTCGGTCAGTTAACAACATAAAAACCCAATAAAAAATCCCTTTGACATTTTCGGGCGCGTTTGAGCAAATGCCGACATAATTGTTGTGACAGCCAAAAGGCACAACACAGCACACACGACTCTCAGGACACCGAGCGCAAGGAGCTGCATCTAAAAAGGACACACAAAGTCTAAGCAGATTATATATAGACTGACAATAGTTAAATTAATGGCTTCGGGCTTCCCTCTTCGGCATCGTCGTCGTAGTCGTCGTCGTAATAAATGGTCACTTACAGAGGCTCAGCCAATGGACGGCCAGAGAGCAGAGACTACCTGGGGGAAAGTGTTTTTCCTGCTGTCGGCGCGCCTGAATTGCATCAAAGAGCAGCCACAGATGCTTTAGCTGCTCTCGCACAAAGGCACTGAGAGCCCAAATATCCCACGGCTAAAACGTTAAGTCATCTTGCCGATCAGCCAATTGTCCAATTGTCTGGCCGATCTGCCCGTCTATCGGCCGTACGATCGCTTACAGGAAGTCTTGCTGTGCGCATAAATATTTTGACACTAAGAGCTAGCAGGCATTTATCTCGCTCTCTCTTTCTCTCTCGTTCTCTCCTTCTCTCTATAGTTACTGTAATTTATTTCGCCCAGCTCATCTCGATGTCGGAATTTTCTTTCATTTGCTGCGTCTAAGCCTTTTATTGCATTCGCCACACTTGCCGCATTTCCTTTTCAAATTTTATTTCTCCGATCGCGCCCACTAAGCGGCATTTAATGACCGCCATAGTCGAAACGGAACTGCCTTCATGATGTCAGCCCCCAAGCGTAGCTATTTGTAAACTTTTCCATCCCAGAGCTGAGCTCATTGCAATTGCATAACTCTGCAAAACTAACTGTGAGCAAAAGTAATCGATTGAGTTAAATTGAATGAACCTATGACAACTCGAATAGTTAAAGAGAAAATGCAATTATTTATGGGTAAAAGCGAAGAATCAACTTATTATAAGTAGCAAAAATTTAATATAAATAATTTAAGTATTACATAATAAAAAATATTCTAGGCATGAGTTTTATATAGAAGTTTTGGAAAACCCATATGGAAATCAATAAGATTTTGTAATTAAATATAATTTAATATTTTATGCAATATAATATATTTATAACATATAATTTTTTATAAATAATATATAATATAAATAATTCATGTTCTGTGATCTCAATTAATCAATCTATATATTTCAAGCCAATTCATGTATCCAAAAATGTTTTCCAAATCCAAATTTACAAGGATCAACAAACTGGGAGACCTTAAAATTGATCTGTAGTCTCTCGTTCGCAATTCGTTCGTCCCAATTCAATGTTAAGAACTGAATGGTTTCTTTTTTGGGATGGCAGTAAAATTGCAGATATAAACGAGAAAAAAATGGGGAACAGCCAGCGTTGTCTGGCCGGGCAGCAGGCCGAAAGACATTTTTCAGAATATATTTTTGTGGAACTCGAACTGAAGTCCACTTCCTCCGCCCGGCCCTCCCAGAGCCGTCGCTTGAGCACATTTGAGGAGACAGCGACGAGATAATTTTGCAATGCTTATGGCCGCCAATTTGCGGAAGATCGCCGTACAAGGAGCGCACGCAAGCAATCCAACAGCAGCAGCAGCAACAGCAGCAGGAGCACAAGTTTCGTCTGGGTCTCTGTATCTTGGATCCACACACACACACACTGGGATTGGGGCTTGCAACACGTGTGTGTTGATTGGTTCATAAGAAAAGGCAGCACAAACAAAAACTACAGAAAGAAATCATTTAAAACAGCAAACGGCGATCGTGCTTAAATATGCCAAAAAATAAAAAGCAAAGAGCGATACAAAGAGAAAAACAACTCGAGAACTGGCAAAGGCAAAGGCTCAGGCTCAGGCTGAGTCGAAGGCAACAGCAGGCAGCTAAAATGAGAAGCAGCTACGACGAAGTGCAGCCATGCCAGCAATAGCTACAACTATATAAAGGCCCAAAAGGAGCTCAGCCACCCCGGACATCAGACATCCGACAACGGACAGCCGACAGTGGACGGTGGACAGCGGACGAGCACACAGGGAGCACTCAGTGAAGCCGCGAGGCAGACAGGATCAATATAGCAACAACGTCGTTTCGGGCTTGTACATAATTTTGCATTTTTTATAGGGTACGTGGAAGGGAAAACAAAATGTCGGTTACGCCAGAAAACCATTAAAGGCAAACGGCAACAGCAACAACAACAACAACAGCAGCAGCAGGCTGTCAGAGGATGCTGCTCGAGAATCGAGAATTGAGAATTGAGAAAATTAAGAAGCGACGCGGATCTTGACTTTTATTTTGTTGTTCTTCTTCGCTTTTTGTATACATTTTTGGGTTTGTTTCTTCGAGATCTTGTTATTTGCGACGGTCTACGGCTGCTTTGGTAATTATATATATATATATATGTATATATAGATATATGTATATGTATATGTGGGCATATATAGAGTTGTGTTCAGTCCACCATGATGAAGATCATTTCAGGTTCTACACACACACTCACGCACACACATGCATGTATTTGTATTTGTTGCAAGTTACTCGACTCGCATGTCATGTCCGCGCGCTGGGGCTGTCAACAGCCCCGGGATAAAATGATCAACATTGATCGCATAATGATCAAGCAGCCACAGCAGCCGCAACTTTTTTTAAATGCTCTCAGCTACATACATTGCCTATATAGATACACATACCTATACAGATACAGCTGCTCAGTGGCACAGATTCAATCATCGATCGCTGGCAGAGATCACTAGGCCGAGGCCAGAAGACTTGGGCTTGGGTTTGGGCTTGAGCTGTAGCTGACGCTTTTGTTTGTTGTTTGTTGTTCGTTGTTCGTTGTCTGCGTAGATTGATGATTGAGTGCGTGGCTCTATGGAACTGGAACTGGAACTGAAACTGGCAAGGGAGGGAGCGCGAGCGGGATTGCAGAGGTGCCAGCTGCGTCTCGGCCCAAGCTAAATAAGCTATTATGCGTGCTTCGAGCTTGGCTTGGCTTGGCTCTTTGGCCGGTTCGCGTTTGCTATGATTTTGATCGCCACTTTTGTAGGCCCCGCATAATTTACTTAATTATATTTAATTGAATTTTAAAGCTACCGGTTAAAGCAATCGACAGCGGTTTTCTTTTCTGGTTTCTAAGCATTTGTAGTCTTCAGACTTTACACCTCACACTGCCAGCCAGCTTCCCAGGCCTGAGCGAACGTGCTTCGCTGCGGAGCTGACAAATTTACGCCCTTTGCTTTGTGTTTCATCAGGATAACAGGATGACACTCGAACCATGTCCAATCTGAATCTGCGCAGTCAGTTTATTATGGCAATAAACGATACGGAAAAGTCAAACAAAACCCTTTTTGGGTCGAGGCGGGCTGGCGCAGAGCGGGGCGGCAGTTTCCCAGGACGCGTGACATAAATCAAAGGCCACACAGCCACGTAATACCACAAAGGGGATTTGTTCGGCAAATCCTTTGAGAATTGATTCGTGCACGCTAATAAGGCCAAACAGAAAACTAAATTATGCCCCGCACACCCATCCAGAAGCAGACAATGGGCTGCCAGAGCGATAGACAGCATTCGGCAGGACGAGGAGGAGTTGTTCTCCCATTCGATCGTTTCCTGTATCCGGAATGTGGTTCTCTAAAGCAAATGACATAATCATAATGAGATTGCCTCCGAGGCACTGAGCCGGGTGACTTCACCTCCTGGCGGCTGCTATGAATTTCAATTTCCATTTCCATTCCGATTCCCCTTCACATTCCCCTTCCCATTCTCATTTCAACCACCCCGCGATTGCGCTTAAGGGTGGCAATTAAAATGTTTGCTTAGCGCATAGCAGAAAAGAAAACATGAAACAAAATGGCCGCCGCTGCCGCGCAATGAACAATGGCTAGACGAATTCCGTACACCCCTATTCGAGTCGAATTCGCCAGTGTTGCAAGCTGTGCGGGCGATAAGTGAGCATGACGGAAGGTCTCGAGTGGTTCAGGGAGGGCTGCGCACACTGGATAAACTTGTTTTTATTTAACCAATATGGGGGATTATAATGAACCACTTTTATGCTTGCAATGATGTGCTAGTTGATGTATAATTATTTTTATTTTTTGTAAATTTTAGATTAAATCGAGTGCTCTTGAGCTCCTTATTTCTATTGGAACTTCTTTTTCAGTATACGAATATTTTTATATATATCTATATTAAGCTAATACCAATACATATTCACTTATTGATTTTATTCGTATTCATAAATATATACAAAAAATTTGATTAATATTAATTAATTTACTTATTTATTTACTTTAAATTTTTTGGCTATCGATTCATAAAATGTTTAATATTAATGAATGCAAGTATTTAAAATATATATTTACTCACGCTTTTAGTGAGTTTGTCTACTATTAATTATTGTATATGATACTTCTGATACTTTCCATATGATGAAAATTGCTCATACATTGTGATATAGACCATAAATAAATTCGCATATTTCTAAAGTTAAAAATACCTTTAAATTTCTATATATAATAAAAATTAATATTCATATATTGTTTAAAAAATATGAATACTTTCTGAATATAGATTCTATAGATGCATTAATTTAAAGAAAGTTTTAATTAATATATGTATTTAAGACAAGCAAGAAATTCAAAAAATTATGTATTTCGTCATTTTATTTATATTTTTTATTATTTATATACCTTGGCTTAAGGAATACATATCGAATTATAAGCTCAAATCAATATAGAAATAAATATGAAATCATTTCCTTTGTATTCCATATAAAAATATTGGCAAAAGCTGCTGAGCGATTTATTGAAAATAGTTTATACATATATAATTACTATTATTTACTTACATTTAGTGGAAATACGAACAAAGTATTCCTTTTTATTTGCTGCTAAGTACCTTTTGTTGTTTTGGTGTTAATCTTGATTCATTATCTGCCTGCATTGGTCATAAATAAATTTTTTTGTTTGGTTTTTGTCTAATCAAAACAAAAATGGCGATAACGAATCTTCAAAGACTTACGCCCAACTACATTCTATTAGCCATTTGAAGGTGCCGCGCCCATTTGGAATGCCAACAGGCTGTTTACCCCCTGCCTTGTCGTTGTTGTTGTTGTTGCTGCGTTTGACTCTTACCAACTGGCGGCGTACATTAATGTCCAATAAATTGTTGTCAAATGTCGCGCACCCCGTTGATTTTAATGTGGCTTAAATAGGATAATAAAACTAACCGCAGAGGAGATCGAAAAACAGAGACAGAGAGAGAGAGAGAGTGAAGACGACAACAGCAGACTGGCCAAAAGCAAGCCTGCAACAGAGGCAGTGCCCGAGCCAAGAATTTATTGTTCGCTTGTATATAAAATAGTGCGTTTTATATACCCCCACACACACATATGCACACACACATACGCACAGGTTGCTGCGGTCTGGGAGAGAGAAAAACCTATAACTTTTCCACTGAATAACAGTTTGATGTTGCACTCCAGCCAGGGGCAGCCAAGCGGATCGGAGCTGAGCAGAGCAGAGCAGCTAACAGGTGCTTATCGGAGTCTATCGTGACATTTTATTGGCTGCCCCAGCGGCTATATATGATGTTTATCAATGACCCAATGGCCAACGGTAGAGGGCGAGAGCCAGGGCAAGGGACAGACAGGCAGCTGTGCCTAATGGAAATGGAAATGGGAATGGAATAGGGAAATGGAAATGGAGAAGCCGCTGGAGCTCCAGCCATTGAGCATATGGAAATGAAGGTGCACATAAACAACGTTTTATGACTGACATGGCTGACAGTTCGTAAAACCGAAGACAGTCGCAACTGGAGCTCAAGATCGAGCCCAAGCTCGAGTGTGAGTGCGAGTCGGAGCTGGAGTTCGCTGGAAATTTACATCTTGGCGCGTAAATTGTTATTTTAATTAATTTTCTTGAATTTCATGAGCAAGGCGCACGCGTCGCTGCCAGTCAAAACAGATCACAACAAAACACTCAACGAGAGGGAGAGGGTGAGAGAGAGAGTGAGAGGGGGCAGAATAAGCTTGAAATTAATTTGGCCAATTTGTTGCCATACCCAAATCAGCAGCCCGCTGGGAGTTGATCAATTAACCATGTCCGAGTCTGAGTCGGCGTCTGAGTCGGCGTCGGAATTGGTGTCGTTGTTGGTGTCGCTGTTGATGTCAGCTCGAGTGCGAATCCGAATGCGAATGCGAATGCGACCAGTTCCGAGTAGGGGGACCACTTACTGCTTCAGAGGCGCCGCCTTCGCACATCTCTCCCAGAGTCCGAGTCCGTCTCAGTCTCAGCCTGCGTCTCAGCCAGAGTCTCATTCCCATTCACATATTCACATTCACAATTCACAGTCTCAATCTGGACGCGATTCCAGTGTCGCGGTGCTCAATCACAGACCACCCAAAAGGTCGGGCCTCCATTTGAGGGATGACTGTGAAGAACTGCGCGTGGGTTGCCCAAAAAATTAATTAAAGCTTTTTTAATGATGCCGACCGTAGCCGGGGCCGTGGCCGAATCGAGCTGGCCACGAGCAGACGCTGCCTTAATGATTGCTTTTCGCACCTTTTTGATGTGGCCAAGTGGCGGCGTTTTATCCCTCGCATTTATTAAGCAAATATTTTGACTCATGCAAATTGCCAAGCGAGGCGTGGGACATGCCTAAATAGACACCTGAAATGCGTTGAGCCAGGCAAACAGTTCCGATTCTCATTTTCTCTAAAAATATCACACACACACACATACATTTGTATGGGTGTATAAGCATATTCAAATGGTATATAAACTGATTGCTAATTGGAGCTGTTTTCATTGCATTGTTGGCATTGTTGGGCATGCAAATTATTAGCCAAATATATATCTGTTTGGTGGCTTAGTTGAACTTTGATATATTATTACTTGGATTTTTGCTATAAATTAAAAATAAAATTTGAAGTTTTTAACTGAATATTCATTTAAGGCTTTTCAGATGCTCTACAATTATTATACATATATACAATTATTATATTATGCAAGGACCATTGGAATAATATAGAAACAAGTTAATTTGTCGCTAGAAATTTTAGAAAGCTGCTACGAATTGCATTAGACATTATGAATAAAGAGGCTTTGCATATGTGTTGTATAAGTGGACTAATGGTAAACGACTATCAGACCAATAAAGTGAAGGCAAACGTAAGCGAAATTATAAGAAAAGCAACTCTTAACTATAGTTCCCAGTTTAACACATTTTAATAAATTTTAGCTTAGTTATTTCAGCGCAGAGCTTACATAATAAATACATAATAAATAGAATTAGAGCCCATTGAATAATCGAATATTCGACTGAAGAATTCATATACTGAATATAATTACAATATTTGAATTTTTTAATCATAAAATATTAAATAGAATTGTTCTGTCCTTTGTACATTTTTAAACCGAATTGACCATTAAAATAAATATTGAACTATTGCTTATAAAAAAATACTGGTTTTTCTATGCTTCTCGTTCATAAATATCTTATAATCATATAATATAAAAATATAATATAAATATTTATATATATAAATATATAGTAATTATATTTATATAAATATAAAGTATTTATTGTGTTGTTTATCTCAACCTAACTTTACTCTTCAGTTCTTTTCGAAAAATATATTTAATATTTACATATTTTTTAAATGAATTCATTTATATTTTCTCATTTGAATACAAATGATGGCGAAAATTACAATATTCAACTTTCATCTGCCATTTTGATCAATATGTTTTACTTGAGCTCTTTGATATATTTATGAATGCGAGATGCACCCCAGCGTAGCCCAATGGCAACAGCTGCACAAACTAAAGCAATAAACAGTAAGAAGAGCAAGAAGAAGCAGATAAGAAGATGACGAGGAATGAGGGAAGCGTTTTCGGCTTCCATTCAGTAGGCAGGTGACCAATCCCATAGGGCCAACAGCCAATGGGAGCACAAACAGCACGCGCACAAAGTTTTCTTTTCATATGTGAAAGAAAATTAATATTTGGACGCAAAAGAAAAGCAATAGAAAACTACAATAAGAGCCAAGAGAGAGGAATGGGATCTGTGGCTGCTGGCCAAAAGTCAACGGCAATAAAAATGCAGGCACAGCAGCCACAACACGAGCAGGAGCAGCAGCAGGAGCAGAAGCAGGAGTTGGAGTTGCGCGTCATGTTGACAACAAACTAAGGCAATAAAACCGAAATCAGGATAATGGCACAGCCGTTGCCATTGGCAGCCAGCTCGATGTTAGCAAATTAAATAAATCCCCCGAGCGGCAGATGTGCAGAGACAACGGACACAGGCCATGAGGCAGCAGCAGCAGCAGAAGCAAGAGCAAGAGCAGCGGCAGCCAGCAGGGCTCTGCCTGCTCATCATTAGGCCTCGCATTGTGGCCAGCGAAGCGAGCAAACAAGCAAAAGCAACAAATGACATTTCCAGCTATAAAATCAATTACATAATGAGCACGACGAGCCAACGGGGCTGGCTGGCAGAAGAGTACAGAGCACAGTAGAGCGAGAGAGCGAGAGAGCGAGCGAGCGAGTGTAGGGGATAGATTGGATTAGAGATTTGACTTGACATTAGGGCCAAGTCGATACAAAGGATCCTTGCGGTACATTTTTGGCCCATTTTGACTTCTGTGCGGTTAGGCGAATCAAAACAACAAAAACAAACGAAGAAAAAAGGCAAACGCATCCTGTTTGCAAAAAGTAAAGTGAGCACAATGCCAACGGCCACAGACAGAAGCTGGCCTTGCAGGATGCAGCGCAGCAGGACACGTGTTTGTTTGCCAAATAAAAAGGAAGGAACAAATGGCTATAACAAAAACTAGTTACAAAGCGACTTCTGCCACAAAAGCAAACAAATTTCATTAAGCAAAAACTGCCATCAGTTACACTTGCCAGTCGCCAGGACTTCCGAGAAGCCAACTCCTTGGCCCGACTCCCGCCTTAAGTTGGCCAACCTGCCAATGGCCTCAGGCTGGCTGCTTTGGTAAATTGAGTTTTTCTGCGGCTAAGGCAATTCGGGGCCTGGTTTTTTGGCCAAATTGTTGCGTGACTCAAATGTTTTCATCATTTTTGGTGGAAATAATAATTTGCCGTATAATATGCCTTAGCTATTAAATTATACCTCAGCAGCAACAAGGACACCAACGAACTCGGCTATGAGTAATGCCACGCGCGCCAAGTATTCCATCTGCCTCCCCCCGAGCAAAGCTGCCCCCAAAACTGCAGACATGTGTCACATTTTCCCCGGAGTGGGGGCAGCCCGGCATGAACAACTAAAATGTCAAGAAATGTGACAGCCAAATGATTGCGACGGACCCAATATGCTCTGCGTAATGGCCTGAAATAAGCAATCCAATTTGGCAGCAGGACGAAACTAGTTTGTCTATGCGAGCTGCATTCACCGTGACTCACTAATCGAACTTAAGTGAGCCATTATCAAATTAAGCTCCTTATTTGCTTAGATTATTGACCGAATGGGTCGGTAGATCAATCTTATGTTTAATTGAAAATAGTTTACTTAATAATACTGAGCAGAAAAAATGATTGACAACGGAAAATGCGTGCGGTTAAATGATATGTTTATTTGCTAACATTTTATTAAGTTTTTAATTAAAAAATAAAAAATATTATAATAGAAACACTTTCCTTTATGTTTATTTGTATAATTTAGATATGTATTATATGTTTAAGCTAGCTATCGTATACTTTATATAATCATAAACATTCATTTTACATATGTTTACATTTTTATTTATAAGTATTTTCCGTTTACTGAACTAGATAAACTTAAGATTATGCCAGCTTAAGATGGAAAAGCTAAAAATCAATAATAATTTGAAAAGAAAACTTTGAATAGATATGAAATGCATTGCAATGAAATGCATACTTGAATGGCCTTTGTTTTGTATATATGTATATGTCCAATATCAATAAAATAAATATTTATATATATGCTTTGTGTATAAAAATATATCAGAAAACTTTAGGTGAAAGAAATATAGTTATATATTATTGAATAGTTGGTTTTATGTAGGCTATATAGTATTTATATATTTTTTTTAAATGTTTTCTTTTTTAAGTTGACTATATATTTGTCAATATTCTCAATAAATAAATGCATATTCATATTTTCCAGTTCTTTCTATATTGCTTAACAATAATAAAAATATTTTCCAGTACTAAATTTATATAATACATATTTTACATTAAAAATTAATAGACTTAAATATAAAAATTTTATTTAATATCCAAATAATTTATGAGTTTGGTCATTTTGGGTTAAATAATTAATTTGAACTTTAACGCGCTAAAAAAAAAAAATGATATATGCATAAATGTTATAATAATTAAACACTATAATATTAAAAAAAAATATTACAGATATATTATATACATTATGATATATTGTATATCAAATAATCACTTAGTCTTTCAGCCTACATATAAATAATATCCAATATCCACAGAGCATAATGAAATAAAAAGAAAGAAGCAGATGAGCAGCTGCTCTAAGCGCTTTTATGATATTTTCAGCGCAAACCAATCAATTTTATAGCCCTGTTCGTATATATAAAGAAAAAATATAAGAGAAAGATGTGAAACGCAAATATTGGAGTGACTGCAAGAAACGAACTCGTAAGCGGAAGATATACGAGCGCCAATCAACCATTAACATGTTCACTAATTTTACGATCCATATTATAAACGTTTTCAGATTTTTCTTCTTTTTGTTACGTTTCGCCTTTGTTTCTGCGAGACTCGAAAATGTGGAATCACAAACCGATCATAAAATATTATCGGGCGGATTATAAAATTTTATGCGCAATTGGAAACAGTTAACAGCAAATTCTCAGATATGAGAGTAAAATCCAACTCAGAGCTCATTTCAATACAAAAGCCGCCTCCAGCTTGGGCCAAGAAAAGAACTTGTCAACAATATTTTACGAGCGCGTCGAGAGTTGTTTTGTTGTTGTTGTTGTTGTTATTGCTGTTGTTGTTGTTGATTTTTGTATACAGAAAAGAAAAGACTGTAAAAGCCAAATTCAAAAATCGAAAATCGTTAAACGCGCTGACGACGCCAACAGCTGCGACTCTCTCGCAGAGCAAAGAAGAGAAAGATATGGAGATATGGAGATGTGGCGATGTGGAGGAGCCACCAAATCGACGACAGCCATATTGAAAAACTTGGCGCGGGAACAGAGGCAAAATGGAGTTGCCTCAGGGGCCCCCGAGCCGCATGGAAAACCCATAAACATAAATAATATTACTATATATACATATGATACACAAGAGCGAGGTAACTCGCCGGAGCGATCGACACAGATGCATAACATATGTATAAATTACTATATAGACATACCTGTGTGTATCGCTATACCTGCGATACGTGCATTAAATGGGACTTGTATATTTAATTTATGATGCTTCGCCGCATTTTTGATTGTGCCCAATACAACAATTTGATCGCTGCGCTATCAAGTCGAACGTTTTGTAAATGATCGATGATTGATTTGTTGCCCAGTCCGACCCCAACCCCAACTCCAACGGCGACTGCGACCCTAGCGGCTCTCGGCTGCCATTGACTGGCGTAGCAACAAATTATGTGGCCATACTTTGCATTAATGTGTACAGCCCGAAAACGGTAAACAGCAGCTGCAATTAAGTCCAACGCGTTCGCCGTAGCTGCAGCAGTTGGCATCACAGCCTGGGCCGAGCCGAGCTGCTGAGGCGGCCAGCCAGCAATACTTTTAATATGGCGTCTGGCCATATGCGCAGCAGTTCCTAATTGTGCTCGAGCTAGTATAGAGACGTCCCGGACCAAGCAGCAACCAACTGCCGCTGAGAACACCAAAAGCGAAACAGGAACCCGCCATAAACAGTTTGCCCGCCACAAGGTTTATGAATATGCAAGCGAGTCGTCGGGGCGTGGAGTCTCTAAATAGGCGCTGACCGCTGAACAGACTCCGACATCGACTACATGGACTCCAACTTTTACTGACTCCAAAAAAGGCAGCAGGCAATAATCCTCGCACAGTGGATTCTAATAAAAATGACAACAGTTTAGTCGAGAATATATTAGAAATCTATATAAAGTATTGTATGATATATGAGTTTTTGAATGCCCAAACTGCAATACGATATATAAATGTAAAAGATATACAATTATTATATTAATATATTATTCTGTAGTATTATAATATAGTATTTTATTACACTATGTTAGTACAGTATTGTATTATATATAGTATTATAATAATTATTAATATTATTTATTAAAATTCTATCAATTTATGCAGCTTGAAAGAAAACTTTCCGAGTCCCTCTATTTTTTTTTTTTTTTTTTTTTTTTTTTACCTTTATACCTATATATGAATATTTATATTTAATATATATTTAGCTTGATATACAGACTTACATAACCCACAGCCAAGTCAAGCGCAAGATAATTTTAAAAAATAAAATACTTTTCATTTAGAACCGACATCCTCTATAACTAGAGCAATCTCATCATAATATATTCAAATATATAAATAAATTTACAAAGTTGTATGCCAAAAATATTGAAAATATATAACAAAGCCAGACTTCAAGCAAAACCCTTGCTTACATAATAGAAAATGTTTATAAAATAAGTTTCAGGCTAATAAGCTAATGAGAATATATCAACTCATTTAGGCATATCAACTCAGTCAGGCAATCTTGAACCCCGAACCACTTGAATGGGCAACCATCACACTGCTGCATATCCGATGATTGCTAGAGACTTTGCTAAAGTTGCAAATTTATTGTTTTCTATAAAAATTTTTTATTTATTTATGGACTTTAGCGTATTTAAACAACAATTGATCTAAAATATTAGCAGACTAAAAATGTCAAGTTCTGTTTATTTCTATTTGAAATATCTGTACCACTGTGCATGGTCTTTTCTTCTACATCTCGAGCTCCATCTCGAGTTTCCTTTGCGGCACTCCATTAGCCAAATGCAGAAGTCCCACTTTAGTAAGCGTCTGATAAGTAAAGTGGAAGTGGAGCTCCAATAAAAAAAAACAGAAACAGGCATAATTTGCGAACTGTCTGTGCTCCCTCTCCCTCTCCCTGTCCCTCTCTGCCTCTATCTCGCTCTCTCAGTGCCTGTCTGAGTGTTGATAAATGCTATCAGTGGCTTTTTTGGCAAATGTGCGGCGCCCCCTCCATATCGGCAACCATATCAAGCGATATTTTATTTTCGGTTTATAAATGATGTGCTGCATCCTGGCAGGCAAACAAATTACAACATGTTGGACCGTCATGCTGTGTAGCACACACACACGCACACATGCACACAGAGACAGACAATTGGAAAATACATTAGGGCAATCAAACAACCAAAAATTGAATTTGATAATGTGGCTGCGCTGAGAGAGGGTAGAGATGGAAAACTAAAACCCATGTTCTCTAATGCCACTGGCCATAAATTTTCCAATGTTGCTGTCGTTGTGGCTATTGTTGTTGCTGTTGTTGCTGTTGATGCTGCTGCTGCTTCTGCTGCTGTTGATGTTGATGATGATGATGGCAAGCAAGCGCACATAAAACCCTAAAAACCAATCGCCGTGTATATTTACGTAGTTGCGTATCATCAGCCATTCACAGAAAGATTACATGCAACGCGCCATCGACACAGCCGCAACATGATGAAGCAGCAAAATTTCTAAAATGGACGTACAACACGCAATCCATACAGTGTGTATATGCATGTATGTGTGTGTGTATGTTTTCGAGGGCGTTGCAATATGCTGTTGTCTGTTTCTGTGTGAGCTGCTGTGCGGCAGCTGCGCCCAAGTGCTAATAATCTCATAGTTCTGCTCAAGCAATCAATAGATACAAACTCCCAAAACTCACATGCATGGACTTATCTAGATACGGGCAGCAAATGGAGCTGCTGGCTGCAAAATTGAAAGCCCTATTTACCATAAGGCCGCATTAATCTAAGCTGTTGCCACAGCGCCCCAGCCACATTCAATTTTTCAGTTTCAGCTCAGTTTTTGTTGTTGGTGTTTGCTTTTGCCTGGCGGAAATAGCTGGCTCCTCCTCCTCCTCCTCCCCCTCCTTCCACAACAGTTTTGTGCGCTGTCTGTTGATTTGTTGGCATTATCTTTTAATATGCACAAAATGGCGTGTCAAACGCTTACAATTTTTCAATCAATTCTCCCAATCGCCAAGAAACAAACTGCGATTAAAAAAAGCCAACGAAAACTAAGCGAACTGGAGGCTGGCTCAGAAACTCTTGGCCGCTGGCTGTTGTCAAATATTTAGGTTTCCCACAATGCTTCATAAGCCCTAAAACGAATCAGATGCAAATTTAGCGCGTGCTGCGAGCATTAAATGAAAAGCTTTTTAAAGAGATGGCTTTACCAACATTAATTTATAGTCTGAAAGAAATGAATCAGATGCAAATTAAAGACGTGATTCGAGCATCAAAATCGAATCAATTTTCGATGGAGTTTTCTACAGAGATGTCTTCAAAAGAAATGTTTAGCTAATAGCTATGCATGAATCTTTTTAAAAATAATTGTGTAGTTTACATAATTATTATTTTTATTTTATAAATAAAATTGTATTACAATATAAATAAGTATTTATTTATTTAAATAAATATATAAATAAAATGCAAAAATAAAATTATATAAAGAAAAATTAAGTTTTTTATAAAAAAGTTTATTATGATTATAATAGATATAAAACTGTCTTTATTAAAATTATAATAAAAAAAATATACAACTATAGATCAAATTTGAAAGTACAGTTGCATACCAACAAAGGATAACCAGAAATCATTAAAATATGTGTATTACAAGTAGGAGAAAATAGAATACTTAGTTTAAGAACTTGTCTAATTGTTTTCAATCCAATCACTAGTTTTAGCGACTTCAAAATCTAGTCTAACTAGACTTCTCCTACATTTCTTCACATTGATCTTAGCAATTCTCTGCAGCTGCTGCTTCCCAACGGTGCTCATCAGTCCACATTGTGAGTATTCATAAGCAATTAGTTGCCCCACTTACTCAGTCAAGCAGCTGTCGCACTTTCACCGACACTTCACAAGCATTTCCGCACTTCCAAGAAGCCCAGCCCGACTGTGGCCAGAGCTCTAACTAGCTCATTAATAGCAATAAATGCCTAACAACAACAATTGCCATTCCATTCACACACACACACACACAGAAGAAGCACAAACCAATGACAAATCCCAACCACAAGCCACTTTCGTGTCGACGTCAGTTGTTACATGGACTTAGACCTGGATCTGGATGTGGATCTGGATGTGAATGTGGATGTGGTGAGCATTGCTATTTGACGACGGCTGTCATGGCAAGCAGCAACCCCTCGGCTAAGCCGTCTCAGCATCAGCAGCAGCATCAGCAATTGCTTCAGCTAAAGCCTTGGACTCATCCCCTCGTTAGCACAGCGTGTAAATCAGCCAAGTAGTTCTCGCATTTTCACACACGCACGCAATTTTCCGACCACACAACCCGCACAGAGCAAATGTTACGCCTCCCTCCCTGCCACTCGGACGCCTCTTCTGGCACTTGCCAGCACAGATGCTGGGCGCCATTTTGTGCTGCTGAGTGGATTTACGAGGATGTGAACATAAAGCCGGGCCGCGACAGGCAAGAGGCGGGAGGCGGGAGGCGGGCTTGACGTTGTGGCAACATTTGTGGTTAAGTATCAGTTACACGTCCATTGACAGCGTGCACATCCGCATGATAAATGCCTTTTAATAATAAAAAATAAATGTTTTTATGAAACATTTACGACTGATTTGCCCGACCTCTCTTTCTGCCCCTCTTTCTCCACTAGCTGGCATCTCACATGCTCACATATGTACACATACATATATGTATGCATGTCTAAATGCTCATATGTATGTGTTCGACTATGAATTTATTCTGGATTTCGAAATTGATCAATGACTATTGCTAAGTCATGGTCTGCTGTTACTAAACTAAATGCAATTCACCTTTACGAATAAGCGAATTATATGTTAGGTAAAGTTAGGGCTGCTCAAGAATAATGAATATAAAATATTTTGGATAATTTTTATTTTAATTGCGTCGATAAATTGAACAGAATGCTAAAAAGGAGTCACAATATTGCCTTCGGGTGTACTTATAGCATAAATTATTAAACGGACAAAAATCATCATTTATCTTTTATAGAGTTGAATCACTATAAAATTCAAACTAACTCAGAAATTAGGGCGTTCGGCTTTAAAGCCACTTGAAGGAGCGTATTTTCTACTAAAGCGTAATGTGAAGTCAGCCATGATAAGGATTTCGATTCTATTCGAAATTAAAAGTAATTTTGTAAAATTGTTTATACTTAATAATACTGCAATCTACATGATTTGTGTTTTTTTTTTTTTTTTATTTATGAAAAGTAAAAAATAAAATTCAAAAATATTTAATAATTTAATAATCCCAATCCTCAGGGGGAATGGTTAAATAATATCAAATTAACAGAAAACTGAAAAGTTTTAATCAAAATATATTTATTATTTTTGAATAATTAATTATTATAAAATAAATAATATAATTATAAATCTACTACTTAGTTAGCTGTGCATCAACAACAAATTAGTCATATTTGTATTATATTCATATTTCTTAGATTACATTCATATTATATTAGGAGTGATCATTAGAATTAAAAATTCCTTTAATAAGCTTTAACTTACTAAACTACACAAAACATTAGAAGAAATTCCCTAACTCATGCTGATCGAAGAGTTTACTAGCCTTTGTACACAAATATATTATTTGAATCCAACAAAATTATTAAGACTTTATATTGATGGAAGACTTAACTACATTTAGATTTTGACTACTTCGCATATAGGCTAGATTATCCTAGATTCTAAAACAAAGTCCATAAACCAACTGCTGCTGCACATCTCTGATGCTGTTGCTCCCGACAAACGCCTTCCATGAACTCCGCTCCTGAGCACTTTGCTCAGTTCAGACTTAAATATAGGTTTGTTTATTTTAAAGTTCTGCGGGTTGCATAAAATTCTTGATTGGTTTTTAGCTGAGTTCACTCGACCAACAAATTGCTCCATTTCAGTTTCTTTTTTTCTCCCTCTCTCTCTGTTATTTTTTGTGAGCTCTGTCGGAAATATTTGCGCAAATATCTTTATTGGCAAGCATTTCAAGCCATTTCAAGCAACAGTCGAAAAAAGCATTCAATAAACGGCCAAGTTCTTTAGTTTGGTTGCGGCCATGCTGGATTCCAGGCATCATTAAGCAAAGCAACACTCGAATACATAAGGGCCTGCCCCGACTCGGGCCCACCTCACCTGGCAGGCCCCAGAGTGGGTCTCGGCTACCAACGATTCGTGTCCGCGCACCATAACGCAATTGAGACCCAACTGGTCGCTGAGGCGAACTGGTCAAATCGGGACCAGCCATCGGGATGGGCATAGGGCTCGGCGGAGGGGCGGCTGGTAGATGGGAGATGGGAGCTGGAACTGGAAGCCAGCGTAGACGGCGTCGTGGCTGTAGCTTTCTACCTGCCACGCATTTATTAAACACGATCGGGCAGCGGGCTGCTCCACACAGCCACAACACGTTTTGCTACAACTTCACTTGATTGGAGCTGGGACTGGGGACTGCAGACTGCAGAGTGGAGACTGGGGACTGCACTTAGGCGTTTACCTGCTGGGACCCAAGGCTTGGGACTAAGGCTAAGAATTGGCATTGGGGGCAGCGCGTGCAGCAAGCAAACGCGAAAACGTTAATTAAGATTATGAAGTCATAAGACTTGCATGTGTGTGTATGTGTGTGAGTGTGTGTGCTTGTGTGTGTGAATCCTTGGCCAGGCCACGAACCGGTTGCGAGCCGCTGGCCAACCAAGCTGCACGATCTTCACGCGAGTTGATTTTTAAGTCAACAACTTGATTTTCCAGCAATAACAAGATTAAATTATTTAATTTTTTGCCTCATTTGGGGTCCCATGGAGCTGATTGCCGGGAACTTGGCTGACGGGACGATGGGACGACGAGCCGACTCTTTGATTTGCTAAAAACGACGCAGGCGACGCAGCTCCACAGTTCACTTGAGACTTCCTAATGTCGTATTATAATTACGTGGCAGGGGACGGGGGCAGGAAGAGACTGCAGGGATGACAGAGGCTGCGGCTGTCGCAGCTTAAGTGGCTTTTAATGCTAATGTATCGAGCGGCTCTATGCCTTGAGAGCCTAAGAGCCTTTGGCAATTCGAGCTCTTCACTCTCAAGCCTCTTAGGAGCAACATTTAATTATGATAAAGTTGTAAAATCGAACAATCGATAGGCAATCTCTCCTGACTGGGGTCAACCAACTAAGCCAAATTACATCAACTAGGCTGGCTAATGAATTCATAATTCAATACGCACGCAACGCAGTTATTAATTGGCCTAATCTCTGGTACACTAAGGCTCAACTTTTGGAAACCACCCTCCGAGTTCTGCTGCAAATGGCGCTCGCTAAATGCTGCCATGCGCTTCCGTTCCGTGTTTTCGGCCATGTTAGGGATCGCTTGGCAGGGATAGTTTTAATTGCCGATAATTAGGCGACGGACGACGGACGACATTAACAAGAACCGATTTCCACTTGCCCACTGCGCTAATGAAATTATAAGCCCACCAGCTAGCCCCACTCCTTGGCCAATGAATTATGCAGCGCCAAGCGAATATTAATTGCAGCCGTCTCTGTCTCGCATTGCGTGCGCAGCCACGAACAGTGTTGTTTGTTGTTGTATCAGTCAATTTGTTGCCTTCGACTTGGCGCTCGCCCACTTCCAAGCAGGCGGCCTGCCATTGTGGGCGTGCCTGCCGTTGGGGGCGTGCGCGTTGTCTCAAAGTTTAAATTTTCAACTTAACCTCTGAGCTTTTCCGGTGGGCTCACCAGGTGGGCAGACCAGGCAGGGCGCGGAAACATGTTGTCCATGCCGCCACCCGTGGGACTGGCCGACTCGCCGTTCATTTTGCAATTTCTATTTGATTTTCATTTTCTAATTGAATGGAAAATTTAGCAGCTGTTGAAATAATGCCACAGTGCTTTGAAATCGATTTTATGCTCGGCTGGAAATTGCCTACCAGTAAATATATATATGTAGTTAAATTGCGATTATGTATAAGTACATAGATTGAAGTATTTTGCAGTAGATTTTCTATTTTATATATAATTATAAAGTGTCCATTTTTTGAGAACTATGTAGCATAGTAAAACCTTAATTATATAATATACATATATAATTTTTATATAATTTTAAATTTCTATTTTTATTATAAAAAGTTTAAGAATTTACAAAAAAATAAATAAATAAAAATTATATTATATTATTACTATATATTATATTGTATTATTATATTATTTGAAAATTCATTGTAAGGCGTAAGGTAGACGTAAAGTAATAATAATAGAATTAAGGATATAGCCAGAGTGAAAATAAGCTTTCGCTAAAATATTATCATATAATTTAAATCTTTTAAGCAAATAGAAGAGGGTCAAAAGAAAAATCGAATGGTAATTGCCTACCTATACAAAATATAAGAAAAGTATAGGGTTTAAAATCTGTATTTAAATATAAAAATATAACCTAAATAATAATTATCCATAATTAAGCTAATATAAAACCTGCGACAAATTTAAATATGAAACACTTAAGAGCTGCAGCAGGCAGTAATTACTCCACAGCTCCTCCAAAAAAAGGGGGGACTTCCATTCATTAAAAAATAATATATACGTAGACAATTGGGCCAGTAAACAATTTCATGCGTTCATAGGTAGACAAACTAAACTTTAGTTAATTACACAAACACCCACGCACACACAAACATACACATACACACTCATAAACACACATATATTTATAGAGTCTAAGTAGCGCTAGCTGGCCGAAAAACCATCATAATTATAATAACATATATTTAAGCTAATAACTGAATTAATTAAAATCTCATTTTAACAGCGCCAGCAAAAGGAAATGAAAATGAATATGAGAATAGAAATTGGGAGAGGAATGTGAATGGGAATTAGAAATGAAGTTAGAGGAGGACAGACAGAGAGAGAGAGAGAGAGAGCGCGCGGGGGTGGACTGACTGAATTTTCGGGTATGCTGGCTAATTAATTTTAGCCTTGGTATACAGAGAGAAAATACAACGCAGGCCCAAACACACGGCCATTGCCAGTAAACCCATAATTAAAAGTCCAAAAGCAGCGCAAACACAACTTTTACGACACTTGATTAGGGTCAAAAAAAAAACAAAAATTCTGTTTTTTTCTTTTATTCGGGTAGGAGCCCAAAATGACCAAAACAATATGCAGGCAACGACAACTGCTGTCTCGCTCGCACAGTCAACACAACGTTGCCCGTTGGCCAGGCCTAATTAATTCAATCTGTGCACTTACACGCTTATCAAAATGCCGCTGCCAGCGAAAGGCAGAGCAACCCACCCAAAGCCCAGCCAATCGACCCGAAGAGGGGGGCGTGGGCGTTGAGGGCGTTGGTTTGTCATGATTTTTAATTAACTTGAAATCAACTCAGCTCCGGCCGGTTGGACGCCTGCTCCTGCTGCTGCTGCTGCTCCTGCTCCTGCTGTGCCCATCGGATGGTTTTCTCCTGGTTTCTGTGCATAATTTGATTACGGCTTATCGCCAGCGCCGGATCTTGTTTAGCTCGTTACGTGCAAGCCGTGACATTTTCACGCAATTGTTGTGTTTGTGTTTGTGCCCAAGCAGGAGGCAGAGACAGAGGCAGGGGCAGAGGCAGACGCTAGTCCTGGGTCGTGGTCTCGGTCTCGGCCTGAGCATGGGCCTGGGACTGGGTCTGCCCATTTTCGCCAAGTTTATTTACTCTCGCTGGCGTCAGATAATAAATTGCCTCGGCCTCGGGCACACCCACGCACTTTGCACGCCGGCAAATGAACAACAAACAGCCACAAGGATAATAAAACGATTTCCGCAACGTGCCATAAAATCCCTCGAGCAATTCAATTCAATCTACGCCGTGGAGCCAGACCACCCCAGCTCCAGTTGCTGCTCCAGCATTTGCTGTTATACAAAGAGAAATCTCCCTTCCTTCACTCCCTCTCTCTATCTCTCTCCCTCTGTCTTTGGGCCAAATAGGTATTTGATCTTTGCAGCGTCAATTTGTAGTAAAAACACGCGCGTTTTTATTATTCCATCAGGGCAAAGTAGAAACCAAGTAGAAACGACGCGACGTCAGGGGTTGAAAACCCAAAACCCCGGCACCGCATCAGACACTCCCCTGTGTGCCATCAGCAAATTAGAAACGTTTAGAGAGCCCTAAGGGTTGCTAGCGCCGGCCGTGGCAAGGGCACAAGGATGACGACAACGATGGCGCAGGATAATATGGCCCCGTTCTCTATCCACCAACTCGTCGACTGTGCGTGTGATGAGCGCCAGATTCTCCATATTGTTAGGGAAAAACGAAACGTAAACCGAAAAGCGCTTTATTGAATTAAAATTTAATTGAAAGACAAGCGCGTGAATACATTCGAGTCCAATAGCCGTGAATGGGTGGGTTGAAGAGCAGGCAGGGCTCGTACATCCCAGAGCAGGCATGTTAAATTAAATTATTAAAAGTAAATATTACTGCATTATTTTAAGTGAATATCCCTTCAATATACACTGCGTATGAGTATTTAAATATAAAAATTCAGTAAATTAGGCTTATGTTTTAATATTAAGAATAGCTTTTCTAAAGCAAGGAAGAAGAGCAGAGTAATCCCTACAGATGTAATGAATCTTCTTAATATAGTTTTCCATTCAAATTACCAATTCTTAACTAAGCTGAGGCATATTCAGAGATACATAATAATGCTGTATATATGATAAAGCAGATATATTAGATATATTACAACTAGATATAAATCAAATATCACCAAAATGTTAAAAATTAGAGCTAGATATAATATATTATAGTCAAAGATCGCAAACAAAAACGTATATAGTGTGTACACATAGAATATCTGTAAATAATAATATATAATTATATAATATACATATATCGCGTTGAGAGTTCGGGGAAGCTGTTTATTTAACAAATGTTGTCAAAATGCTGATGTGTGAGCACATTTTAAAATTAATAGTTATTTATTATTATATTATGAATAAATGATTTCCATAGAAACAAACACATAAAGAAAATAGTAACAAATATGTTTTTAAATTTTTTATTTTTATAGTTTTTATTTGTAAATGTTATTCATTTTACTAAATTTTTATTTTTATTTATTTTTTTTTTTTTTTGTGTCTTTAACTAGACAGAAACATAAATGACTAAATAAAAATAGCAAATAAATAAAGAATATAGAAATTATAGAAATAAATAATAATATAAAATAATATTAATGACTGCCATCTCATTTATGTGATAGTCTTATTATTTTATTTATATTAATAATGATAACAAGCTTAATAATAATAATAACATTTTTTATAATACAGTCGACTTTCGATAATTCAAAATGGCAACGGGTCAGTTTTTTTTTCGATTTACACAGATATTCAAATTATCGAGAATTATCGGGAATGTCATTTTTTCAAGGGGATAGATTTATCGCGACTTTCGACTTTAACAGTGAATCCACTTATAAAACTGCAATCAAAGCAAACATTTGCCGAGTTCTGTCCGCAGCGAGAGGCATGCGCCTTGAGTGCGAGACAGCTGGTAGCTGGCATCGCATGGAAGCAAAGTGCAGTTAGAGACAACATTTCATTCGAGTTATAATTGTTGTTGTTGCTGCTGGAGTAACAACTGTATAGAGTCCATATAGGGCGGCCAGTTATGAGCAACAGCAATAGGAACAGCGCGCCGAGAGCTCGAATGTAATTATGAATGATTATGCGCATGTGTACGATGATCGTGCTCGATAGTCGGAGGGAGGCGAGGGGCAAACGGAGCGGAATGAAGCCGGTCGGCCTCGTTGATTAGCTGTCACTATTGACAGCCGCTGACGACAATTATTTTATTGTCAGCGGCAAAATATGGACGCCAATTGCAGCGGACGTCGCGTCGTCGGGATGCCAACAACTTGTTGGGGGCCGCATTTTTGCCAGTTGGCCATGTTGGGCTAGCGTTTTACAAGTGGCTACATAACTTGGCCAACAATTGCCAACTGTTGTGGCCCGAGGCCCGGGGCCACCCAAGCGCCAATTGTCGCCGCTCGGCATCTGAAAGAAGAAAGGAAAATAAAAGGAAAGAGAAGAAAAGAAAAGTCAAAGATCTGTGGCACAATCCGCTTAGGCAATTGGCCCAGGATGTGTTGTGTCTAAATATTTACGGGATAACAAATGCATTCACAGTTGGCCAACTTTGGTTCCTCTGCAGCGGCCACATCAAACGCGCACGCACCGAGGTGCAGGACTCGTATTTTGTCAACTCACAAATTGCCTGGCATTGGCTCATCCCATTGTCCGCTGACCTGTTATCCTGCTATCCTGCTATCCAGCGTTATCCTGCCAGCCTTATTTATGGGCTCAGATCTGAGCAGCCGCCGCCGCTCACGGCTCGGCCACCCGCACGCAGCAGCGTGAGAATATCTGTTTCCTGGAATTTCATGAGCTCAGCTCGAGCGGCGCTTGGACAGCGCGAACGTGAGCTGCAGCCGCTGCAACGGATTGGGCGATTGACTCTCACAGCCGAGATTGAGATTGAGCGCATTTATGGACAAACTTTGGCAAGCCGCAGCGCACTTAAATGGTCTGCTGCCTCATTTATGATTCGAGCGGACCCATAAGCGGCCATAAACGACAAACTGCGTGATCTGTGCGTGGCATTTTATAACGTGCAACCCCATCGCATCGCATCGCTTCGCATCGACTCGAGTTAATGGGCCATCGTCTCCGGCCTGATAATGTTGCAGCCATAAGGAAGACGGGCGGTAGGCGAGGGGCCGCCGTAGGCAGGCGTCAATTTCACTTAGGCAATTTCCTTGGCCCAGACGCGCTGGGCATCTGTTAAGCATCTCGTGCCACAAGGCAATCAAAATTATTACACCCAGCCTGAACAAAAAACCCTCCAAACATCGCTCAACGGCCATAACTGAAACGCCCACTAAAGCCAAGTTAGTTGACTGCTGTTGTTGCTGTTGCTGCCAAAAACAGCAAATACACAAAAACAACAAAGTGTGCATGACTATATGGTGAATGCACAACCATTTAATACCCTGCCATTGTCAAGCTGCTGGCATAACAAATCGTAGACGTGAGGAATGTAGAATACATTTCATAAGAGAGTAACATAAGATGACATTAAGAATGACTTTAGAATGTTCTTAATAGAGTGTTGAGTGATTAAGGAAAATTTACAAATATATACATCTACATACATATATACCAAATAAATTAATAAATTCATAAATAAACAAATTCAGCAAATAAAGTAATTTAAATAACCATAAAATATATACATATACCAAATCGAATCTCTGTAACCCAAACCTCCCTCAAATATTTATTTAAAAAACCCTTAAAAATTAATTGTATATTATTTAACAGTGTTATTATTATCTAAATGAAGTAGTATATTTGTTCATACCTATAATACAATTTTGCCAAGGGTATAATTACATACATATTTATGTATATAGACAAAGTTTAAATTGCAAATTATTCTAATGCAGCATAACTGTTCTTTGTGAGAACAATATTTTAGCTTTCTTAAAAATTTATTATTCACTTTTAGGTTCAAATTGGACTAAAGATCTTGGTAAGAAATGTTTCATATTATTTTCTTTTAGTTTTTTTAATATTATACTTAATTTAAATATACAAAATTTAATCAAATTATACTTTTGAATCTTCGGTAATGTTTTTTTAATACTCGCTTGACCAGCAGTTAATAATATAAGAAAGGGTTGAGAAAAAATAAAAACTTATACAATTTAAAATTTATCAACATTATTTAACTACCATATATCCACATATCCAATACCAAAGAATACATTTTCAAAATTAATAAAAATAAAAAATAATACATTTATAATTAAAATCTTATTGCCTTACAATTTATACAGCCAGCGAGGGTATTCGAAAATTATTCTTCTTTGCCCAAAAGCCAAGCAACACCCAAAAGAGTCACGCGCTTCTTCGATACGATGAAAACGTGAAGTCGAGTCTGAGGTTGAAGTTGAGGCTAACACCAGAGCTGAGACTCCAGATTGCATGACAGGAGGCTGGCAGGAGGCGCAGGACATGCCCCCCAATAATAATAATAATAATAATTATAATAACACAGCACTTGTGTATTATGGCCAAAAAGTAAAGGCTGCTGATGCGGTGATTATGATTTTAATGGAACCGGCCAGTCGCTGCCACAAAAACCTAATAAAGCAACAAATTTTCATTTCTTAATAACAGCTCAGCGCCTTCATTGTTGCTGTTGCTGCTGGCATTGTTGTTGTCCGGAATTTAAACTTATTAACCTTATGGCAAAATGGAAAATGAAAAATCAACAAGTGCTGAGCTCCAACTTAAATTAGCTTGATTGGTTTATGTTGCACAAATTGTATGAAATTGGCCAAAGAAAAAGATTGCCGAAGCGTGATCCTAAGTGAACTGCAGCATTTAAGCAATAAACTGAGGGAAAAGCGAAGGACCTAAATAGACTGCCAGATTATGCAATAAAGTTTATATTAATTTTAATATGAGAATTAATCAGTTGATAGTTATGTAGTTGTTATTATCTGTTTAGAACTTTTATTACTACAATATTAAGTCATATTTATTAATATGCATTAGATTGCCAGTTCCTAAAACCCAAACCTTCCGCATTAGATTGCCAGTTCCTAAAACCCAAACCTTCTGCAATAGTCGTATAACTTATATCTTCTATTCTCTTTAAGTCTCAAATGGAAAATTTTATAGAGCGATTTGGGGAGTCAGAGACTGACGGTGATGTTTTTGAGAGGGAATGATATATATTTATTTAGAGATTTCTATTCTAGCCCTATCTAACTTTGCCTATGCCCGACTTTTGGTCTTTGTCTATTTATAATATTTTTCTATATATAATTTTTTCCCTTTCAACCTCTCTCTTTATATTTTCTCTCACTATGTGGCTTAACTCTCTCTCACTCACTCTCTCTCTCTCTCTCTCTCTCTCTCTCTGTCTGTCTGTCTCTCTCTGTCTGTCTCACTATCTCTCTCTCTCTCTCTCTCTCTCTCTCTCTCTAACTCACTCTTTCTCTCTTTTTTATCTTTCTCTCTATGTCTGAATTTTTTCCCTCTATCTCTAGGTCGCTGACTCTCTGTTTTTCTCTCTTCACCGTCTCTCGCTTTCATTCTCCCTCTTTATATCACTCTCATTCTCTCCCAGTCACCTTCTTTCTCTCAATTTCTACATCCAAGACATACAGCTAAGCTCCCTATATCTGACAGCAGAACTCCATTAGATTTCAAAATATATTACTATTTAGACCATACCTTCTTTTTTAAATAATTTTGCTCTTCCACAAAATGAAATCTTTGCTCAAGAAACTCCATCTAAATTGACGTATTGAAAGTTTCAGCCTCTCACAAAATATCCAATTATGTTTTGCCCTAATTCCACGAAGTGCGGGCCCAGCAGCTGGCATCCATAAAGCATCGCGAGTAATCTCTGACAAAAGTAAGTTATTTCCTGGCGCTGCGATTGCGCTGCCCTTGCCCTTGCCCTTGCCCTGCCCTGCCAAGTATCTATACCCTGCCCCTAGCTCCACTCCATGCCACTTCACTCCTAACTAAGTTTGCCATTGCAAAGCGCTGGCGGTCAGAAGGCGAAGATGGTGCTCGGAACGTGAATGGGCGGGACGAGAAACTCGAACGTGAACGTGAACGCGAACGATTGCAGGTCTAAATATGAATACTGAACAACATGGCCATTTTAGAAATTCATGGAGCAGACAATCCACAGACAACAGCAGGTCCCACTCCAGGCCAGGCCAGGCCAGACTAAGACCAAGTCCAAGTCCAAGTTCGAGCCTGGTCGTTGCCATAAATGGCCAACTCTTTGCTCCTAAGTAAGTTATAAATAATAACTGGCATGTTGTAAATCAAAATTATCAGTTTGAGTTTGCGTTTGCGTTTGCCCTGCGTAGCAATTGTTCAACTTGTTCGAATTGTTCTCTATATGCCTCTCCCTTTCTCTCACTGTGCCTGCCTGTGTCTGCGTGTGTGTCTGTGTCTGGAGTGCAATTCAAATTATGGACATACGTACGGACTACGATTGCGGCTGGGCTGATTGCACCTCTGCGATGCGAACGTAATTATGAGCCACCATTTGTAGCCCAAGGGGTCAGCTCTGAAGAGAGAGAGAGAGAAGTAGAGGGAGAGGGAGAGCGCAGGCAGTGGAGGCCGGTCAAGCGTTTAGCTGAGCCCCAGACTGATGCGTTTCTTATTGCATTTTAAGCGAGCCACAGGCCAGAGGCTACTCCATTTGAGTTAGCCAGCCCGTCGAGTCTATCCACAGTTGATTTTGGCAACAGCTCTTCTCACACTGGCCGCGTCTTGGCCAGGCTATGAGCTCATGTGCTCATGTGCTCATGACTCAAATGTCGTTATGTGGCCGCTGTTGTTGCCATGTTTCGCATGCAATTGAGCCATGTTCGATTAATCTCTTTGATTTATGCTCACGTGCGCCGCCAGCCCAAGCCCCCAAACACTAACAAATGTCGCCTGTCTGCGCCTTGGCGCTGCCTACACGGCCTCCTCCCCACCTCCCCAGCTGCTTTCCATGCGTTATGCGACTTTAATTGGCGTTTATTGTGAGAGACGAGACGAGGCCCAGACTCCTACTGAGCCTGGGA
Source organism: Drosophila arizonae (assembly GCF_054131065.1). Taxonomy (NCBI): domain Eukaryota; kingdom Metazoa; phylum Arthropoda; class Insecta; order Diptera; family Drosophilidae; genus Drosophila; species Drosophila arizonae. The sequence continues at coordinate 20,544,897 of NC_142925.1, read as the reverse complement.
TCGGGTTGGTTGGTTGCTTAGTTGCTTGGCTAGGCCGAGCCCCTTTGGCTGACTCAAGAACCGCTCTGAGAGCAACACAAATGATGTCAACCTATGTTGGGGCTTATTAATATACCCTGTAGACAATGTCAATCGGTTCATGATGACAAATTAGTAAAATCTTTGCTTTACCTTAAACCAAATCCAAATCAAATCACAAATCTAACCATATATTTAATCGAATTTAAGCAATCTTAATTAGAATTTATAATTCATATTGTATTTAAATTCTTGATAGATATGTAACATATGTAACTTATATTATTTACATACATATATATCTAATACAAAAATATATATATTTGGTTTATATTTAACTTAATAAATTTTGGGCGAAAGATTCCAAATTTTGATGCACTCCAAGCATGAGCCCTTAAATATCCACTAAAACGTATATTATTTGTCTCAAACTCAAAATATATTAAATTTCTACTTTAAAATCAGTTTATGTGAAAAATAATTTAATAATCGTTTATTAAATTAATTAAGTTAAACAGGTATTAAAGTTTCTTGTTGAATTGAATTCAAAAATTTTAAGCTTATGTCTTATTTAAAAAACAAACAAAAATGTAAAAAAAATGTTTATAGTAAATATACAATTTAATAATGGTTTAATAATATTATATTATATTATTAATATATGTGTTATTTAACAATTATATATAACATATATAATATATAAAAAATATTATTGTTTATGAAATTAAACATAATATTGTATATGTATTATATTGTACTTAATATTGAATAAAATACGTTATTTGTAATAAATATTACATAGTACAGTAAATATTTATATGCATGGAATGATTAAAAGTTG